>NC_081840.1:82467973-82827973 GCF_963259705.1 Myotis daubentonii | reverse complement strand
GTTCTATAGGAGTATTCTCCTCATAAAAAAATCTCTTCCCTCTTCCACTTCATTCTCTCTTTTCACTCTTTTTTTTTTTCTTTTCTTTTCTTTTCTCGCTTTTATTTTCCCCCTTCCTTTTTCCCAATTTCATTTTTGCACTCCCTTTTTTTGGTCCCTACTTTTCTTTTCCTTTTTCTCTTTGATCTTTTTCTCTTCCTTCTTCCTTATCCCCTAATTCTCTTAATTCAGGTGGTCACCTTTAATTGGGGTTATTAATATCGTGAATATATTTGTGTATAGTGCCTGGTACGTGGTGCCTTGTTGTGTTGTATTTTGTGCCTTTAAATCAACGCAGCAGATCCAAGCAACAGCAACCTCCTGAGCACCTCATCCTCTGCTGAGGAACAGCAGCTGTACGTGAAACCTCGCCCCACCAGCCGGAAGAGCCACCACAGCTGTGAACAGCACCCACCAGAGGAGCTGCTGCCAACTGAAGAGCAGCTGCTACCACAACCGCCCGAAGAGCAACCACAGACCAAGGAGTCACTGCCACCAAGGGAGCAACCACTGAACAACTCAACGTCTAGATATGTCAGTGAGATCAAACATGGGTAGACAAAGAAACCCCCAAAGGAAAGAGAAGGAGGACTCTCCAGAAAAGCAGCTAAGTAATACAGAGGCATGCAACATGACAGATAAAGAATTCAGAATAAGGATCCTAGAGTGCATAAACCGGATGGAGGAAAAAATCAACAACCTCTGCAAGAAGCAAGAAGAAACAGATGAAAAAATCGATAACATATGGAAGAAGCTAGAAGAAACAGATGAAAAAATCGATAACATATGGAAGAAGCTAGAAGAAACAGATGAAAAAATCAACAACCTAAGTAAGACCCAAGAAGAAATGAAGAGTGATATAGCTGCAATGAAAAACTCCATTGAAAGTATCAACAGTAGACTAGGAGAAGCGGAGGACCGAATAAGTGAATTAGAAGACAAGGAAGCAAAACACACCCAAAATGTACTGCAATTGGAGAAAAAAATTAAAAGACAGGAGGAGAGCCTAAGGGAGCTTTGGGACAACATGAAACGAAACAACATACGAATAATAGGAGTACCAGAACATCAGAAAGATGAACAAGGATTAGAAAACCTACTCGAAGAAATAATATCAGAAAACTTTCCTGAGGTGGGGAAGAAAAAAGTCACACAAGCCCAGAGAGTCCCAAACAAGGTGAACCCGAAAAGACCCACACCAAGACACATCATAATCACCATGGCAAATGTTCAGGACAAAGAGAGAATCTTACAGGCTGCAAGAGAGAGACGGAAAGTTACATACAAGGGATCTCCCATTAGATTGTCAAATGACTTCTCAACAGAAACACATCAGGCCAGAAAAGAATGGACTGAAATTTACAAAGTGATGCAAAGCAAAGGACTGAATCCAAGAATACTCTATCCAGCAAGGCTATCATTCAAACTTGAAGGGGAAATAAGAAGCTTCACAGACAAAAAAAGACTAAGGGAGTTTGTCACCACCAAGCCAGCAATGCAAGGAATGCTAAAGGGACTGGTATAAAAAGAAGAAATAAAAAGCTCAGAAAGAAAACAGCCACACACACACACAAAAAGAAATGGCTACAAACAAGTACCTTTCAATAATAACTTTAAACGTAAACGGACTAAATGCTCCAACCAAAAGACATCGAGTGGCTGAATGGATAAAAAAACATGACCCATACATCTGCTGTCTACAAGAAACCCACCTCATTAGAAGGGACTCACACAGACTGAAAGTGAAAGGATGGAAAAATATCTTTCAGGCAAATGGAAAGGAAAAGAAAGCTGGGGTAGCAATACTTATATCGGACAAAATAGACCTCAAAGTGAAGGCCTTAACAAGAGATAAGGAAGGCCACTTCATAATACTAAAGGGATCAATACAACAAGAAGATATAACCCTGGTAAACATATATGCACCCAATGTAGGAGCACCCAAATTCATAAAAAAACTCCTGGAAAATATCAAAGGAGAGATCGACAACAATACAATCATAGTAGGGGACTTTAATACACCATTGACAGCACTGGATAAGTCCTATAGACAAACAATCAGCAAAGATACAGCAATCCTAAATGACTCACTAGATCAGATGGACTTAATAGACATCTTCAGAACACTTCACCCCAAAGCCAGAGAATATACGTTCTTCTCAGGTGCTCATGGGACATACTCAAAAATAGACCACATATTGGGTCACAAGCAAAGTATCCCCAAATTCAAGAAGATTGAAATCATAAAAAGCGTCTTCGCAGACCACGATGGCATAATATTAGAAATAAACTACAATAAAAACAACCCAAAATACTCAAACACCTGGAAGCTGAATAGCATGCTACTAAATATTGATTGGGTTACCAATGAGATCAAAGAAGAAATTAACAACATCCTGGAAACTAATGACAATGAAAACACAACAATCCAAAACCTATGGGACACATTGAAAGCAGTCCTGAGAGGGAAGTTTATAGCTCTACAGGCCTATCTCAAAAAACAAGAAAAAATGGTAGTAAATCATCTAACTCTACAACTCAAAGAATTAGAAAGAGAGCAACAAGAAAACCCCAGAGTGAGCAGAAGGAAGGAGATAATAAAGATTAGAGCAGAAATAAATGACATAGAGACCAAAAAAACAATACAGAAAATCAATGAAACCAAGAGCTGGTTCTTTGAAAGGATAAACAAGATTGATAAACCTCTAGCCAGACTCACCAAGAAGCAGAGAGAGAGGACCCAAATAAATAAAATCAGAAACGATAGAGGCGAAATAACAACAGACCCCACAGAAATACAAATGATTGTTAAAAAATACTATGGACAGCTTTACTCCAACAAACTAGACAACCTGGAGGAAATGGACAAATTCCTAGAAAAATACAGCATTCCAAAACTCAATCAGGAAGAATCTAAAAATCTCAACAGGCCAATAACTATGGAAGAAATTGAAGCAGTCATCAAAAAGCTTCCATCAAACAAAAGCCCAGGACCAGACGGCTTCACAGGGGAGTTTTACCAAACATTCAAGGAAGAACTAAAACCTATCCTCCTCAGACTACTACAAAAAATTCAAGAAGAAGGAACACTTCCAAGCTCATTCTATGAAGCCAGCATCACCCTAATACCAAAACCAGGTAAAGACAACACAATGAAAGAGAATTACAGGCCAATATCCCTCATGAACATAGATGCCAAAATCCTCAACAAAATCTTAGCAAATCGGATCCAGCAGTACATCAGAAAGATCATACACCATGACCAAGTAGGATTTATCCCAGGGATGCAAGGATGGTACAATATCCGCAAATCAATAAACGTGATACATCACATAAACAAATTGAAAGAAAAAAACCACATGGTCATATCAATTGATGCAGAAAAAGCATTTGACAAAATTCAACACCCATTTTTGATAAAAACTCTCAGCAAGGTGGGAGTAGAAGGATCATATCTCAACATAATAAAAGCCATATATGACAGGCCCACAGCCAACATCATACTCAACGGACAAAAACTAACACCATTTCCCCTAAGAACAGGAACAAGACAGGGATGCCCCCTCTCACCACTCCTGTTCAACATAGTACTGGAAGTGTTAGCCATTGCAATTCGGCAAGAAGAAGAAATAAAAGGCATCCAAATTGGAAAAGAGGAAGTAAAACTGTCCTTATTTGCAGACGACATGATATTATACATACAAAACCCTAGAGATTCCATCAAAAAGCTACTAGACTTAATACATGAATTTGGCAATGTAGCAGGATACAAAATTAACCCCAAGAAATCTGAGGCATTTCTATACACCAATAGTGAACTTTCAGAAAGAGAGATTATAAAAACAATCCCGTTTACCATTGCACCGAAAAAACTAAGCTACCTAGGAATAAACTTAACTAAAGAGGTAAAAGACCTCTACTCAGAAAACTACAGGACGTTGAAAAAAGACATAGAGGAAGACATAAACAGATGGAAGAACATACCGTGTTCATGGATTGGTAGAATCAACATCATCAAAATGTCCATACTACCCAAAACAATCTATAAATTCAACGCACTTCCCATTAAAGTACCAACAGCATACTTCAGAGATCTAGAACGAACTTTCCAAAAATTCATCTGGAATAAAAAAAGACCCCGAATAGCTGCAGCAATCCTGAAAAAGAACAAAGTAGGTGGGATCTCAATACCAGATATCAAGTTGTATTACAAAGCCACTGTTCTCAAAACTGCCTGGTACTGGCACAAGAATAGGCATATAGATCAATGGAATAGAATAGAGAGCCCAGAAATCGGCCCGAACCAATATGCTCAATTAATATTTGACAAAGGAGGCAAGAACATACAATGGAGCCAAGATAGTCTCTTCAATAAATGGTGCTGGGAAAATTGGACAGATATATGCAAGAAAATGAAACTAGACCACCAACTTACACCATACACAAAAATAAACTCAAAATGGATAAAGGACTTAAATGTACGACAGGATACCATAAAAATTCTAGAAGAATCCAAAGGCAAGAAAATCTCAGACATATGCCGAAGCAATTTCTTCACTGATACAGCTCCTAGGGCACTTGAAACTAAAGAAAAAATGAACAAATGGGACTACATCAAAATAAAAAGCTTCTGCACAGCAAAAGAAACCATCAACAAAACAACGAGAAAACCCACTGTGTGGGAAAACATATTTGCCAATGACATATCTGATAAGGGCCTAATCTCCAAAATTTATAGGGAACTCATACAACTTAACAAAAGAAAGATAAACAATCCAATCAAAAAATGGGCAAAGGACCTAAATAGACACCTTTCAAAAGAGGACATCCAGAAAGCCAAGAGACATATGAAAACATGCTCAAAGTCACTAATCATCCGAGAGATGCAAATCAAAACAGCAATGAGGTACCATCTCACACCTGTCAGACTGGCTATCATCAACAAATCAACAAACGACAAGTGCTGGAGAGGATGTGGAGAAAAAGGAACACTTGTGCACTGCTGGTGGGAATGCAGACTGGTGCAGCCACTATGGAAGACAGTATGGAGTTTCCTTAAAAAACTGAAAATGGAACTCCCATTTGACCCTGTGATCCCACTTCTAGGAATATATCCCAAGAAACCAGAAACACCAATCAGAAAGGATATATGCACCCCTATGTTCATAGCAGCACAATTCACCATAGCTAAGATCTGGAAACAGCCTAAGTGCCCATCAGTAGATGAATGGATTAGAAAACTGTGGTACATCTACACGATGGAATACTATGCTGCTCTGAAAAGGAAGGAACTCTTACCATTTGCAACGTCATGGATGGAACTGGAGAGCATTATGCTAAGTGAAATAAGCCAGTCAATAAAGGAAAAATACCACATGATCTCACTCATTCGTGGACAATAGAGACCATTATAAACTTTTGAACAATAATAGATACAGAGGCAGAGCTGCCTCAAACAGATTGTCGAGCTGCAGCGGGAAGGCCGGGGAGGGTTGGGGGGCAGGAGGTAGGGGGGTAAGAGATCAACTAAAGGACTTGTATGCACGCATATAAGCATAACCAATGGACATAAGACACTGGGTGATAGGGGAGGCTAGGGGACTGTCTAGGGCGGGGGGATAAAATGGATACATATGTAATACCCTTTGTAATACTTTAAGCAATAAAAAAAAAAAAAAAAAAAAAAAAAAAAAAGAAAACAGGGACTCCAAAATTTATAGTTAGTTGAGACACAGGGACAACAATAGGATTTGAAGGGGTGTGTCAGCTAAATTTCTTTTAACATTATCCTATCTAATAAATGAGAAAAATGGTAATTGGCGTACGACGATACCCTTTTCATTGGCTAATCAGGGCTATATGCAAATTAACTGCCAACTATGATTGGCAGTTAACTGCCAACTAAGATTGGCAGTTAACTGCCAACAAGATGGCGGTTAATTTGCATATGTAGGCACAATGCAGGGAGGCGAAAGGGAAAGCAGGAAGAAGCCCCCTGCCACTGACAGTGATCGGAAACCCAGGGGGGAGCTAAGAGCTGGGGGGCAGGGCAAAGGCGGCCCTGGGGCCGCCATTGCCCTGCCCCCCAGCCATGATCGGAGAATCAGGTGCCTTTTCCGCCCTGGCCAGTGATAGCAGGAAGTAGGGGTGGAGCCAGCGATGGGAGCTGGGCAAGGTCGAAGCTGGCAGTCCCAGGAGCTAGGGGTGCCTTGCCTGGGCCTAAAGCGGAGCCCACGATCGCGGGGCCGCTGCAGCTGCGGGTCCCCGCTACCCGGGCTGGACGCCTCAGCCAGAGGCGTTAGGCCTGGGCAAGGGGCTGATCCGGTGATTGGTGATCGGAGGGTGATGAGGGTCAACTCCTCTGGCCGAGGCATCAGGCCTGGGTGGGGGGCGGAGCCGGGGATTGGGGGGTTATGATGGTCCCCTTGCCCAGGCCTGAAGCCTGGGTCAGAGGCGTCAGGCTTGGGCGGGGGGTGGAGCAAGCGATCAGAGGGAGATGGGGGTCCCCTGCCCAGGCATGATTCCTGGGCCAGAGGCCTCAGGCCTGGGCGGGGGCCAGAGCCAGTGATTGGGGGGAGATGGGGGTCCCCTGTCCAAGCCTGACACCTCTGTCAGAGGCGTCAGGCCTGGGCAAGGGGCCGATCCTGCGACTGGAGGGTGATGGGGGTCAACGCCTGAGGGCTCCCAGTATGTGAGAGGGGGAAGGCTGGGCTGAAGGACACTCCCCCCCACACACACCCAGTGCACGAATTTCGTGCACCGGGCCCCTAGTATTTTCATATGACTGAGACCATCTTAAAATTCCCTTCAGGTTGATTAAACTTCAGACAGGCTACTTCCTGCCTCTAGATCACTGACTTCCCTTTTCTTAGACTATTTACTTTAGAAAACTTTTCCTTGTAACTTCTCTGCCTCTTTGAGATGAAAATCTTTTTAAAACCTCTTGCCAGTTTTACAACATAGGACTTTTTTCTCAAGGACCCATGGACATCCCTTTGAGATAGAAACATCAAGGAAGGCATAATGCCAACATCCCAGTTTCTGTGGGAAGATAGCCCAATTTTGTGATGTGTCTTGCTCCAAGTTGTAAAGCTACTTCCTATAACAAAGATCTAAGAAAGTTTACCTTTTCTTTAGGTAGTCGATTAGCAAACACAGATGGCCTGTGATTCCTTCCCCACAAACCAGCTCTTAAAAACACTCCAGCGTTTTGTTTTGCTGGAGCTGAGCTCAGGCTGAGTTCTGATCTCTAGGCCTTATTACAACATCCTTGAACCAAGTCTTCCTTGCCTGTTAAACGTTGTTCCTTATCTGGGCAACACTAACGTTTTACACGTGTTGAGGAAATATCTGTTGTCCATGTCAAAAGTGAAGTGCTGATAAAGATTATGGTTTTGTAGAGAGGGTGTAGAAATTGGGCTAAAAAATGTATCCCCATATCTGATAAATCATGTCCTTGAGGACACTAGTGTGAAATGAAAGTGTTAATAGATTTAATTTGCTAATAATCCAGCAAATATCTTATTAGTAATAATATCTAAGGCATCCACAATATTTATGTTTTAAAGTAGGTGGAAAGTGAAATGAGATTAGAAACACTGTCCGCCTTTATAGAGATGGTGCCTTCCCCAGTTTTTGTAGCCTAGGAGAGATGAATGAGTTTTGTCTCCTGGCCTGCTCTCTGCTAGGACTTGGAATCAACTGGTATAAATACAGATGTAACAAGACAACAGGACACAGAACCTAGACACAGAACCTACACAGAACCTAGAGACAGAAGAACTTCGCTGGAGAGACCATGGCAAAAGATCCTGGACAGAAACTGGCCACACAACCTAGAGACAGAACCTAGGGAGAGAACCTAGCTGAAGAACCTAGAGACAGAACCTGGCTATAGAACCTGGATAGAACATAGCAAGAGAACCTGACTAGAACCTGGTGACTGAACCTGGCTGGAGAACCTGGACAGAACCTGGCTGGAGAACCTAGCGAGGGAACATGGCTACAGAACCTGGCTGGAGAACCTGGAGAACCTGGCTGGAGAACCTAGCAAGAGAACATGGACACAGAACCTGGCTGGAGATCCTAACCAGAACTTCGCTGGAGATCCTGACCAGAACTTGGCTAGAGATCCTGGCTAGGCTGCTGATCAACTGAACGCTGTCTCCGTGTCATTCCTTCTTCACCGACTCCGTCCACACCTTTGGGGACCCCTGGACCTGCTGGGGCTGGACCCCAACATCTGGCACCTGAACAGGGACCCTTAGGTAAGCCCCCCATTCCCCTAGGTAAGCCCCACTCTCGGGATGGATCAGACTCCACCGTAGGAAGAGGGTGGATAGTCTTCACTGACTCCGTCCACACCTTTGGGAACCCCTGGAATAGGATTCCCCTAGGTAAGCCCGCCCCCCATTGAGAACCCCACACTAGGGATGGATAGGACTCCACCAGGGTACTGCAGACGCCCCTATAGAGGATAAGTAGGGTAAGAAGGTGGATAGTACAGAACTTAGATTGAGAAGATGTGCCATACTGAGTCCAAAGAAAGAAGACTCTGTATTGATCTTTAGATTAAAAAGATGTGCCATATTGAGCCTAAAGAAATAAGACTCTGTATTGATCTTTTAACACATATGCTTGCTAGCAGAGGAATTAAGGTTACTCCCAGTCAGACAGAACGTTTTATACAAGAAGTATGTCCATGCTTTTCTGAGGAAGGAAAGGTAAATGTAAAGGCATGGGAGGAGGTAGGCCCAAGGAGCCTTATCCTTAACCCCACTGCAGCCTTTCAACCCCGGGAAAATGCAGGATTGGCAAGCTCTCCCTGGGGTGATAGATCAGGACTCAGGTAATAGCGGAAAGCACCAATCCTACTCTTAAAATGGATACAAGAGAGCATTTGGGGTTTTTCTTTTTAATGCCTGCTTTTAAAAAATAAAAAAGGGGGAATTTGCCGGGAGCCGGTCCATCCTTGCTGTTTCAAGGGACCTGGCATATATGGCATACTGTTCTTAATATGTTTGCTCACCTTCTTCGCACTATGTGTTTTAACCAAGGTCACCTCTCTGAGAAAGGTTGTTTCCCCAGGTAGGGATTTTCCCCTGAAGTTAGGGAGGGAATAAAACCCCTCAACTAAGTGCCAGGCGGGTAATTAATCACTTTAACTACGAACAATCATGCTTAAGCTACATAATCTTTACTCCCTGGAATGGAGATAAGAAACGCCCTAACCTTTGGAATAGAGATTAATAGGACTGGAATCAACTGGTATAAATACAGATGTAACAAGACAACAGGACACAGAACCTAGACACAGAACCTACACAGAACCTAGAGACAGAAGAACTTCGCTGGAGAGAACATGGCAAAAGATCCTAGACAGAACCTGGCTACAGAACTTGGTTGGAGAACCTAGACAGAACCTGGCTGAAGAACCTGGCTACAGAACCTGGCAACCGAACCTGGCTGGAGATCCTAGACAGAACTTGGCTGTAGAACTGGCTACAGAACCTGGCTGGAGACCCTGACAAGAGAACCTGGCTGTGATGATCACCTGAACGCTGCCTCTGTGTCATTCCTTCTTCACCGACTCCGTCCACACCTTTGGGGACCCCTGGACCTGTTGGGGTTGGATCCCAACAGCCTGGTGGTGAGTTAGTGTTCCTTTTTGTGCTTGATGTGACGCCATATTTTTCTTAGAATCCTCTACAGGTGTGGGTTTTCAAAGCATTCGCTTTTCCATGCAATGCAGCTGCAGGTGCCCCCCTCAATTTTCAAATGCTGAGTATTATCCTCACTGCTCCAAAGAAATGGACCTCATATTTCAACACCTCACCTAAAAGGAGTTTTGTTTCTTCTCTGATGAAATATAGCTTAGATATGTTTATTTTCCCTACTAGTCTGCTTGCTAGAAAAGTGTATACTAAACAATGTGAACACATTCTTTGCTC
This sequence comes from Myotis daubentonii, assembly GCF_963259705.1. NCBI lineage: Eukaryota > Metazoa > Chordata > Mammalia > Chiroptera > Vespertilionidae > Myotis > Myotis daubentonii. The sequence continues at coordinate 82,817,984 of NC_081840.1, read as the reverse complement.
CTGTATTGAAGAGTGTTTACAAAGTAATAAGAGGGACTTTGTATGCAAATGAAATCTTCAGCACACAGTTCCACCTAGTTAAACACCTAAATACATCCCCTGCAGAAAATTAGGTGCTGAATTGTGCACCAATGTCCTTAAAGGCATTAATTAGACCTTTAATTTTATCATGTGGGAAGTGTGCTCAAGTCAAGAAACACCTGGTGAAGACAAATACAAAGAGAAGGGAAACAATCAAATTAAAGTGTCTCAATAAACAGCACCGCGATATTAAAAGAAATGCACTGTGTTTAAACAAACAGGGAGCTACAGACATGAAGGAAAAGAAAAGAAAACTCACACAGAGGCTTCTAATTTCAAGGAAGAAATTTAAAAGTCAATTGCATTATTAAATATTCCAAGAAAAGAAAGACTGCCCTGTTTGTTGGGGCAAAAACCATCATGGACTCATTTAAAAAATATTAATACCTGGTATTTAATGGATTTTGGTGCCCTCCCCAATTTAAATGGCTTTTTTCCATTATATAGCCAGTACAAGTAGATGAATTATTGCTACTGAACTCCACTAATATAAAAATGATTTCTACAGAACTTCACTAATATACAAATTTCCGAAATCCTTCTAGACAAATTACCATTTATGGTAATTCAATGTTTCTAAATCCAGTAACTAGTCAGGACAGAGAAATAGTAAAAATATTTTCTAATGATAATTATATGCAAATTTATATGTGTAATACACATACACATAGATCCTATTTATACATTATATACACACACATGTATATGCACATCATTATTATTGGCTTTCGATGAGGAAAGAGATTATATTTCTGCATGTTATTTAATGTTCTGTTTGCCCTCCCTAGCTCCCGCACCCCCAATCTTCAAATCATGTGAAGAAAGGTATTCCACTGAAGGGCAAAGGCAGTTCCAATATTGGGAACCCTTGAATACCTTCAACAGGTGTTGGTAGAGAAGGAACACTGTCATGAATCATCATGTTCCATCTCAGCACATACATTTAGAACTGTGGGCCCTAACTTGTTTGGCTCAGTGGATAGAGCTTCCGCCTGCGGACTGAAAGGTCCCGGGTTCGATTCCAGTCAAGGGCATGCACCTTGGTTGTGGGCACATCCCCAGTAGGAGGTGTGCAGGAGGCAGCTGATTGATGTTTCTCTCTCATAGATGTTTCTAACTCTCTTTCCCTCTCCCTTCCTCTCTGTAAAAAATCAATAAAATATATTTTAAAAAAAAAGAACTGTGGGTTTGTGAAATATAGTGATACCACATCTTCTAGAAACCTAGAACTACTTTTTAAACTTAGGATGATGTTTTCTTCATTCTTTTACTCATTTTCTTAAATGTTTTCATTTTTTATTCCAGAACCCATTATTCATTTCGTTAATTTATCTAAAATACATTCCGTGCCTTTTAGTATTAGGATTACTACAATGGCATTACAGAACAAATAAGGGTGGTAAACTGACCGGCCTTATATCACCAAATAGAAATTATTCTTAAATGTGCAGTCAGTAAGTCCTTTAAGCTTTGAAATGCATCCAGCCCTCAGCCTGTTATTTCCCAAGCTCTGTTTGGCTGCGCTGGGGCTGTGATTACTAATAATTAGGGAAATAAACAATTATGAATCATGGAAACCTAGTTTCTCAAGTGACACATTGCTTTGGTGAAGTAGTTTTCCTTAAGACAAATCAAGAAGAAATAGCTAAAATCTCAATGGGTTGAATTTGGGGTTAAACAGAAGTATATGCCTCTCATCAAAGCAGGCTGTAGTTTTGTTTTTGTGTTTTCATTATAAATACATTGTCTTCTATGGCTGCGGTTCTCAACCTGTGAGTCGCGACACCTTTGGGGGTTGAATGACCCTTTCACAGGGGTTGCCTAAATACACCCTGCATATCAGATATTTACATTATGATTCATAACAGTAGCAAAATTACAGTTATGAAGTAGCAACAAAAATAATTTTATGGTTGGGGTCACCACAACATGAGGAACTGTATTAAAGGGTCACAGCATTAGGAAGGTTGAGAACCACTGTATGTCAAAACTTAATTCCAAATCCTTACCATCAGGTCCTACATATGCCTCAGGTCCTTTCTATCCTCCTGTCTTTCACTTCATACTCTCTCACTGAACTGAACTCTTTATCTCATGAGTCTTTCTCATTTGCCATTACTTTGGTGACCCTGGTTTAGCTCCCCATGCCATCCCGTGAGTTAATATTCTATGTGGAATAGCATCCAGACAGATGTTCTCTTCATAAGCTAACTGCACTGGGAGGAGGTGATGTTTACAAGCTTTCTAAATTGGGTTACACCTGAATATATACTTCTCTTGGCTCCCCCAGGAGAGTAGTAATGACTTGATCACTTTAAAAAAAAACACCTTTCATTTTAGAACAGTTTCTGATATATGAAAAATTTGTGAAGATAGTACAAAAAGTTTTCACATACCCACACCGAGTTCTCCCAATTATTAACATCTTACATAGGAGTAGGTTCCTTTGTCATAACTAATCACGCATGCCACTGTAGCCTAAAGTCCACACTTCATTCACATTTCCTTCGTTTTTCCGAGGGCCCTTTGCTGTCCCAGGGTTTCATCTGGGATACAGACTACAGCCACTCATCGTGTTCCCTTGGCCTCTTCTTGGCTGCGACAGCATCTCAGACCTTCCTTATTTTTAGACCTTGGTATTTTTAAGAAGCACTAATTGCCTACGTTGTAGAATGTGCTTCAGTTGGCATTTGTGTCACATTTTTGTGTGTGTGATTAATCTGAGCTTATGTACTTTGGGGAAAAAGACCACAGAGGTAAAGTGTCATTTTCATCACATCCAATAAAGGATGTATACGGTCAATATGACATAATTGTTGACGATAACCTTTATAATGTGGCTGAGGAAATATGGACGGGGTTTCTCCAACAGGCGAATTACTCCTTTATCCCTCTCTGCGCATTATACTCTTTGGAAGGAAGGCACTATGCATAGGCCACAATCACAGTGTGCAGGGCGATGCTCCAACTCCATGAGGAGTGATAGATACAATGAAGCCTCCCAGAGATATGCATGTCCTGAATCCAGAATCTCCTTTTACACGGTAAAGGGGATTTAAGGTTGCTACTCAATTAACCTAAAAATAATAAGAATGTCTTGTATTATTCATCTGGTTCAAATAGTTACCAGTGCCCTTAAAAGTACAGTGGAGTCAGAAAAAGAATGTGAATGTGGGAGAATATCATTGAGATAGAATGTTGCTTTGCTCGATGATGAAGAGGGGGCTCATGAGCCAAGGTATGTGGGTAGCTTCTAAAAGCTGCCAAAGGCAAGGAAAAGGTTTCATCTCTGGGACTTGCAAAACAATGCTGCCCTTCCTACACCTTGCATTTTATCCAGTGAAACTGATGCTGAACGTGTAACCTGGAGGACTGTAACAATGCTGGAATTTTTCTGTTTGGGAGAATTGTCGCTTCTTCGTGTATTTATACATTTAGTCACTTATATGAGTGCGCAGTTACAGATATTGGTTTTATATTTGGGGCTATAATCTAACACCACCTTTGTTTGTGAAACTGCTCCAGCTTTCATCACTGGGAGCTCTTTCAGTGAGTGAGCTTCTATGTCCCTTTGACATGCCCCTATTTTTGGTGTGTGTGTATGTGTATGTGTGTGTGTGTGTGCGCGCGCGCGCACGCTTAGCACTTTCTTATGTCAGGTATTTCAAGATGTTTCAAGCTGATTTTTGTATATTTTCTGCCAGAATCCCTGAATCAGCCATTTCTACAAAGAATCCTGGTTCCTGTTGCTGTAGGACAGTATTAGAAATCAAGATCTGAAAAGCAAATGTAATGGTGGCTACTGAGGTATCTCTACTTCAAAAGCACACTGTCTTAGTTATGATAGCCTTATACTAATGTTTTATATCTATTTAGATAAGTCCTCCACATTTGTTTTTCATCAAGAGAGAGAAACAAGTCTTGTCTATTCTTGGTCCTTGAGGATTTTGTATAAATTTTAGAATCAGCTTCAGAAATCCCCAAATAAGCCTATTGAGATTTAAATTTAGATTATTTTGACTCCAAAGAAATTTGTGGGGTAAAATGATTACAGTATTAAGTCTTCCGTAGTAAGAAAATAAATTTTACTCTGGGTTTATTTCTTCTTCAATGTCTTTCTATATTTTAAAATAATATTCCTAATGTGTGACTTAAGTTCAATTCATTTCCATAGGTCATGTTAATTTAAATAAAATATTTTTAAATTTTCTATTATTAATAATATACTAGTATAACTGAATTATAGGAATATAGTTGACTTTTATAGACCGTAGATCTTAAAAATTGTTCATTCTCTGGAAATAATTTGCATTTGTTTCTCTCCAACACCTGAATATATTACTAGTCTAGAAACATGTTAAACCAGGAAAAAAAATAAAGTATTTTTATACCATTTAGAAAATGTTAACTAGGGCTTCATGTGACCTCCATTAGTCAATAAAATGTAAGCAAAAGTGAGATGTCACTTCTGAGCAAAAGCTTCCAGAGCAAGATTATAGTCTACCCTCTCTTTCTTTCCCTTTCTCACAAAACCCAGCCATGTTTCAGATTGACCATGCTCCATCAGCCCAGGTTCCAGCAGTAAGAAAACCTGGATGCAAGCCACATTGTACTTAAAATGCCCATGTAGTGTAAGAAATACATCTCCACTGACATAAGCTGCAAGGAGTTTGAATTGCTTTTGTACTACCATATAACCTAGCCTATCTTGACTGAGAAGAGATAGCACAATGGGGTGAGTTTTGTTGCTCTCTGACATGAGAACTAATAGACCTCTTGCTATGATCCAGAATTCTGCCATCTAAAGTATGGTTGTTTGTGAGAAAATTGACCCCTGATTCTTGATGCTGTCGTGTAATGAGGCTCTCAGGGCATGATTTATGGAGCCTAGGAAACTCACATGTTGCTCGCAGGCAGGCTGAAGTGTAAAGCTTGGAGAGCTATACTGCCCTTCACATGCGGTAGCTCACTAAGGCTTAGCTCAAGAAACCTTCTGAAACTTCTCCTTGCATTTCTTAAAGGCAGAGAAATAAAACGCACCAAAAGTTAATTACTTTGCTATTAAACAAAAAAGATTTACATAATTGTGTTTCCTAACTTTTCACCTAATGTCTCCCTCAAGCTGATAATTATCCATGAAGAGTACTGTCTGAACTATAAAATATTCACTTTTATTCATATAAGCATCCCATTTCCTAGCACAATGCTCGTTAAATCCCTAATTTAAATGAGAATCTTTGGGAAAATTATTTCCATAAACATAAGCATAAAATAAATATAATTGATGTTCAAGACATAAAAGGTCTTTATGGAATTTTTTTGTTGTTATTTCATTTTGATTCCCATCTTTCCCTTTACATACATTGCAATAGAGGAGGAAATCTGTCTATATAGATAATATAATTTTTTCTTTTACCAATGCCATGGCCTGTTTTTTTTTTTTAATAAAAGGTGCATAATACCTAGAATCTGAAGGACTTGCCAGTCTGTGATCTCCATTCAGGTCAGTTTCAGGGGAGCTTTATCCAGATGGGTTCTTTGAATTTTAACAGGCAGGTTGGCCCCCAGCCAGCATAAGTCTATGGAGCTGCAGCGTTAAGCCTTGTCACAGCTGCAGAATCACCGCGCCTGTTTGCAGAAGCTGTCAACTGCCACCCATTCCAAAGACCATTTCCTATCTTGCTTTTGTTAGCAAAAATATAAAATTCTATGGCTGCCTGTTAAATATAAGTGAAATTCCGCAAATGGCTACAGAGTTATAATGAAAATGTCTGCTCCGTGGTCAGAATTTGAAAAGAAGAAAGACTGCCTGAGACATGAGTGCTGAATCCGTGTGTGTGTGAAAACACCTTACTGTTCTTTGGAATTTGATCTGTGTCATTGGGGTAATAACCTAAAATTCACTAACCTGTAAGAAACTCTGAAGGAAATAGCTTACTGTGAACAGTTACCCATCTTTACAGTGCAAGATGTAGAAAAACCATAGGCCTCCTTTTTTGGTTTAGGTTCTCTAAATCAGTACCTCAGTAGATGATGAAAGGAACAAAATCTGAACATAAACAAATTGAATTTCTAAGCCTAGAATTTTATTGTTTTATGATTTCTTTGTTAAAGATACAGTTTTCTTAGTTCTAGATTCTCATAAAAATCAAGGGATATATACGTGGTCAAATATTCAGTAACAAAAGTTACCAATTACTCAGGTTTTATTGAGTGTCAGACATTGTGCTGAGCCTGTATGGCTCTATGTTGGCGCAGAGACTGAAGCCCTTGTGCCTTATCAGATTGCTTACTTAGTGTGATCATCATGTATAACACAAAAACATCTATCTCTCTTACAAACTATGACAGCTGGTTTTGAAAAATATAGAGAAAATGAGACTGCGACAAAAAGAAAATGCCTCACAAGTGTATTTCATTTTGTTATTATAAAATACTGTTTCCATGTAGAGAGTTCATACTCATACTTGCAATTAAAAATTATTTCTTAAAATATTTATTTTGAAGTCAACATTTACATAAGGAAAGTATCCTTAGTATTCCTAACTTTTTGGCTTACATGTTAGCAAACTAACTGCTTATGAATTTGCCTTATAATATTCACCAGCTTCAGGACAGACCAAATATAAGGCAAAATAGTCAGTTAAACTTGACTCTTTTCAAAAGTTTTTTTTAATAATATAAAGAAGTTACATTTCTTCAGACCTTTCTAAAATGGTACATTTGTTGGGCTGAAGCTCATTGCTCTGTGTTGGGGTTGTTACTAAAGATCACGGAGTACAAGTCACATTATTGGATCAGTTACATACAAAGAAAGTCTAACCCAAAGAGTTGGGCTTTGCAAAAAGAAACTGTGTTGTTATAAATGTAAAAGTTCTAATTTCCAGTGGCATTCAGTAACCACATGATAGAGTCTAGGCAATTGTAATGAGATAAAAAGTTTTGTCTAGTTCATAATTATAGCTCCACTATCTAACCTTGTAGATAATACCAGTAGCTGGTACATCTGTCAAAATGGCAACCAATACTCGTGTGGTCTCACCATTACCTTTGCCACCTTGCATTCCTGCTACACGCCAGATGCTGCAGCTTTCCTGGGAAATGGACTGCTCTGTCTGTTCTGCTGCTCAGTAGGCTGGAGCATAATGATAGAAAGTAGCCCCGGAACCACTTTAAAGCTCTAGCTAATGAAGTGAAGTGTAGATATGAAAATAGTCTAGGATAAAATATTAAAAATAAAAAGATCCCAAGCTGGTTTGCCTCAGTGGATAGAGTGGCCAGCCTGTGGACTGAAGGATCCCGGGTTTGATTCTGGTCAAGGACACATGCCCAGGTTGCAGGCTCGATTCCCAGTAGGGGGCTTGCAGGAGGCAGCTGATCAATGATTCTCTCTCATCATTGATGTTTTTATCCCTCTCTCCCACTTCCTTCCTCTCTGAGATCAATAAAAATATATTTTAAAATAGTCCAGGCCTTGAAGCTGTATTTTGGTTCAAATTCCTGCTCTTGCACTTTTTAACAAAACTTGCCATTCTGACTCTAGTTGTTTGAGCTATGGATACCTCAATTTCCTCATCTGTTACAATGAGAAAAAAAAACATTTAACTTAGTGTTTTCATGAGTGTTAAAAAGAATCTATCATAATAAAAGCGCAATAATGCTAATTAGACCAGACGACCTTCCGAATGAAGCCAGGACTGAGAGGGAAGCCTGGGTCCTGGGTGCCCGAGGGAAGTCGGTGCTGGCAGCCAGGGGATGAAAGGCCTACTCTTGCACGAATTTAGTGCATCGGACATCTAGTATGTACATAAAAGTGTTTGACATGCTAAACTAGTAAGCTCTTTCACAGCCATCACCAAATGGATTCTCTATATGCCTGATCTGAAAAAAAGGTCAACCAAGATACATATATTATAGGACACATTTTTTGTTAATCCCCACCCGAGGATATTTTCCCATTGAAGGGAGTGGAAGGGAGAGGAGAGCTAGGGAGAAAGAAACATCGATGTGAGAGAAACTCATCGATTGGTTGCCTCCCACACACACCCCGACCAGGGCCAGGGATCAGCTTGCAACCGAGATATGAGGTACATGCCCTTGACAGGAATTGGACCCTTCAGTTTGAGGGCCAAGGCTCTCATAGGACACAATTTTAGAAAACATTGTAATTTTACAAACAAAATAAAACAGGAAAGTCTTTTTTTTTGTTTTGTTTATCTGTGAAGGAAGGTTGGCAGAAGAATAGAAAAGCAGCTAACAATTGACTGAAGGTCAGAGCCTGGACGACAAAATACATGAGGAAAGTTAATGGTTTCTTTTTAAAGAAAACTGTCAAATATTCATTTAAAGTTATTTGTTATAAATATTTCTTATAAAGGTAGATATCCAATAAAGTTTAATACATAAATGTCTTCTCTGTATGTCTGTGTGTATGCATGTGCATGCACGTGTTTCTGAAAGAAGGGGTAAGATTCCGTTATACATCTGTGTTCACACAGAAAGGAAGCGACAGACACATGTGGGATGATGAGATACCCCTATACTGGATTATTTCAGCGAAAGACAGACCTTGGAACCAGAGGTGAGTGTGAAAATATAAAGATCTTCACAGAAATCTTGAGTGGGTACTGGAATATACAAACACTGTAGATAATAGAAAGGTTATTTTACATGTGAATACAATAGTTGTCCCTAAACTAGTGGTCAACAAACATGACAACTATGGAATCATTTGAAGAGCTTTTTCTGAATAAACATTCCAGGCCTCAACTTAATTCTCATAGTTGCTTACAAGTGGAAGCTGGAAATAAATGGGAATATATATATATATATATATATATATATATATATATATATCCTCTAATGATCCATTGACTCAAAGGAATTGAGTATTACCTATATAAATAAATGTATTAACTTTCTTGGTACCTATTTATTTTAATATACTCTCACTTATATAACAACAACAAAATCATCTGTAAGGAGGGATGGGGGAAGACCATAGGCAATATTGAAAATGGATGCCGTAGCTATGTAGCTATTTCTGATCAACAATTGTGTAAATGTTCTATTTCTAAAATTTCAGAAGTGTGTTGCTCTAAAATATATTCTAAACTAAAAGTCTTTACAAGATAGAAGCCAAACCATCAGGGAAGTGCTCTGATGTACTCAGAAAAAGATGTTGCTGCTGCTTATTAATTTGGTGACAATAACCTGTCCCCTAATGATAACATTAAATTTGACAATGGAGCAAGAAAGGGGGATCATAAGGAATAGTGACGATAATTAAGGGGTAGAGAGCAGAGGGCAGCTAATAGAAGACAGTTGTAAATAGAGACTGAGAAAAACTCCAAAATTCAGAGCTCAGAAAGAAGAAACAGAGTTTTAGTATACTACGGGGGTTTTTGTTTTCTACATTTAATGTGGAAATTGATAGAAAACCAGAAAATGGCTTGGTGGAAAAGGTGAACAGTGGCTTCTGTAGATAAGCATGTAGAGCATAATTCAGCTTTTTGAGGAAAAGGAACAAATAAAAGAATGCTAGTCAGATTTTACAATTAAACAAATATTAAACATAAAACCATAAAAGTAGGATTTTGACAATAAATTAATTCAGCAATTAATTATCCAAAAGACAGAGCAGGTAGTTTAACCATTTAACCAGTACTACCAGGAATAAAAAAATAATCCTGTCCTTCGAATCAGGATACTAAAGTTTTATCTCTACTCAAACATACATATTTTACATATAAAAATTAATTTATCTATGTCTACTACTGACTTATTTTTGCTCAAGGTAGAGGTGGGGGTAAATGGCCTTTAAGAGCCATTTAGCTCTAATATGGTATATGTAAAATAGCACAGGTAAAATTACAACATAGATATTTTAGGTGTATTAAAAAGTAGACTTTAATAAATAGCAATGCATTAATATTATGTCACTGATTATATAAAATATCTACACTAATAAAAGAGGAAAATGGTAATTGGCTAATCAGGGCTATATGCAAATTAACTGCCAACTATGATTGGCAGTTAACTGCCAACTAAGATTGGCAGTTAACTGCCAACATGATGGCGGTTAATTTGCATATGTAGGCACAATGCAGGGAGGCGAAAGGGAAAGCAGGAAGAAGCCCCCTGCCACTGACAGTGATCGGAAACCCAGGGGGGAGCTAAGAGCTGGGGGGCAGGGCAAAGGCAGCCCTGGGGCCGTCTTTGCCCTGCCCCCCAGCCATGATCGGAGAATCAGGTGCCTTTGCCGCCCTGGCCAGTGATAGCAGGAAGTAGAGGTGGAGCCAGCGATGGGAGCTGGGCACGGTCGAAGCTGGCAGTCCCGGGAGCTAGGGGTCCCTTGCCTGGGCCTAAAGCGAAGCCCACGATCGCGGGGCCGCTGCAGCTGCGGGTCCCCGCTGCCCGAGCCGGACGCCTCAGCCAGAGGCGTTAGGCCTGGGCAGGGGCGGAGCCTGCAACCGCGGGGAGCTGGGGGTCCCCTGCCCTGGCCTGACACCTCTGCCGGAGGCCTCAGGCCTGGTCAAGGGGCCGATCCGGTGATTGTTGATCGGAGGGTGATGAGGGTCAACTCCTCTGGCCGAGGCATCAGGCCTGAGTGGGGGGCGGAGCCTGGGATTGGGGGGATATGATGGTCTCCTTGCCCAGGCCTGAAGCCTGGGTCAGAGGCGTCAGGCTTGGGCCGGGGGCTGGAGCAAGCGATCAGAGGGAGATGGGAGTCCCCTTCCCAGGCATGATTCCTGGGCCAGAGGCCTCAGGCCTGGGCGGGGGCCAGAGCCAGTGATCGGGGGGAGATGGGGGTCCCCTGTCCAAGCCTGACACCTCTGGTGGAGACGTCAGGCCTGGGCAAGGGCCCAATCAGGTGATCAGAGGGTGATGGGGGTCTACGCCTCTGGCTGAGGCATCAGGCCTGGGCAAGGGGCAGAGCCAGCAATCGGAGGGGTCTGGGGGTCCCCTGCCCAGGCCTGACGCCTGGGCCAGAGGCATCAGACCTGGGCTGGGGGCAGAACCATTGATGGGGGGAAATGAGGGTCCCAGAGGTATCAGGCCTGGGCAAGGGACCAATCCTGCGATTGGAGAGTGATGGGGGTCAACGCCTGAGGGCTCCCAGTATGTGAGAGGGGGCAGGCTGGGCTGAGGGACACTCCCCCCACACACACCAGTGCACGAATTTCGTGCACCGGGCCCCTAGTTATACTAATAAAACAGTATGGAGTTTCCTCAAAAAATTAAAAATGGACCTCCCATTTGGCCCAGTCATCCCACTTCTAGGAATATATCCTAAGAAACATGAAATATTCATCAGAAGAATATATGCACCCCTATGTTCATAGCCATGCAATTCACAATAGCGAAGACTTGGAAATAGCCTAAGTGCCCATCAGCAGATGAGTAGATAAAAAACAAACAAACAAAAAAAGAAACTTTGGTACATTTACACGATGGAATACTACACAGCAATAAAAAAATAATAATTCTTACCATTTGCAACAGCATAGATTGATCTAGAGAGTAATTAGGTTGAGCGAAATAAGCCAGTCTGAGAAAGATAAGTATCACATGATCTCACTAATATGTGGAATCTAATAAACAAATAAACTGATGATGAAAAATAGACCCAGAGTCATAGAAGCATGAACAGGCTGTTGAACCTCAGAGGGAAGGCAGGAGAGGGGGGTGGGAAGAGATCAACCAATGAACTTGTATGAATATATTGCATGACCCATGGACACAGACAATAGGGTGGTGAGGGCTGGAGGGGGCAGGGAAGGACAGAAGCGGGCTGGAAGAGGTTAATGGGGGAAAAGGAGGACCTATGTAATACTTTCAACAATAAAGATTTTTTTTAAAGAATATGAAAAAAATTTTGATAATAGTGGAAACTGGGAGGTGGGGTGAGGAATATTAAAATTATTTGTTTTATCTTTGCAATAATCCTGTAAGTAAAAAATTTTTCTAAAATAAAATGTTTACTTAAAAATGATAGAGATAATTAAAAAGAAAAAAAATGACTAGTATTAAAATTCAGAACATTTCTTATTTAACCATTGGGTAATATGTCATAGGCTAGAACTTTGCAAAAGTATTACACATTTAATCCCATTGAACCATCATCAAATTCAGAGGAGACAATAGTATATTGTTAGTGCTGCCATGACAAATACCACAGACTGGGTGGCCTAAGCAACAGAAATTTATTTTCTCACAATTTCATAGGTTAGAAGTCAAGAAATTGTTTCATTTTGAATCTTTTCTCCTTGGTTTGAAAACGGCCATTATTTCCCTTGGTCTCCACATGGTCTTCCCTCTGTGCATGTCTGTGTTCTAATTTCTTCATCTTATAATGAATTCAGTCATATTGGATTCGGACCCATCCAATGACCTTGTTTAACCTTAATTACCTTTTTAAAGACCTCATCTTCAAATGTAGTCACATTCTGAAGTACTGGGGATTAGGGCTTTAATAAAGAAATTTGGGGTGATTAATTTAGCCTATAACAGAGCCTAGAAAAGGTTAGTTAAATTACTAGCTCAATTTTACATTGCCTAATAGTAAAGCCAGGAATCAAAATGACTTTTATCTATCTTGGGTGGCTATGGCTTTAAGAAGTACATGGTTTTGTCTAATCTTTTTAATGAGCCTTATTGGTAAAATACAAGGGAGGCTCTCTTTTTAATCAGTTAAAAATATTTCTAGAGTCCCAGGATCTGTTCTAGATGCATATCACTCAAATATTAATCCAAAAATATATAATGTTTTTCCCTTGAGTGGCAAGATGTAGTTAGAAATTCAGACATGTAAATAAACAACTGCTGTATTTTATTATAAGAGCTACTAGAGGCTCGGTACACAAAAATTTGTGCACTCAGAGGGGTCCCTCAGCCCAGCCTATGCCCTTTTCCAGTCTGGGACCCCTCAGAGGATGTCCACCTGCTGGCTTCGGCCTGCTCCCTAGGGGATTGGGCCCAAGCTGGCAGTCAGACATCCCTCTGGCAGCCCAGCAGCCCTCAGGGGATGTCCAGTTGCCAGCGGGGAGCAGGCCTAAGCTGCAGTCGGACATCCTTAGGGCTGCTGAGGAGGCAGGAGAGGCTCCCACCACCACCGCTGTACAGGCAGCCTTCAGGCTGGCTTGTGGCTGAGCAGAGCTCCCCTGTGGGAGCGCACTGACCACCAGGGGTCAGCTCCTGTATTGAGCATCTGCCCCCTGGTGGTCAGTGTGTGTCATAGTGACCAGTCATTCCCAGTCGTTCTGCTGTTAGGGTCAGTTTGCATATTACCCTTTTATTATATAGGATAGAGGCCTGGTGCATGGGTGGGGGCCGGCTGTTTTACCCTGAAGGGTGTCCGGATCAGGATGGGGGTCCCTGCTGGGGTGCCTGGCCAGCCTGGGTGAGGGGCCGATGGCTGTTTGCAGGCTGGTCAAGCCCCCCACATTGGAGACCCTCATCCCATGGAGGTTTGGCCATGGGGGTCCCCAGTGGGGTGCCTGGCCAGTCTGTGTGAGGGGCTGAGGGCCATTTTCAGGCTGGCCAAGCCACCCAGCGATGGAAGCTCCTAGCCTCTCCTTTTTTTCTTTTATTCTGGAATTTATTTAACTTCTATAATTGAAACTTTGTACCCTTGAGAGGAGTTCAGAGCCGGCCAGTGTGGGCGGGAGGGAAGCCTCCTGCTTGCTCCAGCTCTGTGGCCACGGCTGGCTGAAAACAGGTATCTGGGGTTTATTTACCTTCTGTAATTCAAACTTTGTTGCTTTGAGTGGAGCTCAGAGCCACCGCGGCAGGCGGGAAGCTTGGCTTCCTCCATCATCCTCCCTCATCAGGGCAACAAAGCCTCCTGCTTGCTCCAGCTTTGAGGCTGCTGGCTGCCATCTTGGTTGGGTTAATTTGCATATAGTTGCTCTAATTGGCTGGTGGGCATGGCTTAAGGTGTAGCAAAGGTATGGTCAATTTGCATGTTTGTCTTTTATTACTGTAGATAATAGACCTAGGGAAAAAGTGCTAAATGGAGAGGAGAGAAAAAGTTGTCAACTTCATTGAGAAATGGGTGAAGTTAGATATGGGAAAGAGTCAAACAGTCTTTCAAGAAGTTTATACGTAAGCATAAGTAGTAATTTACCAAGCAGGTTGGCTGGTATAGGAAGGGTCAGTCCCATTACACATAATAACCGACTACTTGGAGACCAGATGGATCACAGTGCATGGTGCATTTCATGTGTTGTGGTTGCAGTGAAGTGTTAAAATAGGGCTGTGGTAGAAGCAGAGTAGCTGGATGTTGATAGTCCTGGGGGTTCTGCTACTGACCTTCTACTGTTGCTCTTTTGTGAACTTCCATATGCAGTTTAACTGACATCACCACGTCTACCAGTCACCTCCTTCAAGCCTGAATTAGCCCTGTGACCACACTGCTTCCTCTGAAAAAAGGAGCACTAAACGTCCTCACTCAACTCTCACACTTATAATGTGCTTTTTATTGCCCTAGGAGTAGCTTCTCCCTTATTATTCCTAACTAGCTCTTTACTTAAAATATAAAAATAACTCATGTCCAGTTTTCCTAACTAGGCTCAATTCACTTTGTGGCACTCTTTGCTAAAATCACATGTTTGTTTTCTTTTTTTAAGAATAAGTATGTGTGTGTGTGTGAGTGTGTAAAATGAATGTGAAATATTGATGTGCATATATGAATTTATGCATAAATGTGTGCATATGTACTTATACGTACTAGTATATATATATGTGTATATATATACATATATATATGTGTGTATATATATGTGTATATATATATATGTGTATATATATACATATATATATAATGATGGGGATTGATACTTTCTAACCTTATTCCCAAATACAGTATTCTAAATGATTGTGAAGGAGAATTAAGATCTTAGAGTCATTTAATAAGTTGGAGGGAGGAAAAAGAAAAGGAAAAAGTTTGAATTCATTTCAGGCACTTTGATTAAATGTTTTAAGTTTTCACTCTACATTAAAAAAGAAACAGGTGAGGTCAACCAATGACATGTAACAGCACATGGCTGCTTTAAAACATCATCCACTTTGCACCTTCATTTTTGTGTTCTAATTTCCCTTGCTTTTCATGGTGAGCTCTTACAGAAAATTACTTCTAATATATGCAGCACTTTGGCTATTATAGAAATGCCTGCTATTATACATTATAGGTCCAGCTATTCTGCATTTTATCTTCCATGACTTTCCCTTAATGATAGAGCATTGTGAAGAAGTGAGCACATGTCTGTATGTTTCAGGAGAATATATTGGAATTGTTCAAAGCTACTGTGTATGGCAAGTATGCTTGTACCAGATGAATGATGTTTCTCTCTGCAATTTGGAAAGAAATCAGTGGCTGTGAGGGAAATAGCTTAGAGAGATTTTTTTCTGTCATGCAGGAATAGAATGGTTTTACCTTTGTCCTGTTACCCAGCTGCCTGGAGAGTAGATAACAGTGGTCAGAGATAGGCTCATTATCCAAATGGAAGCAATAGTGGCACTGTTCATCTGATATTCCCAGCACACAGAAGGCCCTCTCATTTGCCTCTGTAATTCTCCACTTTCCTCCCCAGGTTTATCAAAAGAATTGCTCATTATAATATACACACATTACCATTCTACTCCAGTCTATTCTCCAGGCAGTTATAAATGCACACAAAGCCTCTTGTTATTGCATGATCTACACAACACACTAGAAAATACCTCTAAATTATGTGTAATTGTCTTTTCAAGGTATTCACTACTCTACAGCCTGGCATTTGTGAATTTGGATATTCTTTTCAGCAGGGTATCTGTTTTGCTCCGTGACACCTTTTCTTCTGCCCTTCAAGAGAGAGCGCTTATTTTAAAAGGCAATATATCAAGTGAGTTATTTCTGCACTTCAACTGAGCTGCCCCTTCTGTATTTAAATTGTAATCCAGTAGTTGATTTATTTGAACATTCAAGTTCATTAATCTGGAAGTATAACTTATCTATAAATGAACGTTAACTACCCTATCTACTCTTCTGTCTTTTTAATTAAAATAATCATATTTTTAGAACTGAAAGTTACCTAGGTCTCTCCTCCTGAATTACTTAGAGTAGAAGAGTGCCACTGAGGGGGATACGCTATTTAAAATGTACAGATGGTTGATTTAAAGGGGTAAGACCATGTAATTAATTTGACTTTTTTATATTGATATGAAGGTGATTGTCATATGCAAGTGAATGTCTTATAGAAAAGGAGAGATTACGGGGCTATTTTCTGTGTCAACGTTAGAGATGTGAGTTTAAGAATAATTCTATTAGTAAAAACTGAGCTGTTCAAGTGACTCAGTTCACTGAGAAAGACAGAGGTGCGAGATACACACGTTTACAAGGGACGGCAGAGGAAGATTAGCCAGGGAAGGAAGAAAAAGAGACAGAACTCACATGTGTTAGAGGTCAGGCCCTGTGATGCGTGCTTTGCCTCCACTATTTCATTTCATCATCATAACACATGTGATAAATAATTTTACAGATAAAAATTTTGGGTGCAGTGAGATTGAGTAACTTGATTCTGCTCTAATCATTAATAGATGGAAAATTAGAAGGAGAGGTAGTAAGGGAAGAAAAAGGAATGGAGAGAGTATCATGCCAGGAAGGTAAAGCAAAGAAAGGATGTAGGTAACAGTGGCAAGTGTTAAATGTTGTTGAGATTTAGAGCTGAGGAAGGGCTGGTGGAATGTTTACAATAGAAATTTAAATTAGGGTTTGTGCATTTATTTTGACACTGTCTAGAGCAGCGGTTCTCAACCTGTGGGTCGCGACCCCTTTGGGGGTTGAAAGACCCTTTCACAGGGGCCGCCTAAGACCATCGGAAAACACATATATAAGTACATATTGTTTTTGTGAATAATCACTATGCTTTAATTATGTTCAATTTGTAACAATGAAATTGGGGTCGCCACAACATGAGGAATTGTATTAAAGGGTCGTGGCATTAGAAAGGTTGAGAACCACTGGTCTAGAGTCTAGCAGTCTTCATTCAATTTCTCATAGTTGCTTCCTTGGTTTCATAAAATATTTTCAACCTCCCCAGTGGTTCCTTTTTTCCTTTGTATCCCCTGGAATTTGAACTAGAATTCTGATTAGGACTCTGGAACGTAAAAGTGCAAGTTACAATATTCAATTCTTTCCATATGATCCTCCACTGCTAAGTCATAGCTATATCAGGTTAGGACACTGAAATGGGGCTGAGACAGAAGACAAATGTGATAGTTACAATGTTAGCGGAGAATACTTTTAAGCTTTCTAGTCTTTCAAAAGGTGTAACATAGTCTTTGAACATGACATTACTTACTTCTGTGTCCTGGCGTGGGAAATATAAATGGGGAACAAAGTAATCGAAGGATTGTCAGGCCAGACCCGTTGCCATCTTCATCAAATCATCCCTAGTAAGACTAAGGAGCCCACATGCTCTGGGTTTGGGGTCTTATCCAAAGATTTTATCAATGACTACACCTCATTGTCACTGTCATTACCTACCAGCCTGGCCCTGGTTCAATCTCATTCTCCTCAACCTTATTTCTATCTTTATTCCTGATAATTTCTAAATACAAACTGCTTGCTTATCAATGTCTTGAACCCCTCTCCTCCAATGACTGTCCTCCATCTCACTTCAGCCATGTTCATACTCTAGACATATCATTCTCTATAAGTTCAGTTCCTCCATAATCTCAAATTCATGCATCCCTCTCTCTGATCACCATTTCCTGTCAGCAGCCCATTCTCTCTTACACCATCTCCAACAATCATTTAATACCAAAGCATATTCAAAGTTTTGATTCTATCACCTTTTTACTGTCCCTTACTCCCTTGATTTCATCTCTCTTCTTACCTAGCTTACATCCCCAAGTCTATGCAAACAAGATTTGTACTTCTCTTACCCTATTCTACTTACCGGAACAAGCATGACCCTACTCCATTTACTGGGTTTATTCACTCATTCAGTTAAACAGGGCTGGAGAAAGCACATGGCTACACTGACTAATCTTGAACTAAATTCATGAACACAAACTCAAATGAACTTCTTATGGCACCTGACAATCATGCTATAGTACATTCCTATGTACTTTCCACACATGTGCCTATTTCACACCTTTTCCCTTTGCCCTCCACTCTCTGACACCTCATTATTCACCCTTACTCTCAGCTGATGATTTTGTTTCCTACTTCATAAAGGAGGGTTAAGAAACCAAAGAACTTTTACAGACTTTGTCACCTTATCTCCTAGCTACAAGCATCTACACACATAAATGTCCTTTTCCATAGATGAAGTATTTCTTTGATCTAAAATGAATCTCCCTTTTGCATTATCCTCCAATCCATTCAAGGACAATGATTCAGTTTTAATTCCAACATTATTATGAATAGTGATGAGCATGTGAAGAGATATTATCCTAATAGGTATCACATAGGAAAATACATGGATGCTTGAAGAGCTGCTTATATTTAGGAAGCACAACATATTTCAATGCTGACACAAATGATCTATGTGGTCCATATTCCAGTGTGAAATAATAATTGGAAATAAAGGTAATTGATTTGAATTCAAATTAAAGAACATTTCCAATAATATCATGGTATTTCTTTATCTTTCAAATTACTCAGTTGCTCTATATAATTTGTAATAAGCACAATCAACCCAAATAATGCCTTTACTTTTGTGCATCTAGGAAGTAAATTTTACATTTTTATGATAATAACTAGTGGCCCAGTGCATGAAATTTGTACATGGTAGGGGGGGGGGGAGGTGTTCCCTCAGCCCAACCTATACCCTCTCAAATCAGGGACCCACAGGGATCGGGCCTAAACCGGCAGTTGGACATCCCTCTCACAATCTGGGACCACTGGCTCCTAACCACTCACCTGCCTGCCTGCCTGATTGCCCCTAACTCCTCTACCTGTCTGACTGATCACCCCTAACTGCCCTCCCCTGCCGGCCTGATCTCACCCCTAACTGCCTCTGCCTGCCTGATCTTGCCCCCAAATGCCCTCCCCTGATGGCCTGATTGCCCCTAACTGCCTCAGCCCCCACCAACATGGCTATGTCCGGAAGGAATTTAGACATCCGGAAGATGGCAGGTTGGCAGGTCCACCTGGTCTAATTAGCATATTACCCTTTTATTATTATAGATAGATTATATAGGATAAGATTGCTGAAATGGGAGTGGGGGGATTTTTCATCAGGAGACGCTCTTGGCAGACAAAAATACATAATCCCTATATCTGGACTGATAGCCAGCCATATGCACTATACTGCCAAACTGGTCATTAAAAATTGAACAGCTTTCTTACACCTTACACAAAGCAGCTGTTGCCCTTAAAACCCCTCCTCAGCCCCCACCTTAGGTTCTGACTTCTCAGTTCACCCAGATTAGGTCCTGATTGGTCGGTTTCTACGCCAGTCAGCATCTCCGGGACTGATCAATGAAGTGGCTGCTGGTGAGGTCTGGAGAGAAAGAGAGAGGCAAGGGCTGTTCAACAGCTGCCACGGAGGCTGCAGATCAGACCCTGTTTCTCTCTCTGGGCCTCTCTCCAGGCCTGATCCACAGCCCCCTAGGCAGTCAGTGCTGGGTCACCACCGCGAGACTGTAGGACTGACTTCCGGTATTTGTTTGCCCATTTTGTCATTTTGGATGTTACAGACCCTGGCTCTTTATATATATACTAGAGGCCCGGTGCACAAAAATTTGTGCACTTGGGGGGGGGGGAAGGGGGGGTCCCTCAGCCAGGCCTGTGCCCTCTTGCAGTCTGGGACCCCTCGGGAGATAACGACCTGCTGGCTTAGGCCTGCTCCCGGGTGGCAGAGGGCAGGCCCAATCCCTAGGTGCAGCCCCTGGTCGGGCTCAGAGCAGGGCCGATTGGGGAGTTGGGGCGCTGCCCCCTGTCATGCACAGAGCAGGGCAGATTGGGAGGTTGCGATGCCACCCTCAGTCACACTCAGGGTAGGGCCAATTGGGGGTTGGGGCACCGCCCCCTGTCACACTCAAGGCAGGGTCATGGGGAGGTTGTGGCGCTACCCCCTGTCACGCACAGAGCAGGGCCCATCAGGGGGTTGGGGAGCTCCCCCCTGTCACACACAGAGCAGGGCCCATCAGGGGTTTGAGGAGCTCCCCCCTGTCACTCATAGAGTAGGGCCGATAGGGGAGTTGGGGCGCCGCACCCTGTCATACACAGAGCAGGGCCGATCAGGGGGTTTGGGCGCTGCCCCCTGTCACTCTGATACAAGTGCCAGGAGGTCTGGCGGCTCCGCTTATCCTAGTGCTGGGAGGCATATTACCCTTTTACTATATAGAATAGAGGCCTGGTGCACGGGTGGGGTCCGGCTGGTTTGCCCTGAAGGGTGTCCTGGATCAGGGTGGGGGTCCCCACTGGGGTGCCTGGCCAGCCTGGATGAGGGGATGATAGCTGTTTGCAGCTGGTCACACCCCCTTCAGGGTGGGGGTCCCCACTGGGGTGCCTGGCCAGTCTGGGTGAGTGACTGAGTGCTGTTTTCAGGCAGGTGGGTGACTGAAGCTCCCAACCTCTCCTTTTTTTCTTTTTTTTTTATTCTGGGCCAGCTTTAGCTCTGGCTCCAGCTCTGAGGCCTCTGCTTCTGAAAGCAGGTATCCAGTTTGTTTATGTTCTATAATCGAAACTCTGTATCAACTCCAGCTCTGAGATCCCAGCTCACTGAAAGCAGGTTTCTGGGGTTTTGTTTAGCTTCTATATTTGTTACAATGTTTCAAACTGCAAGCTCAGAGGCCTGCAAGGCAGGTGGGGAACATTGGTTTCCTCCCGTCACTGAAGCAAGCAAGCCTCATGTTAGTTTCAAGCTGCCTGGCTGCTGGCCGCCATCTTGGCTGGCAGTTAATTTGCATATTGCCCTGATTAGCCAATGGGAAGGGTAGCGGTCATACGCCAATTACCATGTTTCTCTTTTATTAGATAGGATATAGATTCTCATAATATGAGACATTTAAGCAATGTAATGTTATTTTCAAATGAAAATATGAGAAAGGAAGAAAGTCAGGCTGTCACACTGGCTGCAGTAGCTCTTTGCTATTAATTTAAGTTGATAGAAATTATATTCATATTTAAAGTTGCCATAGTAAATGTGGGTGCAAACTGTTAGCCTGACTTCCTTATTGTTCTTTGATCCAGCTTGCTTAGAAGATAAGAGTATGTTAGCTATGTTACTCAGGGTAGTTTCTTGCTTGACTTAAGCCATATGTTAAGAAGGAAGTTATCTTAAGAAGTAGAAGAATTGTGGGCATAATTATGATGCTGAAAACTGGTAGACATATAAGAGATTCTGACCTGGGGAATTATCTATAATAGATAAGTTTAGAAAGGGGAAGCCACATTGCTTGGCAAGAAGGCAAAGAGCAAAAATGTAATATTCCCATCTCTCACTCTCTCTCTTTTATTTTCTAGCACCTATTCTCAAATTCCTTTCCCTGAATCTATATATATTTCTTATACTGAGATGCAGCAACACATGAATAAAAAGAGCCCAAACCTTATCTTTGTACCGAGATAGATTTTTCTACCTGTGGGACATTGATGCGGATATTAATTTCTACTTCATGGTGTTGAGATGAGACTCAGAATGGGATAATAAATGTGTAAAAATGCTGAATGAATACAACTCATGTGTTACATTCATAAAGCACCTTATTTTTATCTCATTCTCTAACCCAGAGTTTGTTCACAGGGGTCCAGTCCTTCTGCTTCCCAAGATAAACACACCAACAGACCCATGATTTTTCTGTTTCTTTAATTCAGTGGTTCTTAATGCTGGCTGTCAAATAGAACTGCACAGAGAGCTCTTAAAACACAGATGCCCATGCCCATCCACAACACAATTGTCAGAGTTTCTGGGTAAGGAGCCTCCATGTATGTGGATGATAAAAGCTCCCAAGGTGTAGTTAAGGTTGAAAAACCGCTGTCCGTACATAATAAATCACCGCACTATCGCTTCCCTTCACAAAATAAAATTGATTCTGCTTTAGCATTTCCAGTCTAATTTATTAATCAATATTTTCAACTGTATTTGAAGTTAAGTCTTCTCTTCTTGCTTGAGCAAGCTATGCGTGGATAACCTGAGTAGGGGAAGGGATATGGTTGGCTTCTTTTTCTTTTCCATCTCCCCCATTCCCAAGGTTCTCTCCCTGGCTCCTTCAGGACTAGAAGGCAAGAGAGGTGGTGGGGAGGGAAAATTCCGACTCCATGGCATTGACATGTTATGGGATTGGCTGGCAGCTGAAGCTGGATTTTCCTGTGTTGGTGATGTCACCATTGCTCAGAGTGCATACATTTATGTTCTATCAGGTCATTAGCTACTTTGCTACTTTCTTTCCTCCAGCATCTACTAGTTGATCTAGTCAGATACTAGATCACTCTCGGCCCCAGCATCAGGGACAACTGTGAGGCTAAACAGCCATTCTCACAGGCTTTAAGGTAAGATGGAGGCAAACTCTACCCTTCCTAGTTGGGGATGCCTATTACTGAGAACCAGAGTGCATCAAATCCAAAAATCTGATTCACAAATTCTTGTCCTAATTATCATTTCCCTGCATGCGAAGGGTTTAAGAGTCATATTTGGTCTTGTGTTTTTTGTTTTTTCTTAAGAGAAAAGTTTTTGAACACTGATTTTCTACATTCTCACCTTAGTCTGATACTGCATTATGGAAACTAATATTCATATTTCTGGAGTTCTTGTTGAAATTTATACTATAATTTCTGTTAAATAGGGGAATTGATTAGCAAATTGATGTCAAGTGGCACCAGAGAGGCCAAGGGAGACCTCAACCTGATACCAGGGTCCAGGTTCTTTTCATGGCCCAAGAAAGGATTCGAGAGTAGGACAGAGGGATTTAGCAAAGCACAGTGAGATTATTAAAGTGATCATACACACTTGAGAAAGGAGAGCAGGTGACCTAGGAGATCCAGACTCCCTGATGGGGTATGGGTGGAAGGTTTTCATTAAAGGTGGGTAAAGGAAGTGGGTAGGGTGGTACTTGGTTTCTGATGCTGGTGGGGTAACTGTCTACATGGCTTGTCCTTGTCCCTCCTCTTCAGATACAATTTTTTTGTCTACTCAATTACAGGCAATTGGGGAGAGGGGGGCAGGGGAGCAGGTGATAATTGAGGGTCAAATCTGCGGTGTTCCAGCCAAGTTGGAAAAGGGGAGGAGTAGAACCCTTTATCCCTTCATAGCAGGTTTTTAATTTTTTTTCTTTGAAATATTTTCCAATATATATTTTAAAAAGACAAAAAGTATGTTAGCAGTTGAACAAACAAGAATAAGGTTGACATCAATACACCTTTAATATTTATTAAATAGTGTCTGCCCCTCTACTATTGGGAGGACAGCATTGGTGGTGCAGATAGCAGAGAGCAGTGAGAGCAACATAGAATGATTAGCAGAATCACAAATATGACTAAAAACTAATAACCCAACGCTGGTCATCATGCAACCACTCCTACTCCTTTCCAGGCATTTGGTTCACAGCATTTGTCTATAAATGTAAATTTGCTCAAGGCGAATAAAGTAAGAATGTAGAAAGAATGCATAGATCTTACAACCATTATGTGATTTATTTAAGAGGGTTCATTTTATGTCCTCCTGGATTACAAGAAGAGCCAAGTAGATACGTAAAACATACAACTATTTTATCTTACTTATTTCTTTTTCCTTAACTGCCACCCCTTCCCAATAAGGGTTATACACAGACTACTAAGAACATATTTTTATTTTCATTGCTCTTGAAAACATTGATAGATTATACATGTTAATAAGTACAGTTAGTTAAATAAGCATGCCATTGTATCCTGTTAACTAGTTATATTGTCATTTTATAATTTTCTATTGTCAATATTAGAAGACTTTCTCATTTGATTTGTTGGTTTTCCTTTGGTGGATTTTTGCTGTCAAGTATCAAGTGTATGAGACAAAGTGAATGCTTATTAAATTCATCACTTGAAATGTCATGAATGTATAATTGACTGTTGAAATTACACTGTGATAATAAGTAAACTTGGATACACTTTTACTTAGCTTTCTGTTTGGCAAGTAGAAAAAAAGACAGGCCTAGAAGCTAAGCATCCTGTCAAGTTTGTATCAGCATCATTTTAATAATGGTAATATTTTGCTGGTGTTATCCTCACATTATTTTTCAACTTGAAAATAAACAATCAACATTCTAACTATCTAGTACAGAGATTTCATGAGCTGAGTGTGTAGAGTGATGTTTACTGTGAGGATGAACACCCATCTTCCCCTGTCCAACTAGTAGCATTCGTATGAATGCTAATAAGAATGTTGTTATATCTAAAATGGGGATACACACATATTCAGTTTTAAATATGTATATGTTCTTTATTTTTACCCATGTGACTGCTAGCATATAAAGAGAAGTAAAAGGTAGGTCTAAACCCATGTTGCAAATATTCCATTGTGTTTTCATTTTCTAGAGTATTTCATAATAACCAATCATCTTTAAGATTAATTTTCTTTGCCTATATCATTTTATCTTCTTTGGTATAAAAGTCTTTTTTTTTTTTTTTTGTAGGACCAATCGGGTCTTATAGAAATAAGAGGTTTAAATAAATAAATAATTTAATAAAGTTATATTAACTTCATATCATTATATATTTTGTCAACAGAATCACTAAAAGGTATATAAATAAGCCACAATTTTATAAACACAATTCCTCAGAGGGATTCATGCAGGTCGTGTGAGTTTATAGAAAGATACATTTAATGGCTATTATGTTTAAGCTTAGTTTGGGGGATACAGCAGTGAACAAAACAACTCTAATATGACAGTTAAAATAAGCTTTTGTTGCTAATTCTAAAGAATAGAAATAATAGTGGCTTAAATAGGACAATGTTATTTTTCAAAATAAATCTGTGAAATATGTATTTTTTAATCCGCATTTTACAAATGAAAAACAGCCTTAGAGAAAAGCACTTGGCTCTACATAATAGCAACACCACTCCAAAAATTTGGGGTGCTGTTTTTTCTCACAAAACAAGAGGTGGGGAAGCACACAGTTCAGGGATTCACGCCCTCGCTTGAGGCAGGCCTCAAGGACTTAGCCTCATGAATTTAGTTCAGAATGTCCTTCTGACACTGGACGTTTTAATCAAAATCAGCACTTACTAGCAAAAGTGTGTATGGTTCGGGAGATTAAGGAATATGCCTCTGGCATAAAATGGTGAGCATAAAAGCTGTCAACAAACATAAAAAAATGGAATCACACTCATTACAATGAGTGATCCAGTTTCTCCACAGCTTCACCAGCATTTGGTGTTATTGCTATTTTTTTTGTAACTATTCTGATTGCTTTGTACTGAGTCTCATGATGATTCTAACTTGTGTTTTAATAACAGCACATAGTGCTGAAGAGACTTGTATGTGCTCACTTGCCATTTGTAATTCCTTTTTGTTGAAATAGCTGTCCAAGTCATTTGCCCATTTTCTAATTGGATTTTTTGGGCCTGTATTTTTTAATTAATTTAAAGTCTGCGGGAAAACAAAGAGCCCAATATAAACAATGAGAGGATTAGAAATCCATTCACTACTCTCTCCCAATTTTAAATATTTAATTCCAGTTTTAGTGATATGCTCAGTAATTTATCAAATCTTAACTAGGCTTCAGTGCAAAAACACTCCTTACTATTAATCTAATAAAATCAAGCAGTTCTATATAGCACTCGGCATTTTTGGCATTCTTGTGATCACTAGGGCTTCTGGTTTGGCTAGATTTTTTTTTTCCATTGAGTAATTTTTTTTTCTGCTCTAGGTGATATATGCTCTAATAGTTTTAACATTTGAAATATGTGCTCTTCCCTTTCTCCTTTATAGACAACTTAGCTGGATGCAGTACACTTCAATCATTCTTCTTCCCCGTCGCACTTTGTAAACACTGATCTATTCACTTTGGACAATAAATTCAGCTGTGGAGAAGCTTCAGATTACCTTGTATTTTTTCCTGTCTTCCGTTTCTCAGCCTGGATACTGGGAGAGTTTAATTTTTTTAAATTAAATCATATGACTGAGATATATCTCAAAGTTAATCATTCTGATGTTGTATTTTCCACTAATATTGAAGGCATTTTATTATTTGCTATTTCTCTTCTATTGAATTCAGGAAAATTATCTATTTTATTTTGAGGTTCATATTCAGTTTTAATTTGTTGGATTCTTCAGAGATTCCAAGACACCTTTTGTGAATCTCCTCTTTTGTAGTATATCTTTTCTTTCATTATTCAGAAAATCTTTTATACTATTTGCCTCAAAAGTTTCTTCATTGTCAGTAATTTGCTTTTGAATTTTGTCTTGAATTCATTTACTATTTTTGATTATCAGTCTCTTAAATTTTTTCTCTATTGTTGTGCACAGAGTTTTAAACCATTTATGGGAATACATTTTTTTGTTCCATATATTCTTTCATTTAAATTTGATTTAAATTGAAAATATATTTTCATAAATGCTTTTATAGCACTTAAAATTCTTAGCAATGGTTCTTATTTTCTTTGGGTTGCATTTGATTGGATAATATATTCATATTAAATTGAAAATTTTCTCTATTTCTTATACTCTTTTACTTTTTTTACCTTTAGTATATTTGTATAGATGCATTGTTATTTTTCTACCTATATTGCTCATGTTTAAAATGAATAGCCTTTTCCAATATTTTCTTTTTGTTGAAATAATGCATGTGAATTTTCACTGGCTTCCTACCTTGTCTTTCTGAGTTATTTATCTTCCCTTAAAGGCTAAAGTTTGAACAAAGAGTGCCTGGGCAGTGAGAGCATAAGTACAGTGAGGAGGAAGACTGAGCTCAACTTTGATGATTATACATGATCTCTGTCCTCCCCCTTCTACTCAAATAGTTTTTTGTGTCTAAGCTCATGCCACTCTTTCTACATGTCTCTTTCTCCAATATGAAACATCCTTGGGCTTCAAGATTTCCTAACAATCTCTGTAGAGGCCTAGAACCCCGGCTTTGCCCATAGTGCTATACTGGTCTGCTCCTTCTGTTTTCACACTCATCTCATCTCTTTTCCACATTCCGAAGTAGAAGACGAAAAATGTTAATGAAGGTAATTTTTAACTTCGTGTTAAAACTTAAGAAGGGGTTAACACACGAAGGTAAATGGCCTGCTGCATGCACACCAGGAATGGAGCAGTTTCCTCCGCACCTTGCACTCTGACCGTCAGCATTCCCTTTGGCTTATGATTTGGACAGGAAGGAGGGTGAAGAGAGAAGAAAGTTCAGGTTCTTGCATTTGTCTCTAACTCTAATAGCCCTCACTAAGTGGGTCAGGAAATCAATATAGGGATTCCATCAGTTACCGAATATACCTCTTTGCACTATATATCCTGGGAAGGGACCATAATCACAACGGATGGGACTGTGGTTCCACTGGACCCAATATAAGGTAGAGTCAGATCTAGACATTATGTATCCTCTGACTTCTATAAGCTCTGATTGGTGGATGAAGGTAGTTCTTTGTTTCTCCGATGCTAAGTTTCAGTAAAGAGCCAGTCAGTACTTAACACTTGGCCCAAATATCTGGATATTTGCCATCCCCTAGAGCAGTGGTTCTCAACCTTCCCAATGCCGCGACCCTTTAATACAGGTCCTCATGTTGTGGTGACCCCCAATGTCATCGTTACAAATTGAACATAATTAAAGCATAGTGATTAATCACAAAAACAATACGTAATTATATATGTGTTTTCCGATGGTCTTAGGCGACCCCTGTGAAAGGGTCGTTTGACCCCCAAAGGGGTCGTGACCTACAGGTTGAGAACCGCTGCTCTAGAGTAAAAGTTACATCCTTTTGCAGAAGGCTGGGGGAGGAGTCAGGATTATAACGGTGTCTGCATCAAAGATCCTTTCCTTAAAGCCTCCACTGTGTTTAGATTTACAGTATAGGTTTAGAAACTGGGTAAAACACCATATATCCCCATTCTGGCAAATGAGTTGAGTGTCTGGCCATCAGAGCTAGAAGTCTTCTGTTTATGTGTCTTAAACTAAACTTTAGTGATGTGCCAATCTATTTTATTTTGATGTATCTCTCTTTTTTTTTTGCTTTTTTATTTTTTATTTTTATTTTTTTTTATTGCTTAAAGTATTACAAAGGGTATTACATATGTGTCCTTTCCCCCCCCCCCCGCCCTAGACAGTCCCCTAGCCTCCCCTATCCCCCAGTGTCTTATGTCCATTGGTTATGCTTATATGCATGCATACAAGTCCTTTAGTTGATCTCTTACCCCCCTACCTCCTGCCCCCCAACCCTCCCCGGCCTTCCCGCTGCAGTTTGACAGTCTGTTTGAGGCAGCTCTGCCTCTGTATTGATGTATCTCTTGATTAAATAGTTATTGCCATAGATTTTCTAAGATCAGAGTTTCCCAATCTCAGCACTGTCAGCAGATAGGAGCAGATAACTGTGGTGAGGAGCTGTCCTGTGCTTTTAGATGTTCAGCAACATCGCTAGCCTCTGTCTGTTTACTAGATGGCAGTAGCATCCTGGCCCTTCCACAGGTTTTGATATGCAAACCCAAAATGCCTCCAGACATTGCCAGATGGACCCTGAAAGCAAATGTCTCCAATTGAAAAACTACTGTTTTCAGTCAAAACACTGATAAATGCCCCATCCCTTACTAAGTGTATCTACCTTACCTTTCAGAATGAACAGCCACCATTTGGCTTCTCCCATTCTGGTATCACATTATTTCCACTGAAATGTGGAAATGCAATTCAATTGCAAACTCTCCCACTGACATATCTTGCCCAGAAAATGCCACAGAAAGAGTTTCCATGGGGCTGGTACTTGTTTTTATATTCCTAATATGCTGGTGAGGGGCTTTCACTCTGACCCATCTCTAATGGCACAGGTGGTTTAGTTAGGAGGTGTACCAGGTGTACCTGTTAATAATGCAGATTTTTTTCAATAGATGGAGTTACACATATGTTGATATATATAGGATTTGATATGTATGCTATTTTGTTGTATTGACAACAAGCTTCAATACTTCATATGTCAAATTTGCTGAAGGTATTAACATCATAGATATTTTTATGCTTAAAAATGTCAAATTTTATGCCATAAAAAAGAACGTTTGCGGGAAGTTTTAATTCATTACTTTATTTTGAGGAAAAGTGATGCTGAAAGTTTCAGGAAGCTTATGGTGAACATGCTCCATCTCAAGATACTTGTGAACACTGGTGTAAATGCTTTAAAAGTGATGATTTCGATGTGAAAGACAAAGAACGTCCAGGTCAACCAAAAAAGTTTGAAGACCAACAATTACAAGCATTGTTGGATGAAGATGCATGTCAAACTCAAAACAACTTGCCGAAATACTAAATGTTGCTCAACAAACAATTTCTGATATTTAACAAGCAATGGGAAAGATTTTTAAAGGAAGGGAAATGGGTTGCCACATCAACTGAATGAAAGACAAATGGAAAACCAAAAAGTCATCAGTAAAATGTTGCTTCAATGGCATGAAAGAAAGTATTTTTCACATTGACTTGTGCCTGGCGATGAAAAGTGGATTTATTTTGAGAATCCCAAATGCACAAAATCATGCGTTGATCCAGGTCAACTATCAACATCGACTGCAAGGCCAAATCACTTCGGAAAGAAGACAATGCTCTGCATTTGGTGGGATCAGGAAGGTGTGGTGTATTATGAGCTCCTAAAACCAGGTGAAATCATCAATACTGATCACCACCGACAACAAATAATAAATTTGAGCCACGCGTTGATCATAAAACAACCAGAATGTGCCAGAAGACACGGCAAAGTAATTTTGCTTCATGATGACGCACCATCACACACTTCAAAACCAGTTAAAGACACGTTAAAAGATCTTGCCTCGGAAGTATTAACCCACCCACCGTATTCACCAGATGGTGCTCCTTCAGATTACCACTTGTTCCGATCAATGGCACATGCAATTTCTGAGCAGCACTTCAAAACATACAAAGAAGTGGAAAATTGGGTCTGAATGGTTTGCCTCAAAACAGGAAAAGTTCTATCAGGACGGTATCCACAAATTACCTACAGATGGGGAAATGTGTAGCCAGTGATGGACATTACTTTGAATAAATCACTTTTGATGTTTCTCTTGAAATTATAGTTTTTTCCTTGATTACAAAATCTGCATTATTAACTGGTACACCCAGTATAAGTAAATTGCAGTAGATATATTCCAGTATTCCCATCTCTTTGAGTCTCCCAACTTCTTCCCAGAGCTTCAGGGAAATCCTTACATCCCAACCTTTATGTTGCAGTCTAATTGAGAATGCAACCCTGCTAACACTTTGATGTCAGTTTCGTGAGAGACTCTGAGAAGAGAACTCAGTTATTCTGTGCCCAGACTTTTAACCTACAGAAACTGTATGGTGGTGTTCCAAGAAAAAAAAAAAAAAAAAAAGGAGAAGAAAAAAAGAAAATACATCACCTTGTGGATGAAAACAACAGAAAAAAAAAGGAAGGGGGATTCTATAAAAAGTAATCTCACAGGGTTTTCTGGTCATAAATTCCTAATTGGGCAGGTCATGGTGGTTAGTCACAACCCAGGCATGTAACTTCTTATTTTTGCCTTAAGCAAGCCCTGTCTATTGTTTCTGTGCACCCACATTAACACACCTTTGAAATGCTTCCTTTTAGATACCTCCTTGTAATACCACCCTTTCAGACTCCGTCTGGTTCACATTTAAATTTAGGTCTTGGAGTTCAGAAAATTGAGATACAAAGAACGAAATTAGGAAAAGACATATTAGACATAAAGAGTAAAGCCCAGCACTCTCTGGTGTCTTACTCTCTGTACTTGATAAGCGGGTACCTGTGCTAGACCACAGCCGGCATTGATGTTGACACTGCATTTTCTCTGTGAATACATTTTATCACTTCTGGTGTCGTTTCTGGGTCATCCCTCACTAATAACATTAAATTAGCACTAGATCTTAGGCTCTCTGAGCCTGAAAAACTGTTGGGAACTAGAAGGTGATCTCTGGGTAGAGACTCTCTCTGAGGCTTTCGGTCTGGTTTCTGTAAATGAGAATCCAGGCCTTATCTACTATTCTCACTCTAAAATGTTTTTTTTTTTTTCCTCTCTTTTTTTCTTCCCATTTTTAAAAGAATATTTAAAAGCAGTACCACTTTTTTGGGCTTAAAACAACATACATTTATTATATCACAGCTTTTTTGGGGTCAAAAGTCTCAATACCAATGAGCTGGGGCCTCTGCTCAGATCTCCCAAGGCTGCAGTCAAGATGTTGGATGGGTTGTGTTCCTTTCTGGAGCTCAGGGTCCTCTTTCAAGTTCACGTGGTTGGTGGCAGTTTAGTTTCTTGTGATTGTTGGGTTAAGGTCTGTTTTCTTGCTGGTTGTCAGCCAGGAGCTCTCAGCTGGCTGCTCACAGTTCCTTGACAGCTACCATTTCTAATTGCCTTATTCTCTTCATGTTGTTCAATTCAGATTTCATAGAGAGATATGGGTAGATCAAAGTTGGGTTTTCTTGTTTGTTTGTTTTCTCAGGCAACATCAGTTCATTCTCTCACCTGTATGTATGCTTTCTCTATGGCAAGAACCCATGGCTAATCTAATAAGCTGTGGCTGGAGCAAGACAGTGACATAGGGTCTACCCTTTAAGTAGGGGATATGGATGAAAACTTGCATTTAGAAATCACTAGCATATCAAGTGCCCTGACTGAAAATCTAATTTACTCATGAAATAAGAGGGGAGGAATATGCAATATGCCATCAATTTTCTTTCTCAGTTTTTCCCCTGCTTTATTCTTGAGGTCAAGGTCTAATGTGAGAAGGACGTTCTGAACTAAACTCAAGCAGAATGATAAGTCCTGTTAGCTATTAAAGGGGTCTGAAAGTTTCCCATAAACTGAGGAGCCAAAAGCAGATAAATTACTGTATGTGAATTTGGAGCCAAGCAAGAATAGTAAGGTGAAAGTAAGTGTGGCTTTGCCTGTATAATTACCAGATATTTTTCTTCTCTATCCATTGCAAATTGATAGATGAGAGGGACAACTGGTTTCAGATGACTATTAAGGAAGACATTTTTAAATGTTTCACTAGAGCAGCGGTTCTCAACCTGTGGGTCGTGACCCCTTTGGCAGTTGAACGACCCTTTCACAGGGGTCGCCAAAGACCATCCTGCATATCAGATATTTACATTACGATTCATAACAGTAGCAACATTACAGTTATGAAGTAGCAACGAAAATAATTTTATGGTTAGGGGTCACAACATGAGGAACTGTATTTAAAGGGCCAGAAGGTTGAGAACCACTGCTCTAGAGGAAAGCAAGTGTTGGCTCACCAATGCAATAAGTGGGGAAAACAAAAGTATAAACTAGAAGCCCAGAGAAATGGAATGTCTTACAATAGCATTTTAAGAGTATTAATGTGAACTATTTTTAATATTATGCTGATTAGAATATGAAGTGAAATTACATTTGAAGTAATTGGGAATAAGCTTTAGAGTAAGAGTTTATCACATCTTCACCCATTTGTGATTAAATCCTGCTTTTAGTAGTCAGTAGTAATTTATGCACAAGTATATGAAGAGAATATTTACATGAAAGCATTTAAAACCTTTAATGACACCTTGTGGCCTATCTCCAAAAAGGAATAAATCAATATTTAAAAATTCACAGGCATACCCACTGATAACATTTCTCAGTTCAGATAGAAGAGAATTAATATGTTTGACAAGCTCTTCCTTCACTGATAAGGGACAAACAGGAGAAAGAGATTAGGAATAAAGTCAAAATATATAGTCTCCAAGGAGGAAATATTTTCATCTGTAGATTAGATTATGACACTGATATGGTATTACTCTACAACATGGGTTTGGCTGATAGGTCAGGGGAATCTACTGAGTCCAGAGCTTTTGGGAATGAGATTCAGGCAAGTGGCTATGACAACTATCTTTCTCTTTTGTAATCTGGTCTTTGTTATTGGGTTTAGATTGATAGCGTGCTTTCTGTTAGGCCAGTGGCCTATGTCAACAGGCAGGAAGATAATAATAAAGTGAAACTTTGAAGACAAGCAAACAAAATGTGCAGCAGATAAAAATGACCAGGCAGTGCTGATAACTGGCATAGAAAAATGAAATCCATTCCCAATATCCCTTAGCAATAAATGTAGCATCAGAATGCTCTATTCCACAGGTATGTTGGTCAGTCACAGTTGATGAGAAACTCCAAAGCTCTGATATGTTTTGCACAAATAACAAATTCATAGGTGACCTTACAGCCCTAAATGAGGTTAACTCTTTTCCTCCATAAATTATATTTCTCTTTTTTCTCATAATTTATATGAATGCTGATTAAGTGTTTCAGCAAAACAAATGTCAATTTTATGATACATGATGCATATGTTAATGCAAGTGTGTTGCGTATTGATAAGAATTTTACTGCATATATTTTGGAGAACCTTTAAAAATTCATACTTTCAGTTACATAAATTTCTCAATTTTAACCATAATAGAAAACCATTCTACAATTGGTAATTGAGCACCTATTGTGTGTAGGATGCTACGCTGGCTATGTGAAGGTTATAAAGACAACCTCAGGATATTAATCTTTCTAGTACCCATAGGATTATTCATTTGTGTTAAAAAAATAAAATCTTGTTAGTATACTTCGAAATACTTGCCATACTTGTGTATTTGAGGTAGATTGTTAATATGTAAATAAGTCACAAAGCAATGATTTTGGAACATTATTTTCAGGTTAAATATGGACAATGAGGAAAGAAAAAAACAACAACTTAATAATCTGTAATGATCGTCAACTAAATTGAAGTCTTATAATACAAACCTAAACTTTATTCGCAGGAGAGATAAACCAAAGAACTTATATACTGACCTACGGGGGGTGGGGTGGGGTAATGGACTGGGGGGAGAGGGTTAAAGGGAGGGAAATGGGAGATATCTATAATACTATCAATAATAAATATATATGTAGCCCAAACCGGTTTAGCTCAGTGGATAGAGCGTCGGTCTACAGACTGAAGGGTCCCAGGTTTGATTCTGGTCAAGGGCATGTACCTTGGTTGCAGGCACATCCCCAGTAGGGGGTATGCAGGAGGCAGCTGATCTATGTTTCTCTCTCATTGATGTTTTAACCCTCTATCCCTCTCCCTTCCTCTCTGTAAAAAATCAATAAAATATATTTAAAATATATATTAAAGTAAACTTCATTCACTTATGCAGCAGAGACAACTGGTCCTATTTTTTTTTTCATGTAATATTTCATTATAACAAACTATAAAGTTTGAATTTTTTGTTTTTATTAGTTGACCTTTCCAAATGTTTAGTTAAGGAAAAATTGAATTCAAAATTATCTCTTTATATTTTTTTAAATATACCTTCCTATTAAATGTAAAATTCTCAAAAATAAATTATGTGAGCTACTCTTGGTTGTGAAATGCTCCTTAGAGTTGTGTTCTAATTCATCTTTCAGAAAGAGTAATTGCACAGTGTAATTTTTTTCTACTATCCTAGTCTTTCCCTCTTTTGTTATTTTCATTAATACTGCTAACATCAAATAAAGTTTGTCCTCAACATTTTGGTTCACTTGGATTTTTTGTGTGATTTCATATGCAACAAAACTTTGTGTTTTGTTCAGGATTAGGAAAAAAGTCTTGAGGATTTAAGGGTGGACAAGGTCCATTGTTTATTCTCTTTTCCCCCAGGCAATTACACATATCCTTGAACCTCTGAACTAGAGATTTATAAAACCATGTAATTAGAACAAACAACAACCTTTTAACAGCAACAAACATCCTTCAAAATGAAATCTAAAACAAAGAGTCTTTTCTTAGCTGTAATCAAGACAGAGAAAGGCTGAAGTGATTTGATGTAATATTATCTGAAAAATAAATTCAAATAGCCAGAGTGAAAGAAAGAGTTTAAATTATAAGAAAATCTTCAAAAACTTTAGAACAATCACCTCATGGGCCTGTATGAAAGGGCTTTCAGAAATGTCTCAGAGGACTGGAAAATATTCTTTGCTGTACTGCCCTCCTTTTATAACTGTCACATTCCCATATTCCTGATTCTGACAGAATAATCTGATCCTGATTTTGATCATGCATCAGTCTCTGTAGACTTGTTATGTGAACTTAGATTTTGACTTAACTTATTTGCACCTTCAACTCTCTTCACATAGCTGGTGTCATTCCTTAAGCTATAGCTTTAAAGCTCATTGAGCAAAGTCTGTTGACAACAACCCTCAAAACATATATATGAAAGGGTCTACACCATTCAATGCCAAGTAGGCAGTCTTTACGATAAATATATAACAAGCATTTATTGAATGCTCCCTGTCCTAGGTGCTGGGATCATAATGGTCTATACCTCTCTCAGTTAAAATAATTTTGATCGAAATTAAAATAAGCAAAGTATGATTTTTTAATAAGGAAAATTCAATGGCTTACTTAAATTATAAAGTCTGTATGTAGAAATAACTGATGGGAGAGTTTTCCTATGACTTAACATGGACCAATTTCATCTCCTTGCTTCCTTGAAATCTCATAGATGACTTACTTCATAATTTCAAAATAGCTTCCAGTAACTTTCAAGGATAACCATTACCTTTTCCTGGCAGAAGAAGAAAAGATTTTTAAGCCAGCACTGCTAGTAAAAGGAAAGTCTGCTGACAATTGCTTAGGTCATATTTCTTTACAGGGATCACCAAACTACAGCCCTTGGATAAAAGTGGCCAATGATATGTTTTTTAATGGGAAAGATAAGAATGTTATTTACATTTTGAATGGTTATATATAAGAAAGCAAGAAGAATATGCAACAGAGAAGTGTGTCATCTGCAAAGCTTAAAATACTTATGTGTCTCTTTTCAGAAAGAGCTTGCTGTCCATTCCCTTGAACAATTGGAGTGGTTAGGTAATGTGACATACTAATTTGTTTAAGGTTGGGTCATATGCCAATCCTTCAATAATTTATGTGGATCAAGGGGTTGAGTTATGCTGATGGGGCTTGGAAATCAATTCTATGGATACCAAATGGCTGACTTAGGGGTCCAGGTATATTACCAGGCTAAAGACAAGAACATAAATGATAGAGAGAAAATGAAAAATGGTCCCATATGCCACCCTTGAGGAGGTGATATAGTGGTAGAGACAAATTAGTAAACACAACAAGTAAAACACTACAAAAACCATGAGTGCATAGTTTTTAAGTACAGTGGAAGGAATCACCAATTTCACACAGATGAGACAAGTGATTTCATTTGGGAAAGAATATAGCCTGAACAAAGAAAATACAAAGAAAATCTTGAGAGATGCAGAAGATAGAATATAGGGGAAGGTCTAAAATATACATAACTAACTATATTGTAAATACAATACAAAGTCTCCCAAGACATCAAATTCAAAAGCTCTTATATATTTCTGCCTTTATGGAGGGATCAAAGAAGATATCCCACAAAATCTGGACTGTCTTTTTGGTATCTCTGGAATCTGGGTAGGCAACAAAAGAATCTGTTTATTTAATACTAGAGGCCTGGTGCACAAAATTCATGCATGGGGGGGGGGCGTCCCCTCAGTCTAGTCTACACCCTCTCCAATCCAGGACCGCTGGCTCCTAACTGCTCACCTTCCCATATGCCTGATCACCCCTACTGGCTCCCTGCCAGCCTGATCACCCCTAAC
Organism: Myotis daubentonii; assembly: GCF_963259705.1. Classification (NCBI taxonomy): domain Eukaryota; kingdom Metazoa; phylum Chordata; class Mammalia; order Chiroptera; family Vespertilionidae; genus Myotis; species Myotis daubentonii. Next base: position 82,781,153 of record NC_081840.1, on the reverse strand, counting down.
CACCTCTGCCTGCTAGTCTGGTCGCCCCCAACTGCCCCTTTGCTGACCTGGTCACCCCTAACTGTCCCCCCCACCAGCATGGTCACCCCTTACTGCCCCCCCTGCCAATCTGGTTGTCCGCAACAGCCTCCCTCTGCCAACCTGGTCACCACTAACTGCCCCCCAGCCAGCCTGGTCACACCTTACTGCCCTCCCCTGCCGACCTGTTTGCCTCCAACTGTCCCCACCACCAGCCTCATCCCCCATCACTGCCCTCCCTGCCAGCCTGGTCACCCCACACAGCCTGCTGCTCAGTCGTTTGGTTGTCCCTCACTAACCCACCTGCCAGCCTTGTCGCCCCACTCAGCCTGTTCAGTCGTCCGTTTGGTTGCAATGGCCCCTGGCTCTTTATATAGAGAGATATTTAAAAAAACAGATTATAAATATTTAATTTCTTCCTTATGACTTTTTATGGAAATAAGGCAGCTGGACAACCAGAGGTTATATTAATGATGTCAAATAACATGCTGCATGCATCAAGGCTTAAATGACTGAAGTCATGGTTTTTAGCAAGAAAAAACATACTATTCTTTAGAAGAACTAATATGAATGCCTAGAAATAAAAGGGACTTTCCGCAACATGATTAAGGGCATTTTTTAAATCTCACAACAAACATCATATTCAGTAAATGACTGAAAACTTCTCCCCTAAGATCAGGAACAAGAAAAAGGTGCCTATTCTTATCACTGCTGTTCACCATTGTACTGGAAGTTCTAGCCAGAACAATTAGACAGGAAAAAGAAATAAAAAAATTATTTATATTGAAAAACAAAAAAATAAAATTATCTCCATTTACTGATGACCTGATTCTATATTTAGAAAAGTCTGAAGAATACAGAAGAAAGCTACTAGAGCTAATAAACAAATTTAGAAAAGCTGCAGGGAATAGAATCAATACACAAAAGTCAGTTGTGCTTTTATATACTTGTAATGAACAAACCAAAACAGGAAATTAAGAAAGCAATTTCATGTACAATGCCATTTAAAGAATAAAATATCTAGAAATAAATTTAATCAATAAAGTGAAATACCTATACAATAAAATCTGAAAAACAGTGCTAAAATAAATTTAAAAACACCTAACTAAATGGAAAGACATCCTGTGTTCATGGGTAGAAAGACATTATTTTCAAGTTGTCAATACTCCTTTAAACAATCTATAGTTTTAATGCAATTCTTATTAAAATTACAATAGCAATTTTCACAGAAATGGAAAAGCCAATCTTCAAATTCACAGGGTCCCCAAATAGACAAAACAATATTGACAAAGAAAAACAATGTTGAGCCTGGTGTGGCCCAGGGGTTAAATGTTGACCTATGAACCCGGATATCATGGTTCAATTCCATGACAGGCACATGCCCATGTTGTGGGCTTGATCCCCAGTATGGCGCATGCAGGAGGCAGCCGATCAATAATTCTCTGTCATTGATTTTTCTCTCTCTCTCTACCTCTCCCTTCATCTCTAAAATCAATATAGATTAAAAATAACAAAATTGAAGCCTCACACTTCCCAATTTCAAAACTACAAATCCACAGTAATCAAGATAGTGTGGTACTGGCATAAGGATAGACACATTGACCAATGGAATAGAATTGAGAGTTCAGAAATAAACCCATGCATTCATACATTTCTGGCCAAATATGATCAACAATGGCATTTAGTTCATTCAATAGAGGAAAAATATTCCTTCAACACATGGTGTTGGGTCAATAGAAACTCCACATGTAAAAGAATAAAGTTGTAACCCTAACTTTCATCATATACAAAAACTAACTCAAAATGAATCAACAACCTCAACATAAGAACTAAAAGCATGAAGCTTATAGAAGAACCATATAGATAAATCTACAATTTGGCAATAGATTATTAGATATAGTATTATCAAAAGCATTATCAATAGAAAGTAAACTTGAGCAAATTAAAATTTTTATGCAAAGTACATTATGTTGAAAATGAAAGGCAATCTACAGAATGGGAAAAATAGTTGCAAATCAAATATCTGATAAGGGCTTAATATCCAAAATATATAAAAAAACTATAATTGAACAACACAGACAAACAACCCAATAAAAATGCATAAATAACTTCAATAGGTATTTTCCCTAAGAAAATATACAAATAGTCAATAAGCACATGAAAGATGCTCAATATTCTTAGTCATTAAAGAAATGCAAATCAAACCCACAGTGCGATATTCATTACATCTACTAGGATAGTCATAACATTAAAAAACAAACAAACAAAAAAAAAAACAAAACAGAAAATAAGTGTTGGCAAGGATGTGAAAAAATAAAATGCTGCCCTGGCCAGTTTTCTCAGTGGTTAGAGCATTGCATGGACTGAAGGGTCTTGGGTTTGATTCCCAGTCAAGGGCATGCACCTCAGTTGCAGGTTCCCCAGCCCTGATAAGGGCAAGTGTGGGGGGACACAATCAATGTGTGTCTCTCACATTGATGTTTCTCTCTCTCCCTCTCCTACCTCTCTTCTACTCTCTCTAGAAATCAATGCGAAAAATATCCTTGGGTGAGGATGAAAAAAATAAATAAATAAAAGGCTTGTATATTCCTGTAAAATGTAAATGGTGTAGCTGCTGTGAAAAACAGTTTGGTGGTTCCTCAAAAAAGTAAATATATAATTAACACATGACCTAGCATTCTACTTCTAAGTATATACCCAAATTAATTGAAAATAGGGATTTCCAAAGGTACTTGCATGCTAATGCTCATTGTAGCATTTTTTACAATAGCCAAGAGGTGGAAGCAACATAATTGTCCATCAACATCTGAATGGATAAATAAAATATAGTATATGAATACTATGGAATATTATTTAGTCATAAAAAGTAATGAAGTGCTGATAAAAACTACATGAATAATCCTTGAAAACCTTATGCTATATCAAATTAGACACAACAGGATGTTACATGATCCCAATTTTATGAAATGTCTACGTTAAGCAAATTCATAGAGACAGAAAGTAGATTAGAAGTTATCAGGAGCTCAGGCGAGAAGGAACTGGCAAGTTTTTACTAAATGGGTTCAGAGTTTCTGTTCGGAGTAATATAAAAGTCTTGAAAACAGATATTAGTGACAGTTGCACAACAGTGTGAATCTAATTGATAGGAATGAATTATATACTTAAAAATGGTAAAAGTGTAAAATGTTGTGTTTAATAAATTTTTACTATAATAAAAAAGAACTAATGTTGGAAGAATCATTGTAGACCTGATCAAGGCATTTTCATAAGTACTTTTTCCCATTTATCATTATGTGTCATATAATATACACAAGACAATTGGAGAAAACACATAAATAAAAAATATAAAAAATCACCTAGAATCTCATTTCCATAAATAATAATGTTTGTCCAAGCTCACACTTTTGTATGTGTCTGTACATGTGTGTGCATACACTCGCACACCTGTGCATGCACATACACACAACAATTTGAAATGAACCTAATAAATACTGGGACGTCATATGACCTATTTAATAGACATATGCACACTTAATTTTTTTAAAAGTTTGATATCATGATCCATGAACTTTAAAGAATTATGTAGCCTTTTTATTGATATTATTTTAAAAATATCTTGCATGGTGTTTTTCAAGGGAATCAGAAAGCTTCCTACACATTCTAAATAAGTTGTTTTCTATTTTTGTTATTTCCCAGTGGAAAACTGTAGGAAATATTTTCTGTGCTCTTTTGTCCTTGGAGCTGCCATATTAATATCATTCTATTCCTTAATTCCACATTTGCCTTTACATGCCATACAGTCCTCCTCCTGGCTGGGTATGGCTGCTAAAACTCTTGGTTCCCATAACTTCTCCACCCTAATCAGACTATTTTAACAATTTTAGGATTTCTCCATACTCTCTGGGCCACCTTATTCTTCCTACTGTGAGGTGGGCAAAACTTTAAGAAACAACCTTGTCACCCTCTGAATCTTATTCTTGATTTTTTTAAAATCATCATAGAATATTTCATAAATCCAACACTCACCTATATAATAAAAGCCTAAGTTACTGTGGAACAACCAGTCGTTATGATGTGCACTGACCACCAGGGGGCAGATGCTCAATGCAGGAGCTGCCCCTTGGTGGTCAGTGCGCTCCCACAGCGGGAGCACCACTCAGCCAGAAGCTGGGCTCATGGCTGGTGAGGGCAGAGGCGGTGGTGGGAGCCTCTCCCGCCTTCGTGGCAGCGCTAAGGAAGGCACAGCGAGTTGAGTGGTAAGGAGCAATGAGCAGGTGGGCAGTAAAAGCGAGGGGTCCTGGACTGCAAAAGGGCACAGGCCAGGCTGAGGGACACTCCATCTGGTGCACAAATTTCATGCACCGGGCCTCTAGTTCATAATAAAAATTCTCAGCAAACTAACAATAAGGGGGAACTCGCACAACTGGACACACACACACACACATACACACACAGACATTCACACACACACACAGAACCAAGATGCAGACCTTACCCCCATTTCATATAAAGAAACTAAAAATGAATTACGCTAAATATAAAATGCAAAACTATAAAACTTCTAGAAGTAGAAAACACTTATGTGACTTTGGGTTTAGTGATGAAACTTTAGGTACAGAATCAAAAGCACAATGTATTAAATAAAAACTGATGAACAGAATTTTATTAAAATTAAAACCTGTTGTGTGAAAGAAATTGCTAAAGGAGTGAAAAGACGAATCATACAATGGGGGAAATATTTGTAAAATATATCAAATGAAAGCTGTGTATCTAAAATATAATAGTGTGGACAAGAAAAAGGGGGCGGGGGGGGGTTTCTATGCAAAGTACCCTCACAGGGTGATCTGATCATAAATCCCTAACTGGGCAGGTAGTGGTGGGTAGTCACACCACAGGCATATAATTTTCTAGTAAAGCATTTATTTATCTTTGCCTTAAACAAACCCTGTCCATTGTTTCGGTGCATCTAGGTCACACCTTTGAAATAACCACCTTCAAGAGAACACATAATCTTGTTAATTATTTTGTAATCCAGTTCCTGTCTTGCTTTTTTCCACCTCCATGTAATCTTTATTATTTCCCTCCTTAATTTCAAATGCATGAAAGAAGCTGTTACTTTCTAGAATATTTGAGATCTTACTCCCCCCCACATGTTATCAGTTTGGCTCTAATAAACTGAAAAATTCGCTATAGGTTTGTACATTCTTACATCAATAATAGGAACTCTTAAAACTCAACTATAAAAGCAAACCAACTAAAACATGCACAAAGGCCCACTGGTGTGGCTCAGTTGGTTGAGCATAGTCACAAGAGGTCATCTGTTCAATGCCCAGTTGGTTGGCACTCGAGCAGTTTCTTACATAGTCCTACCATGTTATCCAGGAATCATACGCCTAGATACTTAACCAACTTTTTAATAAACTTATGTTCCTACAAAACCAGCACAGAGAAGCTTTAGTTATAGTCATATAAACTAGATACAGGGGTGGGCAAACTTTTTGACTCGAGGGCCACAATGGGTTCTTAAACTGGACCGGAGGGCCGGAACAAAAGCATGGATGGAGTATTTGTGTGAACTAATATAAATTCAAAGTAAACATCATTACATAAAAGGGTACGGTCTTTTTTTTTTTTTTTTTTTTTAGTTTTATTCATTTCAAACTGGCCGGATCCGGCCCGCGGGCCGTAGTTTGCCCACAGCTGACTAGAAGCAACAAAGGTGTCCTCAATAGGTGGCTACATGAAACCCTGGCCCGTGTTTCTCAGTGGTAAGAACATTGGCCTTGCACTGAAGGGTCTTGGGTTCCATTACCAGTCACGGACACAAACCTGAGATGCGGGTTTGATCCCTGGCCTTGGTCAGGGCACATACGGGAAGCAACCAATATATGTGTCTCCCTCACGTTGATGTTTCTCTCTCTCCCTTCCTACTTCCCTTCCACTCTCTAAAAATCAACAGAAAAAAATATCCTCTGGTGAGGATTAATGAAAAATAAAAATTAGCTGGGTAGATAAACAAGCTGTGGTGTATTCATACAATGAGTCATATTCAGAGATTTAAAAATCAATAATTTTTCTGTTAACCTAAAATTTTTATAAAAATAGTCTATTAAAATAAACAAATAAAAATAAATTATAGTAACCAAAAAATAGTAAAAATGACCTATCAAACCATTAAAAGACTTGGATAAATCTTAAATGCATATTGCTAAGTAGCTGAAGCCAGTCTGTTAAGGCTGCATGTTATATGATTCCAAACATATAATATCCTGGAAACAATAGATCTATAGAGAAAGTAAACAAGATCAGTGATAGCCAGCGGTTTAGAGAGGATGAGTCTAATACATGATATATACACAGAAGATTTTTCAGGAAATAATACCATTCAATGTGATACCATAATTGTGGATAAATGACACTATACATCTGTCAAAAACAAAATACACAACACAAAAACTATGCAGATTAAAAAATAATCATTTAGGTGAGAGGGGGCATGCCAGGATAAAATTCATAATGTTACAAGCAATCTATTACGAATGTGTGAAGCAACCTCAAGGAAGGGGGTGAGGGAAAATGTGGTGTCTTATGCAACTTTGAAAATGACTGAAGTCAGTAAGACTAAAAGGAAAAGCAATTGTACATGAGCACTGCATTCTATTTGACAAACTTGTTTCCTGCAGTGGTATGGGTCAACAATTCTGACACTGCTGTACATGTGTTCTTGAATTGAAAATTAAGTAAATGGGTATTGATAACAAGAGGCAGGTTTTTCACTGCTGGAGTAGGAGCTTATAGATAAGCAAGTAGAGAAGCCTAGAATGATCCATGTGGTAAGGGATTAAAGTTGAATATACCAGTATAAACTCATGCTTAACTAATACAAATATTGATGATAACATATAGAAATACTTATAAATAAGTACACGTATGTGGCTTAGTACCTGTGCACAACCACACACACACATATACTTCCTTGCTTTGCCTGCTGAGAAGGTCTAAGACAAGCCAGTAGCAGCAAATATACCCAGCACCCAAATCATAGTTTTTAGCACTATGCTTCAATTATAGAAATCAGGGATATTTGAGGAGAAATGCTGGAATTTCTGGGAGTGGAACAAAAAAATAGAGAAAGATAAACTTAAAGCTCTTGTCATGCCAGGAAGTAAGAAATTGCTTAAAGAAAAAATCCATCCGCAATTATGGGGGTATGGTAATGGGACAGAGGATATACTTGAAAGAACTCAACAGATACAAAGGATTATGAAAAACCACTTTGAACACCTCTATTCCAACAAAATGGACACCTAGACAAAATGGACATATTCTTAGAAAAATACAAGCTCCCAAAACTCAATTAGGAAGAATAAAAAAACCTGAATAGGCCAATAATTACCAAAGAAATTGAGGCAAAACAAACAAACAAAAGCCCTGCAAACAAAAGCCCTGGTCTGGATGGCTTTACAGGAGAGTTCTACCAAGCATTAAAAGAAGAACTAACGCCTATCCTCCTCAGACTATTCCAAAAAGTTCAAGAGGAAGGCATACTTCCAAGCTCTTTCTATGAAGCCAGCATTACCCTAATCCCAAAACCAGATAAAGACACCACAAAAAAAGAGAACTTCGGGCCAATATCCTTGATGAACATAGATGCTAAAATCCTCAACAAAATTCTAGCAAATTGGATCCAGTATTACATAACAAAGGTCATAAACCATGACCAAGTGAAATATATTCCAGGGATGCAAGAATGGTACAATACCTGCAAATTAATAAATGTGATACACCACATAAATAAATTGAGAGACAAAAATCACATAATCATATCAATTGATGGAGAACAAGCATTTGGCAGAATCCAACACCATTTATTGGTAAAAACTCTCAGCAAAGTGGGAATGGAAAAATCAAACCTCAACATAATAAAAACCTTATATGACAAACCTACAGCCAACATTATACTCAATGGGCAAAAACTAAATCCATTTCCCCTAAGAACAGGAATAAGACAGGGATGTCCACTTTCACCACTCCTGTTTGATATAGTACTGGAAGTGCTAGCCATAGTGATCAGACAAGAAGAAGAAATAAAAGGCATCCAATTGGAAAAGAAGAAGTAAAACTGTCCTTATTCACAAATGACATGATACTGTACATAGGAAACTCTGAAGACTCCATCAAAATACTACTACACTTAATAAATGAATTCGGCAATGTAGCAGAATACAAAATTAACACCCAGAAAGCTATGGCCTTTTTATACACCAATAATGAACTCACAGAAAGAGAAATGAAAAAAAAAAATACCCATTTACCATTGCATCAAAAAAATTAAGATACCTGGGAAGAAACTTAACTAAGGAGGTAAAAGACCTGTACTCAGAAAACTACAGGAAATTGAAAAAAAGAGATAGAAAAAGACATAAACAAATGGGAGAACATACCATGTTCATGGATTGGCAGAATCAACACCATTAAGCTGTCCGTTCTACCCAAAGCAATCTGCACATTCAATGCAATCCCCAAATGGCATGTTTCAAAGAACTAGAACAAACTCTCCAAAAATGTATATGAAATAAAAAAAAGACCCCGAAAAGCCACAGCAATCCTGAGAAAGAACAAAGTTGGAGGGATCACAATACCAGATATCAAGCTATATTACCATGCCACAGTTCTCAAAACTGCCTGGTACAGGCACAAGAACAGACATATAGACCAATGGAACAGAACAGTGAAACTAGAAATCGACCCAAGCCATTATGCTCAATTGATGTTTGAAAAAATAGGCAAGAGCATACAATGGAGTAAAGATAGTCTACTCAATAAATGATGCTGGGAAATTTGGTCAGATACATGCCAAAACAAATGAAACTAGACCATCAACTTACACCATACACACAAAGAAAACTCAAAATGGATAAAGGATTTAAATGTAAGACAGGAAACCATAAAAATCTTAGAAGACTCCATAGGCAGCAAATGTCGTAGCAATATCTTTACCAATACAGCTCCTCGGGCAATGGAGACTAAGGAGAAAATAAACAAATGGGACTACATCAAAATAAAAAGTGTCTTCACAGCAAAAGAAACCATCCACAAAACAAGAAAACCCACTGCATGTGAGAACATATTTGCCAATGTTATCTCTGATAAGGGTTTATTCTCCAACATTTACAACTTAACAAAAGGAAGATAAACAATCCAATCAAAAAACAGGCAAAGAACCTAAATAGACAGGTTTCAAAAGAGGCCATAAAGAAGGCTGAGAGACATATGAAAACATGCTCTAAGTCACTAATTATCCAAGAGATGCAAATCAAAACAACAATGAGGTACCATCTCACACATATTAGAATGGCTATCATCAACAAATCAACAAACGACAAGAACTGGAGAGGATGATGAGAAAAAGGAACCCTCATGCACTGCTGGTGGGAATGCAGACTGGTGCAGCCACTGTGGAAAAGAGTATGGAGTTTCCTCAAAAAACTAAAAATGGAACTCCCATTTGACCCAGTGATCCCACTTCTAGGAATATATCCCAAGAAACTAGAAACACCAATCAGAAAGGATATATGCACCCCTATATTCATAGCAGCACAATTCACCATAGCTAAGATTTGGAAACAGTCTAAGTGCCCATCAGCAGATGAGTGGATTAGAAAACTGTGGTACATCTACACAATGGAACACTAGGCTGCTGTAAAAAAGAAGGATCTCTTACCATTTGGATTAGCTGGAGAGCATTATGCTAAGTAAAATAAGTCAGTCAGAGAAAGATAAATATCTCATGATCCTACTCATTTGTGGATTATAACGAACAACATAAACCGATAAACAAAAACAGATCCAGAGAAGCATTGATCAGATGCTCAAACCTTAGAGGGAACATAGGAGAGGGTGGGGTAAGGGGGAGGGATCAACCAAAGGACCTGTATGCGTGCATATAAGCCTAACCAATGGATGCAGACAACAGGGGGTGAGGGTGAAGGCAGGTTTGGGGGTGTGGGGGAGCAATGGGGAGATAAGGACACATTTGTAATACCTTAATCAATTTTATATATATATATATATATGGAGTTGCTTTACTTTTTGTAAATTTTTCCATATTTTTTAGTTTGTAGCTCCATCTTACATGTGTTTTTCAAGTGTAGGTGGAAAAATATTTTCAGAAGTTGCTATTTTCTCTCTCTTTGTTACCCATTCCCTTACTTCTGTTCAAGCAAATACCCAGCTACATGCACATAACTTCCAGAGAGGTATGCATCTCAGTAGGGCAGAAGCTATAGCTTAGAAGTATATGTTGTTTTTTACTTTTGTTTTTGTTTCCCAAGATGATATATTTGGAGAACTTAATGAATTTTATTGGAGGAGGTAAAAAAGAAGGAGCATATAGGCATGAATGAAACATCTTAGCCTAACAAAAAAAGAAATGCTATGTATTTTTGTTTATTTCTATTTTTTAATATGTACTTTTTAAAATGTAAATATACCTCTGCCATTACTCCAGATTGTATAGGAGAGGGAGGGAAAGATGGAAGAAGGACGAAGAGAATGAGAGAGAAAGACTAATTTCCTTGGCTTGTGGATGGCTAAACGACTATTTTCTCTCTCTGTCTTCACATTGTCTTTCCTCTGTGCCCATGTTCTAATCACCTCTCCTAAGGATATTGGTCATGTTGGAGTAGGGCCTACCTGTATGACCTTATACTACTTAACTACCTATTTAAATCCCTATTTACAGTCACATGCTGAGATATTAGAGGTTAGAACTTCAACATTAAATTGGGCAGAGGGAGGGACAAAATTCAGCCCCTCTAAGATCTGTCTAGGGATCCAGGAAATTTATAGAGCAAGCACCAGAAAGGACGTAACCACATGTTATGTCTTGACAGACAGGTCTGTAGGGAAAAAAAAAAAAAAAGTCTGACCCAAGAGTAGTTTGCAGTCATCAGAAAGACAAGATCTGAAGGGATGTAAGCATCAGTGACAGTAGATATCCCAGAAGTAACTAGATAACTGATGAGAGGACCCTGTCAGTGACACAAAGCAGAAAGTCAGAGAACTGATGTTACAAACAGGTTATAAGGTATATTTTCCCCAAAGTGAAAGGTAGAAAAGAATAAAATTTTAAGTTATTTTTACAAAATAAAGACAGTTACAACTCTTATGGACCTAAATTTAGGGGCCGTAATTAAAACCTGCTACCATATAACCCCTTTCATATTTTGAGATAACTTGAGTGGGCTTCCATCTTTACAACCAAATGAGTTTAATTAAAACAGAAGATGAAACTTACTAAAAGTTGCTGACTATGTAAGGTGGCGAAATGAACAATTAGAGAGATCCCTCTCAATCATGTGCTAATATATGTGGGCCAGCAACTAGTAATTAAACTGTCTACCTATAGTCTAAGGATCACATGCCTACAAGTGTAAACTCTGAAGGACCTTGTAGCTAATGTTTTAGAGAAGTTCCAAGAGCACAGAGCATGCAGCAGTAAGAAAGGGATTAGCAGCAGACCCTGCTGCCTGTTGGAAACAGATAAGAAAAGGCAGAGATAGCTTCTGACTCTGTTTCTAGAAACATTTCCTGCTCGTAGGCAAATTCTGAAATCATTAAACTCATGCCAAAACTAAGTTATGCATGTTACTAAATTCAAACCAATTTCCACTTCTGTTTGCAATGGATAAAATTGTATCCCTAGTATGTAGAAGAATATAATTTTGGTAAAGAGGTTCAAGGGAGGGGTTATATGCCCCTTCCCCGCCCCTTACAAAAATAAACAAACAAACAAAAAGCCTCCAGCCTGTTTGAAATCTTTCTATTGTAACATACCTGTTGTGCGAGGGAGGAGGAACACAATGCCCCCTTTTCCCTTTCAGCTCATCAACAAACACATCCCTGAGAGTTAATCATGTCTACCTGGCTCATCCCATCTTCAAAGGGAATCATCACCGGTCTGCTTCCCCCATCATTCCTAAATACACATGCTTCACCACGTACCTGAGTCTGCCCTGGACCACAGCTGATTTGACTAAGAGTTTGTTTAATTGAAAGAAGGAGAGTCAATCTATAGGTTGCCTTGTAACCTCTGTGTAAAAGGTGCAAAGATGATGTGGGTCAACCAGATTCTTCCTTTAGACTTTGGAGATGTGATGTTAAGAACCTGTGAGAAGCTGACTGACTGGAAGCAGAAAGATTATGCTGTAGGAAAATGCCAGAGAAAGAACTTAATGCAGCTCTTCAAGGCCTTGAAGCCAGATTCAAGGGAGCAGAGTCTATGGATGAGTATGTAAAGGCAGCCCATTGGTTTAGAGAAGATAGTGTAGCAGGGAGATAAAATAAAGCAGAGACAGAGAGAGACTGGTCATACAACTGCTGAGCTACATGGGCTTCCCAGTGACATTTCTAGTTCACATCTTTCCTTAGAAAAACTGGGCATCTCACCCTAACCGGTTTGGCTCAGTGGATAGAGCGTTGGCCTGCGGACTGAAGAGTCCCAGGTTCGATTCCAGTCAAGGGCATATACCTTGGTTGTGGGCACATTCCCAGTGGGGAGTGTGCAGGAGGCAGCTGAATTGATGTTTCTCTCTCATCAATGTTTCTAACTCTCTATCCCTCTCCCTTTCTCTCTGTAAAAAAAAAAAAAAAATCAATAAAAAAAATACTTTAAAAAAACCTGGGCATCTCCCCTGCCTCTACCCATCTTTCTTGAGGTAGTCCCCCCTTTTCTCTGATCTATTCTAAAATTAAAGCATACGTGTTAATGATCTGTAACTACATGTGGTAAATGTATCTTCATATCAATATACACATTTTTACAACTTATTAAATGGTTGCTTCTCACCCAAATTTGATATTGAAATGTTTCTGTCAAATTTAAATTTAGAGCTGAGAGAAAATTGCCTTTATCCAACTGTACAATTGAGTAATCTGAAAGGAAATATAATATTTAAAGAGAAACAATAGTCCAATAATTGAAAGGAATATATTATAGGAGAAAAGATCTGGGACTGTAATTATAGACAAGTCTCCATAAGCCACTGTGCAGTAGCATTGCAATAGTAAAGAAAGAATGTTGGGGGTTTTTTTGTTTGTTTGTTTCTTAATGAGGCAAATGCAATCCTCTACTTACCTCTATGACTTAGTAAGACAGATGCATGGGTCAAATTGCATGAAGTTAAGACTATCATGTTCCAGTAAAACCTCATTAATCAGAAAGGCTGATATAACAACAGCATAAAACCCAAGTTGCATACATGGATTTCGTAATTGGTAGAAACACTTAGGTTAGATTAAAGAAAAAAGAAACAGACATAAGGTATTTTGGAAAATGGAATATAGGACACTTGAACAAATGATAGGTATGAATGAATATTTCCTAATCAATATAATAAAAGTTCAATGGATGGCATATAGATATTATATTGATGTTAAACTTCTCAATATTATTAGAATTTGGCCCTGGCCAGGTAGCTCAGTTGGTTAGAGGATTGTCCTAATACTCCAAGGTTGCTGGTTCAATCCTAGGTCAGGGCACATATAAGAATCAACTAATGAATGCACAAATTAGTGGAACAACAAATCAAAGATTCTCTCTCTCTTTCTCTCTCTGTCTCTCTCTCTCACTGTCTCTCTCCCCCTTCCTCTCTAAAATCAATAAGTAAAAAATAAATATTATTATAATTATTATTTTGGCAAAGGAAAAATACACATTTTTAAGTTGTCTTGGATGACAATTTAGTTTAAGGTACAGTAAGCAGCAAGAAAACCTGCCAACCTGAATTTCCAACAGAATTGAGAAAAACTCCTCTGTAAATTAGAAAATATCAGAATACTGGTAATAACAAATAATCATGACATTTTAATATATACAGGATGTCCCCAAAAATGTATACACACTTTGAATAATCATTAATTCCAATAGGTTAAATCTGAAAAGAAAGAAGCATCAATTGAGCTATCAGCTGTTAAGTATGTATACATTTTTTTGGTGGGGGGGCACTCTATATTAACTTAGTAAAGGATCTGTGAGCATAGTGTGGCATGTAAGCTCCTCAATAGGAAAGTAGATAGGAGTAAAAAATATGCTGCTTCCTCTTATAAAATGAGTGAAAAAAAATAGATTCTCAAAACTCTATGAACTGGCTGTCAATCAGTACAGAATATTCTAATCTATAATAATAAAAGCATAATATGCTAATTAGAGAAGACATCCTTCCAGATGACCTGCCGGACAAAGCCGGGGATGTGAGGGCCAAGATAAGCCGCCACAGCTGCGAGGGCAGAGCCTCTTGCACGAATTTCGTGCTTCGGGCCTCTAGTGGGATTAGAAAATTGTGTGGTTCAGTATAAAAGGAAGCACAAGAACACACAAAAACGTAGGCACTGGAGAGGGAATACCTGCCCTCAAGAACTCACTACTCCCAATATTATTGTCTTGGAACACATTTAACTCCCTGTGACCAAGTTTTTTCATCTGTGAAATGGGTAAAATAATAGTACATAAGTCTTAGTCTTGCAAAAAGAATTAAGTAAATAGTTAAGGTGCTTAGAACAATGCTTTGGATGTAATAAAACATTCAATGATTTAAGTCAATACTATAAGTACTGTTACTATCATCACTACCAGTACTACCACTATCATCATTATTGCTATTACTGCTAGTATTAATACTACTATGGTTTCTAAAAGTACCAAATACTTGGTTTTTAAAGTAATATACATAACAAAGAATGTTTTTCTTTAGGTAATAATTATAATAAGAGGAGTAAAAAATATGGTATCCTAAAGGTATAATATATATAGGTTTTAGCAAGGCACATAGACAAATTTTCTCAAGATCTTCTTTGTGAAGAAGTGTACTAGTATGTGTAGCTTGGATGAGAGCATGGCTAAGCTGATTTGTAGTACACTGAATGCTGAGGCAATGTGAGTGCTATGTATAGCAAAGGTAAGCTATTATTAGTTTCCTTAAAGACTTCAATCAGATCCAATCAGTGGTGTGCTGATAAAAACGGACAAAAGGAAAAGACAGCCTGAGAACAGAAAGAAAAAAAGAGGAAAAAATAAACAGGAAAGGGGAGAAAAGAGAGTGAAAAGGATAGGAAGAAGTAAAAGAAAGACCTTAATGTATGGAACATTTGACAAATATCATTGTTATAAATACTCTCTCGTGGTCACTTTCAATCTACTCAACTACAAACAGGACCTCACCAAACAGGGAATTGGGAAGAGATGCTCACAATTGGTTCTTATGAGCCAGTGTGAATTGACAATAATATGCCATTAGATTAAGCTTTCCACCTCAAAATACTATCTAGTTTTATTAAGAGCACTGATAATAAACTTACTGTATGCCAGAAACTTTGTATAATCTCAACTCTCATACAAATGTTAGGAAGTATAACTCTCAACAGTTTCATTTTATAAACATATAAGCCAGAGATACCCAGATTAGATAATTTGCCTTATTCAAGTTGATCATTTAGTCTAAGGGAAGAGTCAACAACTTTCACAGGCCCAAGATTTTGAATGCAGGATTCTTTAGTTTCTCCTTGCTTTTTATAATTTGAAATTGTCAGATCAATAACATACTAATATAGTGTATTATATAATTAAGTGGTCCTAATAGTTTGAGATTAGGTATCACCAAAAGGTAAGTTTTAAGAATGACAGTCAAATATAAGGCAAACAGATCCAAAAAGCAATTGTACAAATAGAAGATTAGGAAGATATCTTTTAGAAATTCTTATGAAAAATATTGAGTTTATTTTCCTTAGCTTAATATAAATCATACACACAACTAGAGAATTTAACAAAATCATTTTCATTTTAGCACTTTTAATGTAGATTAGATGAAGGAGACATTTGCTGTTTGGTACACTTGGGAGTACTTTTGGGGCATTGTCATATGTTTTGGTTGCCATATTTTAAGAATTGACAAAAGTGTAATAGAAATTGAGACATGCTGTTTGGATATTGTATCATATAAAAAGGGTTGACTATCAAGAAAACAAATAAACAAAGACAAAGCCTTATGAGAACATGGAAATCATCTTCAAACATGAAGTTCTTGCTTATAGAACGGGAAATCAATCTATTCTGCATGGGTTAACATAGTAAAAAGACAGATGTTATATGAAGGGTATGTTATGTTTAATATAATGGAGACTTGAATATATACATTTATTTTAAAATCATAAAGAATTGTTGCAGGGACAAATAAATTCAGCATTTTTATTTGAGTTCAAACAAAAGCTGAAGTCGACACATTTGTATTCAGTATTCCTGCAATGGATAAAATATGGGAATATGTGATTTCTATGATCCTCCCCATGATTAGTAGAACCAGCCTATTTTCAATGGGTTATTAGTAAATGTATGAATGACTCTGAAATGGGTAAGTGTGATGGCTGTAGATTTAATGAACCAAGTAAAATATGATTGCTCGTGCTTGGAAGGGTCAGATGTGACCATTCAGGCAGAAAGTGGTGACATCTGCTGCCAGTTCAGAATTTCACAAGTACTCAGCATTATCTCTTATGTGACACATGGAATGAATGTGCAGTGCTCACTGGTTAAAGTATTCAGAACTGTTATATATTAAATTTCTCTCTCTGCTAAGTCACAAAATACAGCTTTCCATTAAGATTTTCTTAAAGATATCCTAAAATTTTGCATGAAGCTGAAACCAATATTGTTTAGTTGACTACCTAGGTGTTTTAGGCATATGAAGCATGAACAAGCTTTATGTGTAATAATAATTTGTGGTAGGCAAATATAGGTGTCAACATGATTTAAAACAGGCACTTCTTAAATTTTTTCTGATTAAAACAGAAAATTTTATAAAAGTTTTCCATCTGTGACTTGAACAATTTTTCAAGGTACTTTATGTTTTGGGGGCACAAGAAATCTGTGATGGTATGATTCAGTAACACCAAGAATTCATTAAGTGGAATTGCAACTGGAACACAATATAAGCAGACTAATTGCTGTGGAAAATGAAATAGACATAGTTTGGGATCTTACGTTTGTTTTCTAGAATTTTGGGTGGAGCAGTAAATATATTTTATTTATATTACATTTATTGGGGTAATATTGGTTAACATGATCATACAGGTTTCAGGTGTGGGTTTCTATGTTTTAAGATCTATATATTGCACTGTGTGCCCACCACCCAAAGATTCTCCCATCACCATATATTAGTTCTTTATATTAAATACATTTTAAAATAATATTTAAAAGTAGCTCTTTACAGAAAATGTTGATCGTCTTTTTTAAAAAATTAAAGTGACAGAATTAGTGGTCTTTATCATTTTCTCTTCTCAGAAATATTCTCCTAACAAACAGGAAAATTAGAAACAGAAATAAAGCCTAATTTTAAAGAAACTATATCTGTAGTCACAAACTGAAATATGTACAGGCTGCCAAATACAGGGAAAATCAAATGAGTGTGAAAATTGTCAGGAAAGGATGATCATAGCTGATTTCCGATACAGATGATAGAACACAATTCCCCACAGTGAGTGGCACATTCTGAGGGCCGGACAAGCACAGACTGGTGGTGAGAGCTTCCCTGGAAGCTCACTGAATTCACTGAGTAATAGGAGAGGTGGTTCTGAGTGAATAAACACAAAGGCCCAATTTTTTTAGAAGGCAGCACATTAGGAAGGTCATTTTTAGATGGCAGGCTAAACAGGGAGCAATGCTACAAATGCTAATCTCATTTAGATGGAAGAAATAAGGATTAAAATGACTCCCCTATATACACATATATATGCACGAACACATTTGTTTCATAGGGAGAGTAGCATGTAGTACAAACTAGTGTTAATTTCTGCCAGCTGTATTAATAGGAGCTCATTTTTTTTTAAATCACATGTTGAAAAACATTTCTACACAAAAATGACAGAAGATAACCTGAGCAAAGGCTCAGGAAAAAACAACAAAGAACACTTAACAAAGAAAAAGTTTGTGATATTGCCACTGAGAAAATGGAAAGTATACATAAGTATGTGACCGGGAACAAAGTTGTTATGAAACCACTTAAGAATTCAAAGCATGGAGAGAAGAATTAATGAAAACATTCAAGTTGTGAGTTTTTGGGTTTTTTTTGTGGGTTTTTTTGCCCTCTTTATATATTTGTAATATTTACCCCTTATGAGATAAATGATTTGCAAGTATTTCCTCTCATCCTGTGGGTTGCCTTTTCACCCTATTGATTGATTGCATCCTTTGATGCACAAAAGTTTAAAATTTTAACGACGTCTAATTTGTCTATTGTTTTTCTTTTACTGCTTATGTTTTTGGTATCACATCCAAGAAATCATTGTCAAATCTGTTGTCATGAAGCTTTTACCCTACATTTCTTTCTAATAACTTTATATAGTTTTAGCTCTTATGAACCATTTGAATCAATATTTACTTATGACATAAGGGTCCAACATTATTCTATTTTCCATGTTGCTATCCAGTTTACACAGCACCATTTGTTAAAAAGACTGTAGTTTCTTCATTGAATGGTTTTGGGACCCTTGCCAAAATTGATTTGATGATGAATGTTTAGGTTTATTTCTGGGCTCTCTATTCTATTTCATTGGTCTATAGCCTTGTCTTTTTGCCAGTACCACACTGTTTTGATTACTATAGCTTTGTAATAAGTTTTGGAACCAGGGAGTGTGAGCTCTCCAACTTTGTCTTTTTCTAATTGTTTTGGCTATTTGGGGTCCTTCGATATTCCATATGTATTTTAGGATGGCTTTTTCTATTTTACAAAACATACCATTGGGAATTTTATAGAGATTTCATTTTGAATCCTAGCTTCAGGTAATATTGACATTTTAACATTATATCTTTCAATCAATTTACACAGGCTGTCTTTCAATTTATTTGTCTTCTTTAATTTCTTTCAAAGTAACCATTTGTAATTTTCATTGAACAAGTGTCTTAACTCCTTGGTTAAATTTAAACTTAGGTATTTTATTCTTTTTGATGTTATTGTAAATAGAATTATTTTCTTAATATCTTTTTTGGATCACTCATTGTTAATATGTAGAGATACCACATATTTATGTTTATTGATTTTTGTATCCTGCAATTGTGAATTAACTTGTTAGTTCTAACAAGTTTTTGTTGCTGTTGTTTGCGTGTGTAATCGTTAGGGTATGCCATATATACAGTCATGTCTTCTGCTAACAGAGGTCATTTTGCTTCTTCCTTCCTATTTGGATGTCTCGTATTCCTACTTCTTGCCAAATTTTTCTAAGACTTCTAGTACACAGAAGTGGTTAAAGTAAACATCCTGTCCTGGCTCTGATGTTTCCATTCTTGAATGAGTATTTTTATATGGAATAACCTTAAGTGAAATATAATAATCTGAGTCTATGACAATAAAAAAATAAAAGCAGATAGAAGTAGTTTTGTTCTAGTGAAGAGGTCATTAGACCAATGGAACAGAGTTATCTAAAAGCTAAAGGATTATAATAAAACAAAATTTTCAAGTTGTTTTTACATAAGCACTCAGGATCTTGCCTTAGAGTACATTTTCTCAATATCTACCTTTTGGTAAAAGTCTGGGTTTCTTATAGGTTTGACATTTTTTGTTCTTATCATTAACTTTGAAATAGTGCTTAATGGGATTAAGACATACTTCGGTAAAAATGGGCTCTCCCGGTCCCACAGTGTACACGCTTTGTATTTGCTGAGCCATTCTTGTGTATACCGAGATTTATCTTACTTCCTTGGGGGGCAGGCTCATACTTTAGGAGAATTTTTTTTCATTTCTGTTAAAAGCCCCTTTAATCTGTCTAGATGATAAAACTGGTATGGGATTATGTAAAACATTATTAAAATGTCTACCTAATCACTGTTATAAATATGATTTTACTCTATATTTTTCCAACCTTTAGTGTGTGTGTGTGTGTGTGTGTGTGTGTGTATAAACATATAATGCCTTAGCATCACCACTAACATATCTCCAGGATAAATTTAAGCAATTTTATTTAGAACAGTCATTATTAAAAACATCTTTCCTTGAAGAAGGGTTAAAATTTAAAGCTGATGTGATTAAATTTTTTAAATTGAATGAAAATTAAATTCTGGAGTTAGCAGAGAATGTTGATAAGAATGATTTGACTTAACATATTATAAGTGCCAGTTGACCTTATTAACACACTTGAAGCAATACTTCATTATTCTGAAAAGGATGCCTGCGTTGCAAGAATGCTCTGGCCAAAGACTATTTCAAAGTATTAGGCTCTTGCTCTATTGGAATAGTTTATGAGAGGCCCTTTGTTCACATCATGTGGTTATCTGTAAGAAGAAAAAATCATACCAGATTTCTTATTTACTTAGGGAGTCTTTGCAAGCACAAAATAATTCATTTTAGATAGTATTTTCTCAGCTGATTTAGCCAATGGAATATCTCCCTTAAATACTCATGGAATTTACCAATGAAATCCCTCTTCTCTGAAGAGAAACTAATAGAAAGTCTTTTCTTATTAAAATACCCCAAATCTTACCCTGGAAGAAAATACTACTACTCAGTTAAATTTAATACAATACATATTTGTTAAGCGCAAACAATTCTTTAAACACTGGACAAACTGACAGGGAATTAAAGTATTAATAAGGCAATAAATGCTCCTGAAGTCAACAGTAGGACAATTAAATAAAGCACACAAAAGAAAATATTAAAAGGATCATATTAATATTATGAGAGAGAAACAAAAGTGTACTTTTACCAAAAGATCCTGTGATGTAGATATACTATTTAGGAATTTATATAGTGTAAATGCTACAGAAAAGAGACTGGGCTTTGTGGTTCATGCTATGTCCACCCTCCAGAAACAACAAATGCAAGCATGGAGATAATATTTTCATTAACAGTAAATAACTTACAAAGATAGTCACAATGACCTGGTTATGATTATTATGGTAATCTTCCTTTACTGGAAATATTGTATACCTCTCTTAGACACAGCAGGAAAATGAAAAATGGAAAAATGGCATTTCTCAATTTCTTAGTAGCCCATTAAATATTATATTTAAAATAAAATGACAGTAATAATCTGGAACTTTATTCTCCTATCTGCAGACTGAAAGCCAATGAAATTTATTCAGCCACAAAGAAGGGGACACTAAGAGATGTTACATCAGCCCCTGCCCCAACATTATAACCCTCAAAATAATTTTTAAAGTTCCTTTTTTTCCATTCTTATTCTTCAAGATGAGTACCTTGCAAATAAGGCAGGTTATAAAGAGTCGTGGAAAACTACAAAATAGCATAAACTCTTATTTATGTCATGAGACAGGACAGTTATAAGAAATCCATTAAGTGCAGAGATTAAATTGATCAGGGAAAAATCCTCGGTGAGAATAGGACCTAGTACCAGCTTGCTGCCCTGGAGTCATGATACGTCAAAAGACCTTTGTTGTAGGCTAGACAGGGATACATGTAACGGGATGAGGCACTGGAACAGTCTATTCCTTTACTTTAACATTACATTAACATGCTAAGTACTTATGATCAACATTTTTGTCAAGTCCACTTTTTCAGCTCTATATTACGCTATTTTTTAAACATCTGGCATTCCTAATAGGTTTTGTTTTTACTATTTCTTACAGAGGTGCACATATTTTCCACATTTTCTCTTCTCTTTTTCCAAATATTGCTTATATACCTTCTTTTCCCTTATAGGCTATGACCAGAGCCATATCACATGCAGTCCATATTAAATTAGTTTTCCCAAGTACTAAAAATAAAAAAAATCAATACAAAAAGTAATGAAATTGTGATATACTCCCTTGCATCCTGAAAAATTTCATATCTATGGCATTTAGTGAACTATATAAAGAAAATAACAATAACAAATTAATTAAGAAATCAATAAAATTGTGTTTTATGCTCTGGATCTTCCATGCATTGGAGGCACAGTATGAAACAAAAAAAAAACAACAACTAAGGTTTATATTCTCAAAATGAGCTAAAAAGCATCAAGATAGACATCACAAATGGCTTTTACAGCTACCTGACAGGGCAAAACTTCTAAAGTTTCCATTTACACATGATTTTCCCAATATGTTTACATCTTGATAGTATTAATATAAATTCTATAAAATTAGAAATTGGTATGAGCTCACTGGTTTCTTATAGATTCAACTTAGACTCAGTTGTATTTGATCAAATGACTCTGACTTTGTGGTACATGTTTTATCTACCATCTATGACACCTTTGAATTTCAGTTTCATAGAAAAAAATCTCCATATTGATTTTTACAGCATAGACAGCTACTTTCTGAAAAAATGTACTTGAAATAGACTGCTCTGTAATGCAAGATTTTATATCTGGAGCAACATATATGTGAGCCAGTGAATTTTCGGTATTTCTCTATTTGACAATTGCTGCAAAATTTTAGGAGATAGCCCCTCAAATAATATGATAAAATAATCACAGTGGTGTAAAAACCTTGACATTTTAATCTTTTTTCCATTAGGAATAATTATCACCTTTTGCTATTTGATAGAAAATTCTGACAACTAATCATTCGAGTAAATTTTGGTTTTAGTTTTACTGCCAAACATGCTCAGGCTGGTACCCTTAAAAGTGCTATCTGAAATAATTCTCAAAGACCCCGCTCAAGATAATACCTTGTAAATTCCTGTGCTTCCCTTAAACTCTTGACTTTATCCTAACTAGCGTGTCTTATAACCAAAAGCCTAGTTCTCTGTGTGTTTACTTCTTTGTAATCATTAAGGTCTTTAGCATTTACTGTCACTTTAATACATATAGAATTCTCCCATATTTAAGCTGACTAGAACAGATACACTTGCCAGTTCGGGACTGGGTTGGTAGCGTGGGTACCAGATCAGTAGGAGCTGCTAGGACTAGCCACATCCATTAGGGTATGGCTAGACTTGCTGGACACCGAGTAACGTATAGATATTGCAGTATATGTGTTTGCAGACAGAACACAGATTAAAGAAATAAATAGGAATTCGCTCCAAACTGGCAGGAATTCAGAAACTGATTCCAGTTTTAGGAAACAGGTCACAATGTAAGGTAAGGATGGATGAAAGATGGAACGGCCTGCGTATACTTGACTTACATGGAAATTGAAAAGCAAATCACCTAGCATGTAGGAAACACATGTGTGTATTGAAAGCTATTCATAAAATAGATTAGAACTATATTTTTATTTAAGATGAGAAACAGAGCCAATTAATTGCTTTATCTGTCGGTTAGCATATGTATCTTAACGATTGAGCTATTGTCCTTTACAATTGCTTAAGCAAAAAGATCACTTTTGTGACATTTAAAACAATGTTACATTGTATTGAAATTAGGTTATATTAAAAACTTTAACCACTAATTGTCTCTGTACAAATTATTTTAAATTCTTAAGAATGTTAATTTAAACGTGGACATTCAAGAATGCAGCACTTTAAAAATGAGACATTCTTAGAAAGTGGATTGAGCAATATTAATTTTGGGGTTTTGACCACAAAGATGGCAAGTGTTTTTTAAAATAGATAATTTAACTGAATTTTACTTAGATTCAGATTCAAGAAAATTAATCAGTTGCCCTGGCTGGTGTGGCTCAGGTGTTTGAGCATCATCCCAGGCACCAAAAGATCACCAGCTCAGTTCTGGGTCTGGGTGTGTGTGGGAGGTAACCGATTAATGGTTCTCTCTCACACCAATGTCTCTCTCTCTCTCTCTCTCTCTCTTCCTTTCCCCTATCTCTCTGAGAAATAAATAAATAAAATCTGTTTAAAAAAAAGGGAAAAGAAAATGAATCGGCATTTCTTAAGAATAATTAATTGACACTGATATATAATTGATAAGTAATATATTAGAATTGCATTTTATATTCTTTTATGAAATATAAATATGATCTAAGTTGACTATACTAAAACTCTCTGCTTGCTAATTGAATTTAATAAAATATTTTGAAGTGAAATAGGCTTAACATTGAGCAGAAAATGATCTTTGAGTTATACTGTGGTTTCACATAAGCTTGAGTAAATTGTACTGTAGAACTCACCCCTACTATAGTTCTACACAATTTAACCCTTGAGTCCACAGAGAATGCCACTGAAATTGGTTTGGTAAGTTCTCCCATGATAAGCATATTAATTGGTCATTAACTAGCTAATAAAGGGAAGAGGAGAAATTGTACTGAGATTCATGTTTTGTACTGCATTGGGTGGCCAACATCTACCATAAGCATTTTGTTGCTGTTATTGTTTTAAGAGGATGTGATCTCTTTCCAAATCTGGAATTGGTCATTTTGATATCTAATTTACATGCATTTAGCTTCACTATCTTTTTCCACTTTGAAATTCTTAGTTTCTGAAGGTCTTGGGTGAATTCAAATGGCCAGCATTTGCAGACTAACTTCTTTTTCTTGAAATAATGCAACCTTTGGATCCTCTTTAGAAACCTGTCATCTGAAACTACTGAATATTCAGGGTTAAAATATTTATTTACTTCAGAAAAAAAATAATGTGGCTTCATTGGTACTGAAACTTAACTGATGTCCTGTTTAATTTAATCTGACTCAAGTATGGCAGGCACAAACATTTCCAGTGTTGCCTTTTTTGTTGTTTTCAAACTTTAAAGGCAATTTAAACACATTGAAAAAAAGCTGATGGTCTAGTTTAATTTTTTTTTCAATGTCATCTATTTTTCGGAATATAGATTTTTAACCTCCATGGTTAAGTTTATTCAAAGATATCTTTTTTTGTTGTTGCAATGGTAGATGGAATTGTTTTGTTTTGTTTTGTTTTTTCTGAGAGTTCATTATAAGTGTCTAAAAATGCATCAATTTCTTATCTTAGGGCTGCAAGGCTGGTACAATATTTGCAAATCAATAAATATGATACAGCACATAAACAAAATGAAAGATAAAAATCAGATGATCATATCAATAGATTCAGAAAAAGCATTCAACAAAATCCAGCACTGAGCTTTTGTTTGTTTATTTTTGTTAATCCTTACCTGAGAATAATTTTTTTTCATTGCTTTTCAGAGAGAATAAAAGGAGGGAGGGGTAGAGAGACACACACACACATCGATTGGTTGCCTCTTGCATGCACCCTGACTGGGCCTGGGATTGAACCTGCAACCCAGTACGGGCCCTTAATTGGGAATCAAACCCAAGACCCTTCAGCCTGCTGGCCAAAGCTCTAACTGTTTAGCACACTGGCAAGGGCCCAGAACCCACTTATGATTAAAAACTCTCAGCAAAGAGGGTATAGAGAGCTAATACCTCAACCTAATAAAGGCCATATATGACAAACCCACAGCCATCACCATACTCAATGGGCAATAACTAAAAGCATTTTCCTTAAGAACAGGAACCAGGGATGTCTATTTTCACACGCGTGTTCAACATAGTACCAGAAGCTTAGCCACAGTGATCAGACAACAAGAGAAAATAAAAGGCATCCAAATTGGAAAGGAGGAAGTAAAACTGTCATTAATTGTAGATGATGTATTATACATAGAAAATTCTAAAGACTCCACCAAAAAACTACTAGATTTAATAAATGCATTTATCAATGTAGCAGGATACAAAATTAACATTTGGCCAGGGGAGGGGGTCAGGAGCAAGGTGGAGAGGGTCAATGGGGGAAAAGGGAACATTGGTAATACTTTCAACAATAAAGATATATTTTTTTTAATGTCAAAAAAGCAAAGCCACTGACTAGACTAAATCTATGTATCTGTTAAACAATAAAACGTCTTTGTTTTTGATAATAGTGGGCATATACTTTCATAGCCAAAAGAAATTCATCCTCTGTCCCAGACATTCCACGGAAGACTTTATTAGCATTAATCTATGCCGAAACCAGTTTGGCTCAGTGGATAGAGCGTTGGCCTGCGGACTGAAAGGTCCCAGGTTCGATTCCGGTCAAGGGCATGTACCTGGGTTGCGGGCACATCCCCAATAGGAGGTGTGCAGGAGGCAGCTGATCGATGCTTCTCTCCCACTGATGTTTCTGACTCTCTATCTCTCTCCCTTCCTCTCTGTAAAAATCAATAAAATATATTTTTAAAAAAATCTATGGATATACCTTTAACCTCAATAAAGACCATGCCACACTGGATGGGTCATCACTCTTTTCATTCTCATAGACTCTTTTTTTTTCTATTTTATTGAGTGAATCGAGGCCAATAGGCATGAGCTTTTTAAGTTCTGCCTCTTGAAGCTTTTGCCTTCCTACCTCACACTTTCATTCTGTCACAGCTGTAGAATATGTACCTCCACTTCAGTTTCAGGCCAACTCTAAGCTTCTTATTTTTTCTTTTATTCCCTCTAGGATGACACTAGCATTCAACCCCTCTCTTTCTGTCTTAGACCTCTTCTATACTGGTTCTCTAAATAAGCACATGATCCATCATTTTAGAACAAAAAAAAAAACAAACAAAATACAGCAAAAACCATACTCACATACATACACATACAAATATGTGTGGGGAAATTATATATTTACTGTTCTTTTTTTTTTTCTTCAGCCTTATACAATCAACTCAAAACAACTGTTTTCCAAAGTTAATTAGGTCAGTTTTCTTTTTGAGTAGATTCATTTGTCACAGTCCATATTCCCCCAGACATCCTTATTGATGTTCTTCTTATTATGCATTTACTACAATATAGTAAAACTCAGTGTTCAGTTCTGAGGAATCTGACAAATGTTAGAGTCAGGTTTCTATAGTCACAATAAGAACAGAACAGTTCCATCACTCCAAACTTTGCCCCATGCTAACCCTTTATAATTAACCCCTCCCATTCCAAACACCTGCATCCATTTATTTATTCTGTATTCTACACTTACTTTTCCAGGATGTCATATAAATGGAATCATACAACAGATACCCCTTTATTTCTGAGTCATTTCATTTAGCAACAAACATTTAAGAGTCATTCATGTTTTTATGTAAAACAATAGGCTGTTCCTTTTTTATAGCTGAACTAGAGGCCCGGTGCACAAAAATTTGTGCACTCGAGGGGGAGGGGGGGTCCCTCAGCCCGGCCTGTGCTCTCTTGCAGTCTGGGACCCCTCGGGAGATAATGACCTGCTGGCTTAGGCCTGCTCCCGGGTGGCAGAGGGCAGGCCCAATCCCTAGGTGCAGCCCCTGGTCGGGCTCAGAGCAGGGCCGATTGGGGAGTTGGGGCGCCGCCCCGTCATGCACAAAGCAGGGCAGATTGGGAGGTTGTGATGCCACCCTCAGTCACGCTCAGGGTAGGGCCAATTGGGGGGTTGGGGCACCGTCCCCTGTCACACTCAAGGCAGGGTTGATGGGGAGGTTGCGGCGCCACCCCCTGTCATGCACAGAGCAGGGCCCATCAGGGGGTTGGGGCACCGCCACTCTCACACTCAGGGCAGGGCCGATGGGGAGGTTATGGCTCTACCCCATCACACACAGAGCAGGGCCCGTTGGGGCGGGGGGGGGGTTGGGGAGCTCCCCCCTATCAGGCACAGAGCAGGGCGGATAGGGAGGCTGGGGCCCCGCCCCCTGTCACACACAGAGCCGCAGGGTGATCAGGGGGTTTGGGCGCTGCCCCCTGTCACGCTGATCCCGGTGCCGGGAGGCATATTACCCTTTTACTATATAGGGTAGAGGCCTGGTGCATGGGTGGGGCCGGCTGGTTTGCCCTGAAGGGTGTCCTGGTTCAGGGTGGGGGTCCCCACTGGGGTGCCTGGCCAGCCTGGGTGAGGGGCTGAGGGCTGTTTTCAGGCTGGGGGTGACCGAAGTTCCCAACTGCTCCTTTTTTCCTTTTTTTTTTTTTTATTCTGAGCCAGCTTTACCTTGAGGCTTAGCTCCAGCTCTTAGGCCTCCCTCCACTGCTGAAAGTAGGTTTCTGGCCTTTGCTTACAATGTTGCAAATCTGCTGGCTGAAGTCCGGCGGTATTTGTTACAATGTTTCTTAAACTGCCTGCTCAGAGGCCTGCAGAGGCAGGCGGGGAACGTTGGTTTCCTCCGTCACTGAAGCAAGCAAGCCTCATGTTAGTTTCAAGCTGCCTGGCTGCCGGCCGCCATCTTGGCTGACAGTTAATTTGCATATCTCGCTGATTAGCCAATGAAAAGGGTAGCGGTTGTACGCCAATTACCATGTTTCTCTTTTATTAGTGTAGATAGTATTCCATTTTATGGATATAATACAGTTCGTTTATCCATTTACCTGCTAAAGTGTATTTGGGTTGTTTCTATTTATTGGCATTGGTAAATAAAGCTTTCATACATATGTGCACAGTTGTTTGTATGAACATAAGTTTTGACCTATGTAAATACCTTGAAGTAGAATTCCTAATAATACAATAAGTACATGTGTATGTTTAATTTTTAAGAAACAGCTAAACTGCAATGTATGAGAATTCCAGTTGTTTCACATTCTCTGCAGCACTTGGTATTGTCTCTCTCTCTCTTTAAGCCATTCTAACAGATGTGGTTTAATTTACATTTCCCTAATGAATAATTATGTTGTGCATCTCTTCATAAGCTTATTCGCTATCTCTATAACTTATATGGTATAGTGTGTTTGCTAAAGAGAATTTTGTGGTAATCTTTTACTTCTATGTAATATGTCTTTTATTGTATGAGTGACTTCAAGATTTTCTTTTTATCTAGTTTTCCATTATTTTGAACATAGTATGCCTAGATGGGTGTTGTTTTTTTTAATTATTTTTGTTGGAGCTGTTTGCTTTGTTCTGTTTTGGTTTCCTGTGAGTTATTGAATTCTTAATTTGGTTCCATTGTAATTTTTGGAAAATTTTTATTGTTCCTTCAAACATTTCTTCTTCCCATTTTCTCTCTCTTCCAGTGATTTCCAAGTTCATATAAGAAAGACCATTAAATATTGTCCAAGTGGCTTTGGATCTACTCCCTCCCTCTTTTTCTCTCTCTGTTTCAGTTTGCATAATTTCAGTAGACATTTTAAACTCACTGACTCTTTCCTCTGTTGAATCAAATGATGAGCCATCAAAGGCATTTTTTAACTCTGTTACTATATTTTCCAATCAATTTTTATCATTTTCTTCTCTCTGATAGAATTATGATCTGCTATTGTTCACCTTTTCTGTTAGAGCCTTTAACATATTAACCATAGTCATTTTAAATTCCCTGTTGTATAATTTTAACATATTTGTCATATCTGAGTCTAGTTTTTATAATTGATTTATCTTTTGAGAGTGTGTTTTCAAATACTTTGTATTTATGTTTTGTTAAAAGATGCAAAAGTGTATGAGGAATCCTAAAGAAAAATAAAAAATACAACATTGTCTAGCAATGTCGCTTTTGGGTATTTATCCAAAGAAAACAAAAATGCTAACTTATAAAGATATAGGCATCCCATGTCCCTTGCACTATTATTTACAACTAGAGGCTCAGTGCATGAAATTCATAAACAGGTAGGGTCCCTAGCAGCTGCCAGCTACCAACCTGGGCTTTCCTTCATTCTGCGCCACCCCCTGGTGGTCAGTGCATGTCATAGTGAGCCATTGAACTCCTGGTCAATAGAACTCCTGAGGGGACACTTTGAATATTAGGCTTTTATATATATATACATACTAGTGGCCCGGTGCATGAAATTCGTGCCCAGAGGGGGGGGGGTGTCCCTCAGCCCGGCCTGCACCCTCTCCAATCTGGAACCCCTCAGGGGATGTCCGACTGACAGTTTAAACCAGCAGTTGGACATCCTTCTCACAATCTGGGACCGCTGGCTCCTAACCGCTCACCTGCCTGCCTGCCTGGTCACCCCTAACCACTCTGCCTGATGGCCTGCTCACCCAAATTGTTCCCCTGCTGGCCTTCTTACCCCCAACTTCCCCCCCTTGCCAGCCTGATCGCCCTCAACTGCCTCCCCCTGCTGGCCTGCTTGCCCCCAACTGTCCCCCCCACCGGCCTGCTCACACCCAACTGTCCCCTCAGCCGACCTGCTCTCCCCCAACGGCCCTCCCCTCCTGGCCTGATCATCCCTAACCGCCTCTGCCTCAGCCCCACCACCATGGCTTTTTCTGGAACAATGTTTGTAAGGTCTCCCGGAAGGTCTCCCAGTCTAATTAGCATATTACCCATTTATTAGTATAGACTAGAGGCCCACTGAAAATTCATGCACGGGGGGGCGGGGGGGAGGCATTCCTCAGCCTGGCCTGCCCCCTCTCACAGTCTGGAGCCCTCAGGGGATGTCCTACTGATGGCCTACTGATGTCTTCTGTGGGAGGCAACCGGCTAATCATTGGAAGGCCCTGCCCCCATCAACCCCTCGCTGCCGCTGTCTCTGGCCTCCCTCTGCGGGAGGCAGCAGGGCCGATAGGGGAAGGTGACGCTCCCATCATGCTGCTGCTGCTGCCACTGCTGGCGGCCGCAGCTGCCTGAGCCTAGGCCCGGTCCTCGCAGCAGCAGCCGCCATCTGTAGCTGCCTCGGCCCAGCCCTCACAGCAGCAGCCACTGAGGCTTTGTCTGGAAGAACGTCCAGAAGATGTCCGGTCTAATTAGCATATTACCCTTTTATTAGTAAAGATAGATAGCCAAGATATGGAAGCAATCTAAATGTTTATTGGTGAATGAATAAAGAAAATGTGGTATATATATACAACAGAATATTCCTCAGTCATAAAAGAAGACATTTGTAAATTTGTGGGGTAATAGATATCAACTAGACATTATATATCCTATCTAATAATAGAGAAACATGGTAATTAACCATAACTTCGCTACCCTTCCCATTGACTAATCAGCAAGATATGCAAATTAGCTGCCAGGGAAGATGGCGGCCAGCAGCCAGGCAGCTGAAGTGAACATGAACATGAGGCTTGCTTACTCCAGTGATGGAGGAAGTCAACGTTCCCTGCCTGCCGCAGCTCAGCTCTAAGCTCCGGATGAAACCATGTTGCAATTATAGAACCTAAACAAACCCCAGAAACCTGCTTTCAGCCAGTGCGGCCTCAGAGCTTAGAGTGGCCAGTGATGGCAACAGAGTTTCAATTATAGAATCTAAACAAACCTAGGTACCTGCTTTCAGCCAGCAATGGCCTCAGAGCTGGAGCCTGCTCTCAGCTCCAGTGACAGCTATAGAAGGTAAATTAATCCCAGAATAAAAAAAAGAGAGAGAAAAAAGGAGAGGCTGGGAGCTTCAGTCACCCACCAGCCTGAAAACAGCCCTCAGCCCCTCACCCAAACTGGCCAGGCACCCCAGTGGGGACCCCCACCCTGAAGGGGGTGTGACCAGCTGCAAACAGCCATTATCCCATCATCCAGGCTGGCCAGGCACCCAAACAGGACCCCCACCCTGATCCGGGACACCCTTCAGGGCAAACCAGCCGGCCCCCACCCGTGCACCAGGCCTCTATCCTATATAATAAAAGGGTAATATGCAAACTGACCATAACAGCAGAACGACTGGGAATGACTGGTCACTATGACACACACTGACCACCAGGGGGCAGACGCTCCATTCAGGAACTGCCCCCTGGTGGTCAGTGGGCTTCCACAGGGGAGCTCTGCTCAGCCACAAGCCAGGCTGATGGCTGCCAGTACAGTGGTGGTGGTGGGAGCCTCTCCTGCCTCCTCAGCAGCGCTAAGGATGTCCGACTGCAGCTTAGGCCTGCTCCCCGCTGGCAATTGGACATCCCCCAAGGGCTGCTGGGCTGCCAGAGGGATGTCTGATTGCCATCTTAGGCCCAATCCCCCAGGGAGCGGGCCTAAGCCAGCAGGTGGTCATCCCCTGAAGGGTCCCAGACTGTGAGAGGGCACAGGCCAGGCTGAGGGACTCCCCATCCCCCTCGAGTGCACAAATTTTTGTGCACCGGGCCTCTAGTACATATATATATATATATATATATATATATATATATATATATATATATGCAAATCATTACATCATATACCTGAAACTAATGTCAATTATATCTCAATTAAAATAAAAGTAAATTGTAGACATCAACCAATTTTTACCTAGAAACTTGTTTAATATTTACCTTTTTCTTTTTTTCATTAATCCTCACCCAAGGAATAAGGACATTTTGAAGTGAGGATAATTTTATACATTGACTTTGAGAATGGGGAGAGAGACAGAGTGTGGTATATGAGTGTGGGGAGAGAGACAGAGAAAGAGAGGAACACTAATTGGTTGCCTCCCACATACACCCCAACAAGAGGCAGGGACTGAACCTGCAACCCAGCTAGATGCCCTTGACAGGGAATCAAACCTGTGACCCTCGGGTGTGTAGGCCAATGCTCTAATCACTAAGCCATGCTAAGCAGAGAATCTTTTTCTTTTTATGTAACATTTATATACCTGCAGTATGACTATGTATTCACTACCATACAGAAAATGGCATTGGATAATAATTTTTGCATTATATCATCCCACTAGTACATAGGTTTGTTATAAGTATGATGTTGCAAAATGAGTATTACATAGTTGCATTTTTTTAGTATCTCAGATTCAGAACTATTATCCAAGGGCTGCTACTGGAGGGTTAAAGTTTTATGGGTCAAAAAACAGGTTATAGAAAAATATATAAAGAGTTTTCATAGACAAGAATTACAAATGCCTTCCAGAAATATTGTTAAACATTTCCCTATGCTGTCAGTTGTTAACATTTTAACAGCATAGAAAAAAATATTAAACATTTCCCAACCCATCAAAATTTTGACATTTTTCAAAAGGCACATTCACTAGACACACTAGTTTTGCCTATGGAAAGATACTGTGCATATTATACACTAAGGTTAAGTTTCAGTCAGAAAGAATAAAAACAAGAGAAACAGATGATATCCAAAGTCATTATAAAGGAATACAGAGTGAAAATAGTGCATGGAATGTGATGATTTAGAGATTATGTGACAAATTTATAGGAGTACCTTAAGGGAGATCTACATTATATAACTAGTTCTCAGTCATCTATGGTAAAGAGAAAATGAGGAAGCAAGAAAAAAAATGACAACAAAAATTAAATCCTAATCTCTATTTTATAGAAAGTTTTAATTACATTGATTCTTATATCCTGATGTAAAGGGAAAAGATTTATTATCAAGATTCTTTTTCATTTTTTTTAATTTCCTCTTCTAATAAATTATAAAAGAAAATATAAATAAATGGTAGAAGGAATATGGTAATAATAAGCAGTCTTTAAGTCACCAAGTGAGGTGTCATCTTTTTCTCTTTCCATTGTGAGCCTATAATAACAAAATAATCTTTTCTAAACAATGCTAATATCTAATCTTTCTTTATTGATAAATAATTCAGTAGCTTTTGGAAAAGTAACACTAGAAAAGTTCTGAATATAATGTTTCAAAACTATCTCATCATTGTTGAGTTTTTATGTCTAGAAGAATAATTTGGAGGTAAACAGTTTGCTAATGCAGAGATATTAATAGTAACTAAAACTATTTTCAAATCTCCATAAGGAGACTAAATTAAAACTGTCCTTATAGGCTCCAAATGATTCATCACAATAGTATGTTACTGGCAAAGTATGTTTTATTGAACCTTCTTAATATAGAACAGAAATATAAGAATATAAATATTAAAGTAAATGCATTTTAATTTTAAGTAAACATCTGATACATTTCTCTTGTGCACAGTCTGACTCATGTGCTCCTCCTATATTGCTTTAATACAACATGGAAATATTTTACTATAAATTAATACTTCTGTTCTAGATATAAAATATTAATATATATTATTATTTTTACATTCACCAAGGCAAGCATATTTCATATCCATTAGTTTTAAATTACAATCAAAATGTTTGAGTAAATTATTCAAACTTGAACAACTACTTAGATTTGCGGAGGAAATTGAAAATGAGGATTAGTAAGTGAAACTTAATTTAGAAAAGGTATTTAAAAACTTTGGTTGTCTTGATCACAAAGGCAAGGGAAGTAAAAGCAAAAAGAAATGAATGGACTATATCAAACTAAAGAGCTTTCGCACAGCAAAAGAAATTATCAACAAAACAAAAATGCAAGCAAACAAATGGGATAAGATATTTGCAAATGATACCTCCAGGAAGGAGCTAGTATCTAAAATAAAAGGCTTAAATAATCAACACCAAACAAAGAATTCAATTTTTAAAAAAATGGGCAGAGGACTGAACACTTTTCCCAAGAAGAAATAAAAATGGCCAACATATATATGAAAAAATGTTCAACTTCACTAGCTATAAAGAAAATGTAAGTCAAAACCACAATGAAATACCACCTCCCACCTATTAGAATGCTATTATCAATAAGGCAAAAAATAACAAGTGTAGGAGAGGATTTAAAGTAAAAGGAACTGCCGTTCACTGCTGGTGGGAATGTTAACTGGTGCAGTCACTATAGAAAATAGTATAGAGATTCCTCAAAAAGTTAAGAATGGAGCTACCATATTACCCAGCAATCCCTCTTCTGGGTATCTAACTGAAAAATTTGAAAACATTTATTGATATAGATATATGTATACCTATGTGCACTTTAGCAATATTTACAGTAGCCAAGACATGAAAACAACCTAAGTATCTTCCAGTGGATGATTGGATGAAGAAGAAATGGTACACATATACAGTGGAATACTACTCAGCCATAAAGAGGATAAAATACTGCCATTTGCAATAACATGAATGGATCTTGACAATATCATGCTAAGTGAATGAGTCAGTTAGAAAAGAACCATATGCTTTCACTTATATGTGAAACATAAAATAGAAAGCAACAAATGAACGAACTCATAGACACAGACAACAGTATGGTGGTTATCAGAGGGGAAGGGGTTATGGGGGATATGAGGGGAAAGGGATCAAAATCATGGTGACAGAAGGAGACCTGACTTTGGGTGGTATGCACACATCACAACATACAGGTGATATATTATAGAATTGTACACCTGAAACCCACAATAAATTTAAGTTTTAAAAAACTTTAGTTATAAAGAAACAATATTTTAATTCATATTTTTCTTTGGAGACAGAAAAAAATTCTAACCATATTTGTTCATCTTAAGAGATACTTTGTAGCCTGGCTGATGTGGCTCAGTGGTTGAGTGTCAACCTATGAACCAGGAGGTCACTGTTCAATTCCCTATCAGGGCATATGCCCAGGTTGTGGGCTCAATGATTCTCTCTCATCATTGATGTCTCTCTCTCTCTCTCTCTCTCTCTCTCTCTCTCTCTCTCTCTCTCTCCTCCTTCCTCTCTGAAATCAATAAAAATATATTTTAAAAATACATATTTTGTAAAGGAATACCTTAAATAAAAGCTAACATTAAGTGTAGAGAATGCATTATTTGAAACATGGAAGAAGAGATCCCAGGGGATAGTGAATTTAAAATAATTATAGGGAGAAACTTTTAATAAATTCCCGAGAGAAAGTACAGAATACCCTACTTTAGGAGCCCTTAAAACAGAATGTTGATTGAATTTGCATGCTCACAGGCTACAAATTTGAATAAAAGACCCATTATTTCATCTATAGGAGAGTACAATTTGTATGTGGGTATAGTAGGAAACATAGTGTTTAGATACTTCCTGGTAGGCATTTTTATTCTTATGTCAGCACATAGTAATAACAATCTAAATGGTGCTTGTGCCATGCAACCTCCAAGACTGTTTTCCCTGTTTTCTAAGTCCCTGTGCCAACATACACTGATCTTTTGAACAAAAATAACTGTTGCCTCTTAAAAACATGGAACATAGTTTCCTATGAAATTTTCTCATACCTAAATCTATTTATATATGCCTAACAAAAGGTGTGTGACCATACATACACACATGCATACACACACATACATATGCATATATACATGTACATCCATATACACAATTATGTATATACACATGCATATATATGAGCTCTTTCTGAAAGAAAAAAATTGCTTAAGAAAACAAAAAAGCTTAAAACAAGGGATCTAGTCTATGAAGAATGGAATCCTTTCCCATTATAAGTACACATGGATTTTCTTATGCTATGAATAATATCATCATCAACCACAACACAAGATCTCACATAACCTTCATTTCTTTAAAAAGAGAATCAATAATATTTTCAGATGAAGAACGATTTGGAAATGTATTAAATACATTCTGCATAGTGTTTACTTTGCCCTTAGGTTTCTCTAATAGCGATTATCATCACGCTTAGCCGAAAGAAATGTACTGTCCATTAATTTTTCATTTAAATTATATACTGCATATGATAATAAAATATGAAATAAGTTTCCCTGAGGTCAATTGGCAAGTAGGACAAAATTCTTATAAAGTGCATGCCTTTGTCCTTGAATTCTATTTTTAGGAATTCATCCTAATGAAATTATCTGAGGTCCATGCAAATTATAAACTGTGAGGATGTTCATCATATTGTCCATTGCAGCAAACTTGATTAGAAAATACAAACCTCCAACAATAGATGAATATATGTCATATGCATAAAATAGTATGTGATCCTGAAAATTATGTCCTGTCACAAAACACTTCTGACAAACAGGAGAACTATATTCATGATCATTTTAAGTATTAGCATGACAAAAAACATTTAAAAAGTGCATTTAAATTTCTCTTATTATGCTTCTTCCCATCTACATGAATAATTTACATTTCAAACTGTTCCATTTTATTCCTACACATTTAATTCCAGGGAATCAACTTTAAATCTTCACAGGAATTTGTCTAAAAGGTTATTGAGCATTCCCATTACATACCTTTGACTTCTCTTCCAACAGGTATCTTCTTATAAACCCAGACAGATAACTTTAACTGATTTAGAGAAACTTTAAAAAACGTTCCTGGGCAGACTGCCTTGCATGATTCCTAGAAAACAAAATATCTTTAATGAAGATGATCCAACATTCAATTTTAAAAAATATAAATACAAAAAGATTTTCACCATTTCTAAGTAAATGACCAAAGCAGGAAATAAAAGTGCATCTTGATCACATACATTTATCAATGTCTGTATAGTATTTCTGGAAGAATATTGATCAAAACACTAAAGTAGCTCTGCTAGTAGAAATAAAGGTAATTGTTATTTGTTTTTATGTGTTTTTTAATGCTCACCCTAGGACATTTGTCATTAATATTTTTAGAGGAAAGAAAATGGGAGAGGGGGTGGAGAGGGAAAGGGAGTGAGTGAGAAATAGAGAAACATCATCTATTGATTGTCTTCCACACACACCCCAACTGGGGCCCATGATCCAACCTGCAACCTATGCATGTGCCCTGACTGGGAATCAAACCCATGAACTTTCAGTGTGCCGCAGGACGCTCCTAGTTCCTACCACCTGAGCCACACCAGGCAGGGCTGATTTATGTGTTTTTAAATGAACATAAGTACATACATAAATATACAATTTTCAAAACTTGTTAAACTATAGATTTAAAAATATTTTCTAAGTTTTTAGTATGACTGATATAAGCTATAATTTTTTAAATAAACTGTTTAAATATTAATTAATAAAAAGAAGTCATGCCCTAGCTGGTTTGGTTCAGTGGATAGAGCGTCGGCCTGTAGACCAAAGGGTCCCAGGTCCAATTCTGCTTGAGGGCACATGCCCAGGTTGCGGGCTTAATACCCAATAAGGGGCATGCAGGAGGCAGGAATCAATGATTCTTTCTCATCATTGATGTTTCTATCTCTCTCTCTGCCTCTCCATTCCTCTATGAAATCAATAAAAAATATATATATATAAAAAGTGAGTAGCCCTAGTCAGTGTTGCTCTCAGTAGTTAGAGTGTTGGCCCCTGCACTAAAGGGTGGGGGGTTCGATTCCCGATCAAGGGCAGGTACCTGGGTCTAGAGTTTGCTCCCAGCCCCTGGTCAGGGCATATGGCAGGCAACCAGGGGATGTCTTTCTCACATGGATGTTTCTCTTTCTCTCTCCCCCCTCCCTCCCTCCCACTGTCCCTCAAAAGCAATTGAAAAAATATTCTCAGGTGAGGATTAAAAAAAAAAAGTCAGCAAACTTAAAATCACAAAAAGAGTCAAACAAGACTATTATATAACAATTGACAGAGATAAACGGTAGGATTCTGGAAATTGAAAGGCCCTGGAGCTCTCATTCTAATGAAAGGATGATAGTAATGAATACTTCTGAGTAATAAGAGTGAGAAATAAAAAACAAGATGGCTGTCACATGACTGAATTTCCAATGCCTTTGGAGAAATCACTCCTTGAGCTTATAGTGTAGCAACCACTAACTGGCATATGCATTCCAAGAAGGTGAAAATAAAATATCTCAATTTAGTTAGATTGCAGGAACAGAGACAGCAGCTGTGAGAGAAGTAGATGACAACCCAGTGGGAAAGAAGCTGTATTTTCTGTCTGATGAATGTTTTGAATAGGGGCTACAGAGAGTGAAAGATGAGCTACACAGACCACTGATGCTACCTCTAGGTGAGTCTGAAGACAGATGGTGAGTCGCACGTGAAAATAATGGGCAGGAGAAGCTGCAAGTACATGATCTGAACTGGAAAGACAATATTTTTAAGCTGATACAAGGAAAGGATCAAATCTTTGCTGCTGAAAAGTACAATCTGGTGCCCACTGGGTTGTTATCTACTCCCTCTGTTCCTGCATCCTAACTATGTTGAGAGATGTTTTATTTCCACCTTCTTGGAGTGCATATGTCTATTAAATAAAAGTAAGAGACATTGTATTAAAACTACTGATGATATTGGGAATCGATGGTGCTATGGGCTGTTGAAAAATAATGTTTGATATATGTTGCCTATTGTCTTGAGCTTCTTAAAAGTTTCCAACAACTGAAAGTCAATTAATTGATTTGCTGCATTTCAAAGAAACACATTTCATCTACAGAAAATTCTGGAACTTAAAAATTATAAAAATAAAAATTATCATGTCACCTTTTCCCCAGACATTTTAGATTCCATGCTTAATCATATCAACCACAATCTGCAAAATTTATAATTTTCGTTGTGCTTCTGTCCTTTTGACACACCTGCTTGGCAGAACCCTAGAACTGGATGAATCCAATTATCTACCTTCTCAGAGCTTGCACCTGGGTAGTTAAACACAGCTGCCAATATAAATTTAAGGTTTGACATCAACACTATTCTACTTCTAGTCAGGGGCTTCTCTCGTTCTTTAAAATGACTGTTTCAAATCTTTTATTTTCTTCAACTCTCCATCCTTTTCTTTTATTCTTAAAATGGCACTGCCTCCACTTCAGAGAGAAAACAAGCTAGAATAGGGTGGTGTGGGGACTCATAACATTCTGTGTCCATATTTGCAAAGCCACCAAACTCTGCCCTCATCCTATCCTCTTTTACCTTTATTCCGCTATGTCCACATCTAAACTGTCTCTCCACATCCTAAATGATCTTCTTCAGCATTTGCACACACTTAATTTTCTCAACTTATAAAAAGTGTATACATATCTTTTTTTCTCAAGCCCCCACCTTTTCCTTCAATTCTTTCCTTGTTTTTACAATGATGTGCATAAAAAGATGCCCTTTTATTCACTAATTTCCCTGCACTCCTGCAGAAACAAAATATAGTACAATATGAACCAACAGCATTCAGCTGAAATCTCTCCTACTAAGGTGTCACTGATTCTAAGGTACACTTTTCTATCTTTGATCTTCCATTATTTTTTTTACATCTGAATAGCCTTTGGCATGCTGATCACTTTCTCCTCAGCTAACTCACTTTCTTCTTTCTTCAGTGTCTGTGGAACCCACTGTCCTAGTTTTCTTCTATTTCATACAAGTGGAAATCAAAAGAAAATTGGAATAACTATACTAATATCAGTCAAAACAGACTTTAAACAAATATTATAATAAGAAACAAGGAATGGTGTTACATAATGATAAGGAGTCAAGCCAAAAAGAGGATCTAACATTTGTAAATATTTATGTACCCAACATAGGAGCACCTAAAAATATAAAGCAAATATTAACACGCCTAAAGTGAAAAATAGACAAATACAGTAAAAATAGTGGAACTTTGCCCACACTTGGGCTGTTCTCCACCTCCTAAACACCCCACTGACATCAATGAATAGATATCTGGATAGAAAATCAGTAAAAACAAACCCACAAAAACATAGGCTTTAAATGATATATTAGACAATAAGAACTTATCAGATATATATAGAACATTCCATTCTAAAGCAATAGAATAAAAATTCTTCTCAAGTGTACATGTATTACACAGGATAGATCATATATTACACAAGAAATAAGTCCTAATAAATAAGAGAACTGAAATCATATCAACACCTTTTACAGTAACAATGGTATAAAACTAGAAATTACAAAAAGAAAGCTAAAAATTGAAAATATGTGGAGATTAAAAAATATGATACTAAAAAACCAATACGTCAAAGAGGAAGTCAAAAGAAAACAATTAAAAACCTTGCTACAAATGAAAATGTAAATACAACACCAAAATTTCTGGAATGCAGCAAAAGCAGTTCTAAGATGTTCATAACAATAAATGCCCAAAAAGAGTGTCTATAAATAATTATATGCCAAAAGATTAGATAAACTAGGAGAAATGGGTAAATTTCTAGAAATATACAACCTCCAAGACTGAACCAGGAATAGGAAATCTAAATAAGGGATTACTAGTCAGGAGATTGAATTAGTTATCACAAGCTTTCCACAGCCCGGCTGGTGTTGCTCAGTAGTTGAGGGTTGATCTATGGACCAGTCACAGTTAGATCTGGTCAGGGCACATGCCTGGGCTTGTGGTCTCAGTCTCCAGTAGCAGGTGTGCAGGAGGCAGACAATCAATGATTCTCTCTCATCATTGATGTTTCTATCTCTCTCACCTTCTTTCCTCTCTGAAATCAATA
Organism: Myotis daubentonii; assembly: GCF_963259705.1. NCBI lineage: Eukaryota > Metazoa > Chordata > Mammalia > Chiroptera > Vespertilionidae > Myotis > Myotis daubentonii. The sequence goes on along the minus strand of NC_081840.1, from coordinate 82,740,326 downwards.
AAAATATATTTTAAAAAAAGCAAACAAATAAAAACTCCCAACAAACAAAACTTCAGGACTAGACAGTTTTACTGCTGAAGTTTATCAAACATTCAAAAGAATAATTAATTATAATCCTAATTTTTTTATAAAACTCATTTTATGAGGCAATCATTACGCTGATACCAAAACCAGACAAGGAGGCATCTCTCTCTCTCTCTCTCTCTCTCTCTCTTTCTCTCTCACCAGAATAGAATAGGAAAACATGCAAAAAGCCTCAACAAAATGTTAGCAAACCAAATTCAATGATACATTAAAAGATTCATACACCACGATCCAGTGGAATTTCTTCCAGCCATACAAGGATGGTTCAACATCTGCAAATTAGTCAAAATGTTATACTATATTAACATAATCTACACTAATGAAATCAAACATGCAAATTGACCATACCTTCACCATGCCTTAAGCCACGCCCACCAGCCAATCAGAGAGACTATATGCAAATCAACCCAACCAAGATGGCGGCCGGCAGCCTCGGAGCTGGAGCAAGCAGGAAGCTTGGTTGCCCCAATGATGGAGGAAGCCAAGCTTTTCTTGCCATGGTGGCTCTGATCTCCACTCAAAGCAACAAAGTTTCAATTATAGAAGATAAATAAACCCCAGAATAAAAAGAAAAAAGAAAAAAAGGAGAGGCTGAGAGCTTCTGTCACTGGGTGACTTGGCCAGACTGAAAACGGCCCTCAGCCCCTCACCCAGGCTTGCCAGGTACCCCAGTGGGGACCCCCACCCTGAAAGGGTGTGACCAGCTGTAGGCAGCCATCAGCCCCTCACCCAGGCTGGCCAGGCACCCCAGTGGGACCTCTACCCTGATCCAGGACACCCTTCAGGGCAAACCAGCCGGCCCCCACCCATGCACCAGGCCTCTATCTATATAATAAAAGGGTAATATGCAAACTGACCCTAACAGCAGAACAACTGGGAATGACTGGTCACTATGACACACACTGACCACCAGGGAGCAGATGCTCCATGCAGGAGCTGCCCCCTGGTGGTCAGTGGGCTTCCACAGGGGAGCTCTGCTCAGCCACAAGCCAGGCTGATGGCTGCCAGTACAGCAGTGGTGGTGGGAGCCTCTCCCACCTCCTCAGCAGCGCTAAGGATGTCCAACTGCAGCTTAGGCCTGCTCCCCGCTGGCAAGTGGACATCCCCCGAGGGCTGCTGGGCTGCCAGAGGGATGTCTGACTGCCAGCTTGGGCCTGATCCCCCAGGGAGTGCACACATTTTTGTGCACCAGGCCTCTAGTCCTATATAATAAAACTCTAATATGCAAATTGACCAAATAGTAGAATGACTGGTTGCTATGATGTGCACTGACCACCAGGGGACAGACGCTTAATACAGGAGCTGCTCCTTGGTGGTCAGTGTGCTCCCACAGGGGGAGCATGGATTATCTAGAACCCGGGCTCATGGCTTGGCGAACACAGCAGTGGTGGCAGGAACCTCTCCTGACTCTGAGGCAGCTCTAAGGACCCCTAGGTGGACATCGCTCGAGGAGTCCCAGACTGCAAGAGGACACAGGCCGGGCTGAGGGGCCCCCTCCTCCCCCAGTGCACGAATGTCGTGCACCAGGCCTCTAGTAAAGTATAAAAATCACATGATCATTTCAATAGATACAGAAAAGCAACTGACAAAATTCAATGCCCATATATATGAACTCTCAACAAAGTGGATACAGTGAGAATGTACCTCAACATAGTAAAGGCCATATATGGCAAACCCACAGCTAATATCACACTCAATGGTGAAAAGCTGAAAGTTTTTCCTTGAAGGTAGGAAAAAGACAGGCATGCCTACTCTTACCACTTCAAGATAGTGTTAGAAGTCCCAGCCTGAGCAATTAGGCAGAAAAAGAAATAAAAGGCATCCAAATTGAAAAAACAAAACAAAACTGTCACTAATAGTAAATGACATGATATTACATATAGAAAATCCTAAAGAATCTATAAAAATATTAAAACTAATAAATAAAGTCTGTAAAATGCAGGAGACAAAATCGATACACAAAAAATATATTTCATTTCTATAGACTAATAACAAACTGTCAGAAAGAGAAATTAAGAAAACAATTGCATTTACAATTGCATCAAATTAAGAATAAATTTAATCAAGGAGGTGAAAGACCAGTATATTGAAAAAACACAAAGTATTTTTAAAAACAATTATGAAGACACAAATAAACAGAACTATATCCCATGTTAGGATGTACATACTACCCAAAGTAATCTACAGGTTCAGTGCAATCTCTATTAGAATTCCAATAGCATTTTTCACAGAAATAGAACAAATAATCCTTAAATTTGTATGTAACCACAGAAGATCTTAGAAAGCCAAAACAATTTTTAGAAAGAAAAAAGCAAGAGGCATCACTCTCCCTGATTTCAAACTATGCTACAAAGCTATAGTTATTAAAATAGTATGGTATTAGAATAAAAACAGACACATTGGTCAATGAAATAGAATAGAAATCTCAGAAATAAAACCACATACATATCATCAATTAATTTACCACAATGGAGAAGGAATATGCAATGTGGAAAGAAGAGTCTCCTTAATAAATAGTGTTGGGGAAACTGGACAGTCAAATGCAAAATAAGGAAACTCATCCACAATCTTATATCATACTAGAAGCCCAGTGCATGAGATTCATGCATGGGTAGAGTCCCTAGGCCTGGCCAGTATCAGGGCTGATCTGTGGAGTGACCAGCCGGGCAATCAGGAGGCCCCCACTGGCACCTGCCTCGGCTAGCCTGAGGCCTGCAGGCTGGGGGCAGCTCTTGCATTGAGCATCTGCCCCCTGGTGGTCAGTGTGCATCATAGCAACTGGTCATTCTGATGTTCTGTTGATTTGCATATTGGGCTTTTATTATATAGGATACAAAAAAGGCTTAAAACCACAAAACTGCTGGAGGGAAACATATATGTAAGCTATTTAACATAGGTCTTGGTGATGATTTTTAAAATCTGACACCAAAAGCAAAAGCAACAAAAACACACATAGATAAATGGGACTATATCAAACTAAATAAGTCTGTACAGAAAAAATACATATAGGAAAATGAAAGGGCAACCTACTGAATGGGAAAGAAATTATTGCTAATCAGAAAGATTGATTCTTGAAAATGATTCTATTAAGTTATAGAATACACTAGTATATCATAATAATCTATTAATTATGTTCTGTATGGGTTCCATTTCCCTTTTGTATCTTTGTTTACTTAATATGCCATTGACCAATACTGATATACTAACATTTTCCCCAGTGATTTATTTCCTGCCAGTTCACTGTGAATTCTGTATTAGTGTCTTTCAAGTGACATATTGTAACAAAAGTAACCTCTCTTTTGCCCTGATGCCTCTTAGGCCAGGTTTTAAAGCTGATATTCTTGGTTTATAATTTTTATAATTTAGTTTCACAATTTTACTTTAATTTTTTTATATATTGTGCTTCTATTTTTCAGGTTTATCCCCTAATTTTTTGAATGTGGATTTTTTGGGGGTTCTCTTTCCTTTCATAAAATATATCCAGACTCCATGATTTCAATATCCTATATTTAACCTATCATTTTTAGTCCTTCTTTACTAAGATTTCATAATTTTCTTTGTTACATTGTTGAACACTCAAAAATACATGAAAAGTTTATTCTGATTCAAATTGTAATGAATTTCTCTTTTCCTCCTATTTTATAACACTTCTCTTCATGTTCTAAAGGAATTCTTTTAGTAAAGATGTGAGGTTTTTTTATTCCTCATCTTTTACTCAACTTTGACTAAAAAAAATGTTTCTGGCCTTGTGATTGGCCTCAGATTATATACAGATTTTATTTCCTCCTCCTCACTGCCATTTTTCCTACAGATAGATTCCTCCTCTCAGATATCAACCATGAGGCCAAGTAGATGTACACAATCCCAGACCAAATTTCTGGTGCCCAACAAACAATGACAGATCCAGGTTTTATGGAACCTGGAGCTTATTCAATTTCAGGGTCCTCCTTAAGTAAAAGAATATGAATCTGCAAATATAAAATTAGTTACAAAAGTGATATAGAGCATTTAGAATGAGTGGATGAAGATATCAAAACAAATTACTGGTCTTTGTAAATCCAAGTATCTTTCCCTTTAGTTAACTTACCAGAAATTTGACATAGAAACTCCTTCTGATTGCAAGTTGCTATCCATTCCGCCTCAATTCTTACATCATCTCACCCCCATTAGAACACTCTTCTGAGGACCCAAAGTGTGAACCATGGATCACAGTGCGGGAATTTGTTCAAAATGCAGATTAGACCACAGCTCAGACCTGCTAAGCCAGAACCTTCATGTTGACAAAATCCGCAGGTGATTCATATGCACATTGGCAGTTGAGAAACACTGCATCACGCAGACAACTCTCCGCACCTAACTGGCCTCTGCAAGTGAGGCCCTTGAACTTAATGAAGTAGGGTTTTGTGGAAATCAGCTTTGTAGCAAAGGCGATTTCAGCTCACTCCCATTGCCTAGACTTCTTGCTATGAGGAGAGTTTATTTCTAAATGACACAGGACAGTGTTATTCTGCATATAGACCCTACAAAGTCCTAGAGTACATGCCTGCTCACTTATGAACTTCAATGATGGCCCGTCCAGCCTCCATCCTAACCTGCTTATTTCACATTCTGGGATGCAAAGATAATGAAAAACACAACTGACTTTTCTTAGCAGCAGATTCCCTCGAGGCAGTTAGAGTTCATTAGCTGAGTGATTTTATAAACCTGCTCTGAATTGGGTCTGTAAGTCCTCCAGTAGCAGTAGTTAGAAAGAGGAAAGCTAAGAGTGTTGTCTCAGGGGGAATACCTTGAAAAGAAAGAGGGGAACTAGTGGCTATGAAGTAAAAGACAAATGAGGGAGAAAATAAAACTCTGCAATGAAATGTTTACCTAGGTTGTTTGCTTCATAGTGTGTGGCATAAATCCCCCCCTTCCCCCCCCCCCCCCCCGCAAGAATCTTCTGTAAAATCTACTTTGCACTCTAGTGCTTTTTTTGGAGTGGATTTTCTCTTTTAGGACAAAAAGTGCTGGGTCCTGCAGTGAAGTTGGCAGAGGGCAAAACCACAGGCTGAGCACAGGAGGGCAGATGCCTGTAGGTTCCTCCATGCCCTGTGGAGCCCCCCTTCCACCTCAGCCTTTGTTAGAGGACTGAATCCTATGTAATTGGATGCAGAGTCCTTCTGATGGGGCCAGGGACCCAAGAGCTTCCACCGAGTGAAGAGGCATCTGCTCTGTAGGAGGGGCTAGATGGGCTGAGGTTTTTGAGTGTTTCAATCAGAAGGCTCATCCTTTTTATATGCTTTGCCCTTAATTTAATATTTCAGGGGTTAAAACTTGGTAGATTGTTCTAAGAACCTAAAATATGCTGGAATATGTGCCTATATTTGTATTCCTGTGAATCTGTACCTCTGAGGCCTTTGTGGTTATATCAATAGATGATTCTGGAGGGTAATCAGGCACTACTTGTTAGAGAATCTTTCATTAAACTCTTTCAAATAAATTTATGATAGAAAAATGTGTTGTATTGCAAGAATTTTCTGGAATTTTTGTAAAATAATATCAAGTTATATTTTCTGAAACTAGGAAAATTTCATAAAGGAAAAAATGAGCTCTGATAATTATGATTTTTTAAAAAGAAGAAACAGATTTTACCTATGTCAATTAGGATAGGGTCACAGATGGTATTTAATCATTTATCTGAAGAATCTACTTTGTTCTTCTGTTCTTTTAATGAGTTGAACTACATCTTATCCCTTCCTTGTTACCTCTTTCTCTTCTCTTGCCATGTCAGCAGTGCTAAATTCCCAATGAAAAAGGAATGACAAAATCGATGGCCATTCTCTAATGCCCTCACACTTACCAATGCGCTCCTCCTCAATTATGGAGAAATATTCATGATGCAGAAAATCTCTGTCCCATATCAGGGAGAAGGTTCATAGTCATTTCTGGAGTGGGAAGTAGAAGTTACAATGAATTCACTGATTAGGCAGAGAAAACAAATCATGAAAATATATACTTTTGAACTTGTTTCTCAGAATATGGTTTATTTTAGCGTAGTTGCTGGATGTGTTTTTTTTTCCTCCTGGCATAATCATCTAAATTATTTTGTAAAGAAAAAACTAAATTGATTTTTTTAAAATATTGTGGAGCTTTTCTAGACATGTGGAGCTTTATTTTTTCTTGTCTAACTATTTTCAGGTGGAATTTGATCTGCTAAAAAAAAAAGGGCATAATAATGTTTAGGTACTATTTTGTATATACTTATTTTTAAAAATAAGAAAAAATTATATCTGTGTTAACACTAATGTAGAGAAAATAGCTTTCCAATTGTTAATACCATTTTCTTATCCATAATCCATAATAATTTAACAAAATTGCATTTTATAATCAAAACAAGAGTCCTGAATGAGGTCTTTTGAATGTTATTTATATAATGTCTGGATAGTATCTATTCAAAGATTATTTGCAGATGGCACATAACCATTAATTTTAAATAGCATAGCATGGGTCTTAGCAGCAGGTTACAAAAGAATGATCATTTATATAAATAATACTTTGAATACCAGGAGGAAATGTTTCCTTATTCTTTCAGAACAGAGGTTTATATTTTCTTAGGTCTTTTATTATTTCTTAAAATTTTGTCATGGAAAATTTTCAAATATATAATAAACAAGAGAGAACAATTTAATGAATCTGGATATACTTATTACACAGTTCCATTAAATATCATATTTTCCCAATTTTATTTTAATAATAATCTCTACTAGAGGCCTGGTGCACGAATTCATGCATGGGTGGGGTCACTCTGGATAGCCTGCAGGGATAGGCCAAAACTCACAGTCCAATGCCATCTGCAGTTCCTACCTGCCGCTCCTGCTCATGCCGGCCCCACTGTGCCTGCCGCGGGCTCACACCCAATTAGTCCTGACCAGGAGAGGCTCTCGCCAGCCATGAACCCTGCATCTGGCACCATCCCAAGGGGAGTGGTCAGTGGGATCAGGCTGAAACCAGCTCTCTAACATCCCCTGAGGAGTCCTGGATTGCAAGAGGGCACAGGCCAGGCTGAGGGACCCCATCGGTGCACAGTCGGGCCTGGGAGGGACTGTGAGAGGGCTCCAGGGCATGTCCAGCCCATCCTGCTCAGTCCCAATCAGCCGGACCCCAGCAGCAAGCTAACCTACTGGTCAGAGCATCTGCCCCCTGGTGGTCAGTGCATGTCATAGCGAGCAGTTGAGCAGCCTTAGCATATCATTAGCATATTACACTTTAATTGGTTGTTTGGTTGTTCTGCTGTTTGGTCTATTTGCATATTGCCCTTTTATTATCTAGGAGATCACTGCTGTGATTTGATGTTTTCTTTAAATTTGTCTTTATTGTTCAAGGTATTACATACGTCTCCTTTTTCCCCCTTTGACCCCACACACCAGCTTCCTCTTTCTTCCCCTCAGGCCCTCACCAAACTATTGTCTCTATCCATGGGTTAAGTATATATGCATACAAGTTCTTTGGTTAATCTCTTCAGGTCTATCTACCTCTATTTGTTCTGAGTTTCATCAGTCTACTGTTGAAACTGTTTCCATGTCTCTGGATCTATTTTGTTTGTCAGTTTATTTTGTTCATTATGTTCCACATATAAGTGAGATCATGTGATATTTTTCTTTCTCTGACTGGCTTCTTTTACTTAGCATAATGCCCTCCAGGTCTCTCCATATTGTTTCAAAGGGTAAGAGATCTTTCTTTTTTACAGCTACATAGCATTCTCTTGTTGATGTTTTTAAAAAAAATAATAAGCCACCATTCTTTTACCTTTAATTCTTAAGTAAATATTTCTAAAGATATATTTTAAAATGCACCCATAATACTATTATCACCCTTGCTAATATATCTAATACCCTCACTATATTTAAATTTCCAAGATTATCTCTAAAATGTCTCTTTATAGTCTTCTTTATTTAAATCAAGATCAAAAAAGATATACACATTGCATTTTGTTTGCCAGACCAAGGCAGGAATCGAGCCTCTGGTGGTTACTAAAAATTCTTTGCTCCTGGGTGCCATGGTCCTGCCTGGCATTTGCACCTGCTGTCGGCGGTGGCCCCGATCACCCCTCAGGGCTTCTCCACCTCCACCTGCTTCCTAGGGGTGATTGGGGCAGGCAGCCACCGCTTGCACACACTGCTGGTGCCCAGCGCCAGTCCGATCACTCAGCACCGTCAGCAGGTGCGAGTGGGGCCAACGCCATCCACGTGAGGGAGTGGCGGCTGCAGGAGCGGGGCTGCCAGAAGATAGGGGACTGGGGACCAGGGCAGGAGGGGCCAGGCGGGGGCAAAGAAGATGGGCCAAGACCCACCCCTGTGCCCACCGCAGACTTGCAGTCCACAGTTCCTTTTAAGGTGCACAAACTCATGCACTGGGCCTCTCATCCTATATAATAAAAGCCTAATATGTTGTGTACAACCATTTGTTCAACCGTTTGACCAGTTGCTATGATGTGCACTGACCACCAGGGGGGCAGATGCTCTGAACAGTAGGTTAGCTTGTTGCTGGGGTCTGGCCAATCAGGATTGGGCGAGACATGCCAGACATGTTCTGGAGCCCTCCCGCAGCCCCTCCCTGACCCCGATCATGCACTGGTGGGGTCCCTTGGCCTGGCCTGCTCCCTCTTGCAATCCGGGACTCCTCGGGGGATGTCAGAGAGCCAGATTTGTCACAATCCCCACAGGCCAGGCTGAGGGACCCCACCAGTGCACGAATCCATGCAACGGGACTCTAGTAGGTCATAAAAAGCAGCGTGATTTCATTTTTTCTCTCTCTCTTTGGAGAAGCACTACTGACTACAAACTGAAGCCACTGAAGCCACTCCCCAATTCCTGTAAAAGGGCACTGGGGACTTTTGGTAATGACTAAAACATTTTCTCAACTATGAGTAGTTTTTATATAAGTGGTACATTTGATAAAAGCCAAATTATACACTTAAAATGGGTACATTGTATTGTATGTAAGCTATACTTCAGTAAAGTTGATTTTTTAAAAAATAATGACCAATAAAAAGAATGAAATAAAAGCTATGGGTTGCTCTTAAAGACATGGGCATACTTCAGCACTTGATTGTCCTAATGAGTAACCTGTATTGTAGACAGGAAGCCGCTGTCAGGAAAGATATGGAGAGACAGAATGACTTCCTATAGGCAAAGATGTCAAACAAGGTTGCATTTTATTTCCATGCTATATGTTTAATCTCTACTCAGAACATCTTTTTAAGAACCAAAATTTAAGACGAGTTGAGCTCATTAATGTCCCACATTCTGGGCTTGGTTGATTAATTGTCTTTATGTTGTTCAAATTGTCCTCCTCTCACCATATTATTGAGAGGACAATGAAAATAAACTTCATGTATTACTATTTTTTAAAACTAAAAGTACTATACAAATACTAGTAGTACTATCTGCTTTCTATTCAGTCACATCAGGAAGCAGCTAATGTTGGGCCTCCCATTGATTGATTGATTGATGAATATAATTGAATATTGTCCATCATATCTCTTTTCTCTTTCATATTGGCCTTTAAAAACTATTATAGCAACCAAGACATTAAATTGCATTTGGTCTTATGTGTGTTTTTCACAAACTGTGAACTCCTTGAAGTCAAGAAAGCATTATCTTTGTGTTTCTGACGCACTGACTTAACATATTTTAATGTAAAAAGTAAAAATAAATTAATTTTTTGAAACATGAGCCCTTTTTTTCCTTGTGAATTATTTTACACACCAAAGGAATAACAGAAAAATAAATCAAGATACATAAATATTTTAAAATATAGATAAAATAGATTACATTACTAAATCATTCCACAAATAAGAACAAATTGAGACTGACAGCTGTTGGGGTGGGAATGGGCAGAGGGGAAGGGTCTTGACGGGGTAGGGCGATGGGTGAAGAAGATCAAAAGGTACAAATGTCCAGATATAAAACAAATAAATCATGGGGATGTAATGTACAGCTTGGGCAATAGAGTCAATTATAGTGTATAGATTTTGTATAGTAACAGATAGTAACTGGACTTGCTGTGGTAATTATTTCACAATGCATACAAATGTCAAATTACTATGCTGTACAACTATCTGAAACTAATATAATATTGTATGTCAAAAAACTATACTGGAATTCTACTACTCACCTATAAAGTGGGCAAAAATCCTAGATTTGGCAACATATACTGGAGATCTTTGAAACAAACTGCAAATGTTATAACTAAATATAAGGCAAAAAAATTCCCCAAATTCCTCAAAACTTATTGTTTCCATTTCATTTATATCAGACTTCTTTTCGCATTCCTAGATTTACCCATGTCTTATACCTGGTAACTTTTTGCCCCTTGAAATGAAAATTAAATAGCCTTTTTACTTCTGTATCTCCTATGTTAAGACAAATTCTGTGTAAACAAGAATGAAGGCAGAAATTATGCTGCACCACTTCTCTTACCTACCAATGTGTGTAATCATTTCCACCATATGAATATTTCAGCAAAGTCTGCCATTCAGTGTAATTAAAAATCTGATGTATCAAATCCATATTTCACATGTGATTTTTTTTGTTTTAGCTTCTTCTTTTACCCAGAACCTCTGTTAATGAAAAAAAAAAAAGGTGATTATTTCTCCTTTTATTTTTATGGTTTTTTTTGTGGTTTGTTGTTGTTGTTGTTTTTATCTTCTTGTAGGAATCAGTTTTAAACTGTCTAGGAATAGAACGACAAAAGTTAGAATCTAGGTGATCCATGAACTGAATAATCATTTGCCCAACCTCTCACCCCTCAAGTGACAGAACACTGCTGACTTTAAGCCAGTCATTTGTTCTCACTAGATATCTTATACAAAGCCTGACATCCTTGCATAACATGTCTGTGGTTCCTTATCAGCAATCATGAATGTTCCTTCTTCCATTTGCCTGACTTAGCTTTAGGACTCCCGCTGTTTCCAGACAAGATTATTCAAGGCACTGTGAGTGCTGGGAGGGAGGAGAGAGACTTTCCTATTACCAGAGAAAGTTTCAGCATCAGAAACAAAAGAGTAAGTCCCTGTAGACATGTTTTTAGAAAAATGATACAAAGATCTATCTGCTAAGTGGGAGCACAATCATCTCATCTATAGTTTTTCATTATACAGATCTCGTTATCTGATCTCAATTTTATAATGGTATCAAATATATATATATATATCCTTAAATCCCTATATTGCCTGCTTTCTTCCCTGTGTACTGCCATAACTGAAAAGATATCCTGAATGAAAAGGGTGAGTTTTGAAAAGGATGAGTATAAGTTAAGATAAAATATGTGGGCAGAAACAACATAAAAGCTGATATAATATTAGAGATTAAATCTTTTTATATGGGAGATGTTTCCCTGACTTATAAGGTGGCCCAAGTAATTTTATTAATAGGAAGTATAGAAATAAAAGGCAGAAATTAGAAAAGGTAGAGACACATATACCCTCTCTATATGTTACATGTAGGCAGGACTATGCATGTGACTGTTTCTAGTTTCCTACAGACCTATCATTTCTTAGGGCTTTCATTAATGTCATCATCTTGGTAGTGAAATAAATATGAAGGAAAACCCTCATTTCCTATCACATAATCCCTAATTTCAATTATTGATATATCTTGTAAAGCATATATGCAGATTACATAGTTCACCGTGGCATAAAGATGAAACCAATTAAAACTCATTCAGCCCCACCCAATCGCTGTGTGGTTGAGGCTAATATCTCCTTGCCTCAGTTAACATAACTGAAAAGTAGAAAGAATAAGATCATGTGATATTTCTCTTTCTCCAACTGGCTTATTTCGTTTAGCATAATGCTCTCCAGTTCCCTCCATGCTGTTGCAAATAGTAAGAATTCCTTTTTTTTTTTTTTCAGCAGCATAGTATTCTACTGTGTAGATGTACCACAGTTTTCTAATCCACTCATCTCCTGATGGGCACTTAGGCTGTTTCCAAATCTTAGGTATAGTAAATTGTGCTGCTATGAACATAGGGGTGCATATATCCTTTCTGATTGATGTTTCTAGTTTCTTGGGACATAGTCCTAGAAGTGGGATTAGTGGGTTAAATGGAATTTCCATTTTTAATTTTTTTTAAGAAATGCCATACTGCTTTCCACAGTGGCTACACCAGTCTGCATTTCTACCAGCAGTGCAAGAGGGTTCCTTTTACTCTGCATCCTCGCCAGCACTTGTCATTTGTTCATTTGTCCATGATAGCCATTCTGACAGGTGTGAGATGGTACTGCATTGTTGTTTTGATTTGCATCTCTTGGATTATTAGTGACTTTGAGCATGTTTTCATGTCTCTTGGCCTTCTGTATGTCTTCTTTCAAAAAGTGTCTATTTAGGTACTTTGCCCATTTTTTGATTGGATTGTTTATCTTCCTTTTGTTAACTTGTATGAGTCCCATATAAATTTTGGAGATTAAACCCTTATCAGAGATATCATTGGAAAATATGTTCTCCCATGCAGTGGGCTTTCTTGTTGTTTTGTTGATGGTTTCTTTTGCTGTGCATTTTATTTTGATGTAGTTCCATTTGTTTATTTTCTCACTCATTTGTGGAATATAATGAACAACATAAACTGATGAACAAAAATAAAAGCAGCATCATAGAAGCATCGAACAGACTGTCCAACCTATGAGGGAAGGTGGGGGTGAGGAGCTAAGAGATCAACCAAAGGGCTTGTATGCATGCATATGAGCATAACCAATGGACACAGACACTAGGGAGGTGAGGGCATGAGTTGGGGTGTGGGGGCGGCCGGGGAGAGGTCAATGGGGGAAAAAGGACACTTATGTAATTTAAACAATAAAGAATTTAAATTTTAAAAAAGTAGAAAGAATAATATGTAGATGAAACAGGTAAATCACAGAGCCTGTCAAAGAGTAAATTTCAAACAAAGTTTAGCAACTGTTCTCTTCTATTAGTCCTTCTTTTGTTTTACCCTGAATTGTTTTGATCTGCTGATGAGGGTATAGGTATGTGATGATCCTTTGTTAAATGCCAGTTCTGTAGAAACTTCAACAGAGTGGCACTTAGGAAAAAATGAAACCTGAAATATAGTGTTTAATAAGCAAAAACTTCACTTTACTCATCACTGCTTTATCTTTAGAGCTCAATTTGGTCAAAATATAAAATATTAATTTACCAATAATGTATGTGGTTAAAAACAAATCAGCCAACAGTATTTATTGTCATGATTTGCCTATTTCCATAAAGAAACAAAAAAGACAAACAGTTAAGAAATCTGTGTTCATTTACCTATCCCTAAGCTTCCATCTGGGTATCTATTTATAGTTTTGTGGGGCTTTTGTTACATAGATAATACACTCTTTCTTTTTATACTTTATCTGCAATTTGTATATGAATAGTGCCAATAAAAATAAAAACAATATGCTTATGTTCAATTATTGACATATCTTGTAAAGCATATATGCAGATTACATAATTCACTGTGGCATAAAGATGAAACCAATTAAAACTCATTCAGCCCCACCCAATCGCCCCACCCAACGTATTTGTTTAGAAATTAAATTCCTTTAATATAAAGTTTACTTGGGTTAAATTAACACCAAATACAAAATTTGGCATATGTTTTGGTTTGCACATGGGAAACATTTTACAAAGAAAACATTTCCTTTCATGATTTTTCTTTGCTTTAACATTTTTTCCAATAAATGAACTTCAGTAGGGTGAATACAGAAAGCACTTGACTAAATTTGGACCAAAATTCTATTTCTGAGACCTCCACTTTAAAATAAAGGGCATCGCTAAAAATGAATAAAACAGCTTTGGTTTAGATTGCTTGGAAACCCTCCCCTCGACTGCAATTACTGGATAAAATAGACATTAAGCTCAGAGGAGTTCTTCACTAAGTCTGTTTTGCCCCTTGCCTCTGTGAGGGACTGTTTTTCTGATGCCATTATTGGCAGATCACCACATTGCACCTGCTGATCCACCTGCCTCTCACTGGTGTGCAGTATTTAAAACGTTACACAATTAAAGTAAATGAGTTTAAAGGGCTGGATTTGCACTACACCTCCTGGGAAGCTGTTGTTCATCCTTAAAAGTGCCTGATGATGGTTTGGGAAGCGCTACTGCCAGCCTGGCCCTGGGGTGCTGAATTGTTCCCCGTAGAAGAACTCTGTGGTGAATCCCCTCATGAGGATGCTAAATGACGAGGAGGCATAAAGAGAGACATTTTGTACCCCAGGGATCCAGTCTTTAAAGACCGAGATTAGGCAGCCAAAGAAAGATTGCAAACTAAATAGAACCATCTAACTGCTTTTGATAGAATATAACTCTTTATCTCTACCTATTTTTATTTGTATTTATGAATGGAGTCTTAATTATTCCCTGCAAAGCTGTTTACAAAATGGTAAGCAAAGACATCTCAAAATGGAAAAGTTATCTGCTTATTGGGACACCCTGTAATGTCTCATCATTTCCATGGCGGTCATTAATTATTCTCTGGTGCCTATTTTTCTAATAGGCATAATGTCAAGTTAAAATGAGGTGGTTGGTTTATTTTAATACATTTGTTCTTTTTTCACAAGAAATTTGAACATATCTAGAGGCAAAGTTTAAAATCCAGAACGTGGAGAGCAGTGTTAGGGGGGTCTTCCAGGGTTAGGGGTGTTATCTTCAGGAGCTCTACAAAATATCCCCTTTAACATCCAGCAGGGAAGAGTAAAGTAGCTATTTTGAAATTATCCCTGAACATTCTATTCTTCTTAACAAGGACTGCCATAAAGATAACTTTTTTTTTAAAAGGATAACAAAGCCATCCTTTTAAAACAAGTTAGTTTATTCACTGAAAATGCCTTTCAATGCCAGGCACTGGCATATGGGATATACAAAAGACCTCAAAAGGTTTGAGATCTTAAGGAATTTACTCTGACATTAGTGACTAGTAGTCACAGATAATTGATTCTTTCAGTCTACATACATTTCATGGATTTCTGTTTCTCTAGAGGTACCAGCCACTAGTTATAGGGAAGCACATAAAAAGATGCATATAGGACTTCCAGTTTCCAGTCTTGCCCATAGGAGCTTGGAAATCATCACTTCAATTCTGACAAAAAAATAAGCTAAACTGAAAATCAACAATTCCTCTTAGATCCACCAGAAAATTAAGGTCACCAGGCAAACCACTTCCCCCCAAGTTGGAGAGGCATATAAGTGGACACAGATACTCAAAACTTAGCAGAGCAGAAATCTTCATAGGAACCTGCACTGGGCTAGACACACTGTGGTTGACAGGTAGTTAGAGTTTCAGCTTAGCTATGTCTGAAAGTTTAAAATCCAGAACGTGGAGAGCAGTGTTAGGGGGGTCTTCCAGGGTTAGGGGTGTTATCTTCAGGAGCTCTACAAAATATCCCCTTTAACATCCAGCAGGGAAGAGTAAAGTAGCTATTTTGAAATTATCCCTGAACATTCTATTCTTCTTAACAAGGACTGCCATAAAGATAACTTTTTTTTTTTTTTTTTTTTTTTTTTTTTTTTTTTTTTACCAGAGCCAAACTGACTTTGGGAGATGAAAAAACCAACCCCAGCCACTGCCTGCTTCCAAGTGGAGGAAAGAAAATATCTGATTCCAATCACCTCTATTCTTCCTGTCTCACCTACTGTGTCAGGAGTGAGGAGTCAAATTGAGAAGCACGCATGAAGGTCACAGGAGTACAGGCTCAGTAAATGACTGAAACCTAATCAAAGAATATAGGATTCTTCTCCTCCCACACTTCACCACTACATTAGTATAATAATAGGGGAATGCAACCAAAAGAACTGCACTCCTCTGATTTTATATTTAAGAACGCTCTAGGGAAACCCACACCTAAGAGGGGAGACAAAAATAAGGACATCAGAGGAAATTTTAGCCTCTGATGCCTATAGCACCCATAAATAGTAAACATAAGTAGTAAACATAGCCTAACCCCTAGCCTGATAAACATGAAACCTCACAGTAAAGGCACCAGGTTCAGATTGGTTCGCTGGTGAATTCTACCAAACATTACAGCAAGATTTTACCTAATGTCTACAATATTTTCCAGAAAATTGAGGCAAAGGAAATATATAAAATTAATTCTATGCAGTCAGAATTACCTTATTACCAAAACCAGATGAAGATGTTATAAGAAAACTACAGACTATGATCTCATGAACACAGATGCAAAAATCCTCAACAAAATCTTATAAATTGCATCCAACATATAAAGAAAGAATTTTATACCAAACCAAGTGGTATTTATTTCAGGTAGGCCAGGCTGGTTCAAAATTCAAAAATCAATTCATGTAATCCATCACATCAACAGACTAAAGAAGAAAAATCATATGATGATATCAATAGATGCAAAAAAAAAAGAATTTAAAAAATCCAACATCTATTATAATAAAAACTCAGTAAACTAAGAATAGAGGAGGACTTCCTCAGTTTATAAAGGAAATCTACAGAAAACCTGAGCAAAGATCAAACTTCATGGTGAGAAACAATGTTTTTGTGCTAATATCAGGAATAAGGAAAAGATACACTTCTTGTCACTCCTTTTTAGTATTGTACTAGACCCCTGGGAAAATGCAGCAAGACAATAAATTAAAAGGAAGGAAGAAATAAAACAGTTTTATTTACAATTGATAGATGGTGTAGAAATTCCAAAGATTCAATAACAAAAGACACCTACTTGATCTAAAAGAAATTATAGCACGTTTGAAGGATATAAGTTTAACATAAAAAATCAATTACTTTCCTCTATACTAGCAATGAACTTTTGGAATTTGATATTAAAAACACAATAGCGTTTATATTAGCACAAAAATTAAATGCTTAAGTATAAACCTAAAATATGCACAAAATCTACATGAGAAGACTTACAAAAAAAGTCTAACGACCAAGAAAACATGGGCTATCTAAAGAAGTAAACGATGTTCCATCTGTATCATTTCTCCCCAAATTGCCTAAACATTCAATGCAATCTCAATCCAAAGCATAGCAAGTTTGTTTGATATTGACAAACTGATTCTAAAATTTTACGTAAAGGCAAAAGATCCATAAAAAAAAAAAAAAGAATATTGAATGAGAAGAACATAGTGGAGCACTAACACTATTCAAGTTCCACACATAGTTTAAAACTACATTATTCAAGTATGGAATTGGTCAAAGAGAGACAGGTTAATAGAAAATAAAACAAGCCCAGAAATAAATCAATACAAATATAATCAACTGATCTTTGGCAAAAAAGCAAAGGCAATTCAATGGAGAAAGAATTGCCTTTTCATCAGACTATCTGAACAACTGAACATCCACTTGCAAAACAATAAATCTAGACACAGATTTTATATCTTAACAAACATTAACTCAAAGTAGATCCTAGATACAAATGTAAAGTACAAAACCATAAAATTCCTAGTAGATAGCAGGAAAAAATATGTGGCCTTGAATATGATCATTGACTTGTTAAATAACATCTAAAGTATGATCCATGGGGAAAAAAAGTTATGCTTAATTAAAAATAAAAAGTTCAGCTCTGTGAAAGGCATTGTTAAGGGAATGAAAGACCACAGACTTGGAGAAACATTTTTGTTAAATACATATATGATAAAGGACTAGAATCTGAAATACATAAAGAACTCTTAAAACTCATCAATAAGAAAACAATGCAATTAAACAATAGGCAAAGACCTGAAGAGACACCTTATCAAAGAAGATACACAGATGGTAATTAGGTATATGAAAAGATGCCTTCATCTTATATTATTTGGGAATTTCAAATTGAAACAATAATGAGATAACACAGTACAACTATCAGAATAGCTAAAATAAAAACACTGACAGTACCAAATACTGGTGAAGATGTGGAGCAAGGAGAATTCTCATTCATTATCAATGGAAATGCAAATGATAAGCCCACTTTGAAATAATTTGACAATTTCTTACAAAACTTACACTCTAACCATGTGATCCAGAATTTACAATCCTCAGTATTTACTCAGATGAGTTGAAAATTCATGTCCACACAAAATGCTGCACATGAATTCATAATTGCTAAAACTTGCAAGCAATTAGAATGTCCTTCAATAGACAAATGGATAAACAAGGTGTGTAATATCATAAAATTGAATGTTATTCACCAATAAAAAGAAATGAGCTAATAAGCCACAAAAAGATATAAAGAAACATAAATGCATATTGCTAAATGAAAGAAGCCAATCAGAAAAGGCAACATACTGCATGATTACAAATATATGACAGTCTGGCAAAGGTATAACTATAGAGTCAGTGATATCATCACTGGTTGTGAGGATCTCATGAAGAGGGAGGGATAAACAGAGGATGTTTAGGGCAATAAAATTATCCTGTAAATACATAACATTATATCTTTCATTGCAATCAAAACAGCCTGGTACTGGTATAAGAACAAGTATATAGACCAATGGCACAAAACAGAGACACACACCCCCCCCCCAGAAATCAATCCATGCCAATCCACAATTAATATTTGACAAAAGAGGCAAGAGAATACAATGGATTAAAGATAGTCTCTTTAATAAATGATGTTGGGAAAATTGAAGAAGTTCATTAAAAAAAATGAAACTAGACCACCAACTTACACCATACAAAAGAATAAACTCAAAATGTAGAAAAGTCACAAAACCATAAAAATTCTAGAAGAAAACATAGGCAGTAAAATCTCAGATATCTCACATAGCAGCATTTTCACTGATACATTTACTAGGGCAAGAAACAGAGGAGAAAATAAACAAATGAACTACATCAAAATTAAAAGCTTCTGCACAACAAAAGAAATCATTAACAAAATGAAAAGGGAGCCCACTGTATGGGAGATATGTACATATCATATTTGCCAATGATATGTCTGATGGGGGTTAATTTCCAAAATATACAAATAACTCATAAAGCTCAACAAAAGGAAGACAAACAATTCAATTTAAAAATGTTCAAAGGACCTGAATAGACCCTTCTCCAAAGTGAATATACAGATTACCAGTAGACATATAAAAAGGCCCTCAAGGTCACTCATTAATCATTGAAGAAATGCAAATTAAAACCACAATGAGATATCACCTCACATCTGTCAGAATGGCTATCATCAATAAATCAACAACCAAGTCCTGGCAAGGATGTGGACAAAAAGGAACCCTATTATATTGCTGGTGGGAATGTGTAGCCACTGTGTAAAACAGTATGGAGTTTCCTCAAAAAATTAAATATGGAACTACCTTTTGACCCAGTGATCCCACTTCTGGGAATCCTATATAATAAAAGGGTAATATGCAACTAGACTGAACAGCAGAACAATCAAACAACCAATCAAAGTGTAATATGCTAATGATATGCTAAGGATGCTCAACCGCTCGCTATGATGTGCACTGACCACCAGGGGAAAGACAGTCAACTGGTTGACCAGTTGCTATGACATGCACTGATCACCAGGGGGCAGATGCTCCAACTGGTAGGTTAGCTTGCTGCTGGGGTGCAGCCGATCAGGACTGAGCTAAATGGGCCAGACATGCCCTGGAGCCCTCCCTCAAGCCCTCCTTGCCCCAATCATGTACTGTGGGGTCCCTCAGCCTGGCCTGCCCCCTCTTACAATCTGGGACCCCTCGGGGATGTCGGAAAGCCGGTTTCAGCCTGATCCCACAGGCCACTCTCCTTGGGAGGGCTCCAGATGCAGGGATCATGGCTGGTGAGTGCTGCTGTGGCAGTGTGAGCCTCTCCTGATCAGGACTGATTGGGCGCGAGCCCAAGGCAGGCGCAGTGGGACCGGGCTAAGGGGGAGTGGCAGATAGAAGCTGCAAGCGACATTGGACTGCGGGTTTCAGCCTGATCCCTGCAGGCCACCCACAGGGGCCCCACCCATGCAAAAATTCGTGCACTGGGCCTCTAGTATATCGTAAGGACCCCAAAATACCAACCAGAAAGAATATATGCACCCCTATGTACATATTGTTATTTATAACAACTAGGGTCTGGAAACAATGCCTCCACATATTATATACACAGGGTTGGGCAAAAGTAGGTTTACAGTTATGAGTACATAAAACAGTTTATTCTTGTACTATTATTTATTAACTAGAGGCCCATTGCACGAAGAGATTCATGCAATAGGCCTTCCCTTCCCTTGTCTGCTGGCACCGGTTTTCCTTCGGCACCCAGGACCCAGGGCTTCACTCGGGATGGAGCCTTCCATCTTCGCGGCTCCAGACGGAACCTTCAGTCTTCACTCCGCCGCTTCACCCCTACATATGCAAATTAACCGCCATCTTTGTTGGGTTAATTTGCATACTCTCTTGATTGGCTGGTGAACGTAGCGGAGGGACAGTTAATTTACATGTTTGTCTATTATTAGGTAAGATTATTGTATTATTTTCCATATGAACAACTGTAAATCTACTTTTGACCACCCTGTATCTGTCTATATTAAAAAATTAAATCTACCTATAGGTATTAGAGTTTACCCCCTCCTGGATTTTGTTACTCTAAGCTAGTTGTATAACATATCATGCACAATTTATTTCACAGCTTGTAGAATAGCAGAACAAATATCAATTAGGATTTTACTCTTTATTCTTCCAGGAAAAGTAATATAGACTATTTAAAATTTCCTCTTGTGTTTTCCTGTATGCATTCTAATGAGCTAGCACAAAAAAAGTGGAACTGATATTATAAATATATATACCTACCATACACATAAATTATTACCCTTGGGTGTGAAAATAAAGATATTTTTAGCTAATTAAAAAGTATTAAAGAAATATGTCAAATAAAAGGTCTACATTGTTTCTAATTTTAAGTTAACATTTTATTTTAATGCCAATTTAAAAACTGATTTACATTTAAGCTCTACTATATTTGAATAGAAAAGGTTTAATAAGGAAAACTCTATATCTTTATGTGCTTTTTAAATTATGCATAATAGTTGGTGAATACAAATTACAGTGACTTGAAATTGGGTTTAATTCAGAGAACACTGGGGAAATGATATTTACCTATTTTTATAATAAACAAGCTATTGTTGATCTGTGTATTTATTTGGGAGTAAATATTCATCTTTTATATGAAAACTTTTTCTCATGCACTTGAAAATAATTTAAATGCATTCTAAAAGGCCAGTGGTGCTATGTAGTAACTTAAAATTATCATTTTCAACTTATTAAATATAGTCTGGGGTATGGTATATAGAAAAATTTCATTGAATAATTATATGAAAAATAAAGTAATATCACAATTCTGTGCACACGATAACTTCACCTTATAAAGTATTTTTGTAGGCTTTTATAATTCAGATCAATCTTCTCTCAGTTAAGTTACATAAAAGGTAAATTGTAATATAAAAAAATTTTAATCATATATACAACCATGTTTCAAAAGTGTACACTTTGCTTTCTAGCAACAATTTCAGTATTTTAGAATAACTTTTTCTCTTAAAATCCACTGCAGTGTTGTCATATACATTGTATTAACTGCCTTCAGAAATCATCTCTAAAAATACCCAATTTAATATCAGAGAGTAAATTTCAGCTATTAATCTTAAATTTTTCACAATCTTACTCAAGGTATGTGATTTCTTTCCACTAATACACAAAAAGATTGAACTTTATCATTTAGTTCAGAAACTATATCTGTCTAGTACTTGATGAAGTCTATCTCCTCTTTACTCTCTCATAAGATTAAAGAAAGAGTTAGCTGAAGAGGAATGACTTTCCAAAGGTTAAATTTGCTGAATGACTTCAGATAAATCATTAATCGTCTGAGTAAATGAAAGGGAAGAAATTATTGTTAACTTTCTGGAACTTCTTATTAAGATATTTTTCTGAGAGCCACTTCTAACCACATCTTGATCCCCATCCATATTCCCCGATGCTTTTGCTGTAAAAACTCCCTTCAAAGTTTTTCTGAATCTGTATTCTCTTCTTTTAATAGTGTGTACATTACTTCCAGTAACATTTGCATGTGCATGTGTATGTTTTAAAATCTCTTAAAAGGTGTAGAATTGCTCCAAATTATTCACCATATTGTATCTCCTCCTTTTCAGTAAATGTTAACACCCAATAGCCACCCAGTTACTAAACTAAAAACCTGTAGGTTGCCATAACTGGTTTGGCTCAGTGGATAGAGCATCGGCCTACCGGCCTACGTACTGAAGGGTCCCAGGTTTGATTCCGGTCAAAGGCATGTACCTTGGTTGCGGGCACATCACCAGTGGGGGGTGTGCAGGAGGCAGCTGATCGATGTTTCTAACTCTCTATTCCTCTCCTTTCCTCTGTATAAAAAAAAAAATTAATAAAATATATTTAAAAAACAAAAATAAAAACCTGTAGGTTGTTCTCGATGATTTATTCTCCTTCCAATCATTGAACTCTGTCAATTTGCCTATAAACATCCACCACCAATTTGTCCGCTATTTTTTTTACATGCTGTCAGGGCTCTTTTTCCAGGACGATAGCACTGGCCTCCAGTCTGACCCCATTTCCACACTTTCACTCTTTGATCAATGCTTTATTGAATATATAGAGTTTCTTAGAATATAAATAAGATGGTAGTGTCTTCCTTCATACTCTCCAATGCCTTTCTAGTGTACTTAAAAAGTATGACCTAAAATTTTATCATGCCTATAACCCTGCTTTGAAGTCACCCTTGATTTCCTATCAAACCTTTCTTATGCTTCCTACTCCTCCTATTCATTCTCTGGTTATGTTACTATGCCATGCCACTATAGACTTCCAAACTCTTTGCTTTCACAGGGTATTTGTGGATTGGCTACTGCATTCTTTAAAGCAACCCCTTTAGAACTTTTTAACAGTTAAGAAAGTGATATATGATACGACATTAATTTAGTCAAATTATCAAGTAAAGAAAAATTTACTTGATAATTTACTTGTGGGGTTTTTTGTTTTTTATTTTTTGATGGTTTATTCCCTGGTGACATGCATTAGATCACATAGCAGCACATTCAGTGAGACCTGACTTCTCAATCTCTATAGGCCATATTCCTTCTGACCCCATGCTCTGTCCTCAGCTGTTGTATTCAGTCACCCCTACATCTCACCTTTGCTTATCTAAATTTCATTTTAAACCTGTTTGTCTTCTATTTATTTTTTAGCCTATTCTATGTATTATTCCTATAAATTCTATTTCCTTTTCTAGTCAACTCTATTCAATGTAGCATTTAAATATTTTAAGCGTATTCATGTGTATTAGCTTTCTTTCTCCAAATAAGTTCTTTGACGGCAGTGATTTATTTTCATCTCTACTCAATCTAAGAAACCTAGTCATCCATCCTTTGCCAAATCTAAATATTTATCAATTCTTAACACACATATACATTTTCAAGATGCTTTACAACTATTTCCTCTGCTTTATTTCTCTAATTAATAACATCAATCATAAATTGTTATAATTCCTCCTGTTATTTGCATCATCATCAGTTTTCCACAATATTTAACACACTATTCTAATGTTCTCCTATTGATCTAATATGAAGGTAACAGCCAATGGAAAATAGCCATAAATCTTGCTCATAGGAGTAATTTGTAGGAACAGAATTCCAATTTGTTATTTGGAATGAATTTTCTATGTTAGCTCTCCTGTGTACCAGAATATATGTATGCGTGTGATATCATAGTAAGCATATCCCCTGCCTTAGAGAGGCCCACTCAGAAAAATCAATACAGAAGGAAAATGCTAGTTTAATAATTTACAAAGATATGTACAATATTAAAAATATTTAAAAATATAAATGACCAGTTTTAACACATATCTATAACTAAATCTAAACCATAATAGAAAGAGGGAAAGGATGTTCCCTCTTCCTATTAGGAAAAAAAAAAAGATAAATTGAATATCTAATTTTGTTGCTGAATTCACCCTTAACAGAAAATGATATATTATTCATGTCTTTTTGGTGAAAATTAATAGTCTCAATCTAGCTTAAATGTTTTTGTGGTTGTATTTTAAAGAATGTATTGGCTCATGTAAGTTAGAAATCTAGGGGATAGCACTAGCTTCAAGAATAACTTGATCCAGAAATTTTTTAAAAATGTAATAAGCTGAAAGATACAAATTGACACAACTAAATTGACACAACTCAGTCAATTTAGCACAACTCAGCAGCAGGAAAGAAAGGAGAGGCACCTGAAAGTAGTAAGATTTATTATTATCTCTTTTCAGTATTTCCCTGTGTCTTATTTTTGAGGGAGTTCACATCAATGAAAGCATATTTATGTACATGACTTTATGTAGGCAACATAATACTCAGCCCACTGCAATAATAAATTCTAATCTCATTTGTTCTTTATAGAATACTAGACACCAGTAAGCTATTTTATCTATTTTCTGTGGTGGAAATACTACTAAATTTGCAGAGACATTATTTTAAGAGATGATATTGATGTTTCTGGTACCACAAAATTTTTAAGTTTTTATATCTCTGAACAATAAAAAACAAAAAGTTGTCTACAGTCCTATAGCAGGAGTCATGAATGAGTGAACAAAGAGCACAAAAAGCATAGCTGAAATCAAGGTGTGGGGTCTCAAAAAACAATCAAAGCCATCAATTACTATGTGCATTTTTTTCTCTATTGCCCACATTAAGAAACACAAAAGATAGGTTGCTCTGTAAACATACAAAGTCTTCTCTAAGCAGTCGCTTTTCTTTCGACATTATGATTTGGAGAAGGGGAAAAGGAACACGTTAATATTCTTAAAACTCCCTTTAAGCTGCCAAATGCACTTCAATCTGCATGATATTTTGTGTCCAGTGGGACCAAACAAAATGTATCAAGATAAGAACACATTAGAGTCATTCTGCCCAACAGCCAAAACCCTTCTTTAGAAGAAGTAATTGTCTGTTATCCTTTCTTTTATTTTTTTATTTTTTTTTTTTTGAGTAAATAATACATAAATTACAATCCAAGCTACAGAGAGAACCATCTCAGGGCTGATTTGAAATTCAGCAAACACACCAGATTATGCTTTCAGGTGGCAAAAACTCCAGGGTTCCCTGGCTTCTTTTGTGTTCCTAGGCTTGTAGAGTGCTCGGAGCTGACAGATGCTTATCAAACATTCATGCAAACACTGCTATCAGAGCTGCGCTCTCCAGCTCTGCCTCCGCCCAAGAGGGTCAGCATGGAACATCATTAACGCTGGGCCAGACAGAAACGTCAGGCCTGAGATTTGCAATGCCGGAGAATGCCTACACTGACGTTCGAAGACACAGCACCCAAAGTGTTACCTCTGCTGACACCGAAGAAGAACGCAGCGGCAATGTTTAAAACATGCATCTGTTAGGCCGTTTCATCTTTGTTTTCTCGAGTTTAAATAGAGTTTAAGGCTTTCTTGTTTGTTTAGTTTTATCTGGAAGGATGTGGAAATGCGGTTCAAATCTGAGAAGGGTATAATCATGACTTCATCAACGAAGAAAATATCGCAGTGATTTAACAATTTTAGCAGCAATAATGCAGGAGGCATCAAGTTGAATTCTTTAGGTCCTGGGTATGTTCCGCATCTTGAAGGACTCTTTCTTCTTCGGTTTCCCCAGACCTCCAGGCTTGTAGTCTTTTCATGCGCAGGAATCACACTGCTTTTGGATGAGTCTTTACCAAGTGAGAGAAAGGTCTTTGTAAAGTTGGGGGGCGGGAGTCACCTGACCCTTCAACCACAGGACCTGGGAGAAGGGTTTCCTCCCATTTTACTTCACCTGCTAATTTTCACCTGAATAAATTGCTACTTAGCCCACTTGTTTACCAGCTTCAGTCCAGTTTCCCATTGGCTGAATCGCATGAATCACTTATTCTGCCAATTGCCTATCATTGCATTAGAATGGCAGTTTCCTAAGTGTGGTTCTCAGGGCAGCAGCAGGAGGGTCATCTGGATACTGGTTAGAATTGTAAAATGTGGGCCTACCAAAGACAAAAAATAAGTAAGGTAATTTATTTCATTCAACCTATTGTCACTGTCAACAGATCAGGTGCCTCTGCAGGATGGTTTAGTCTTAGACCTTTGTAGAGAGAGCAGAGCAAACTGTAGAGGGAATGATTTACACTTCTGATTGCTTTGCAATCAGGGGATGTCTCAGTCAGCTGAATAGGAGTTTATCTCTGAGTATAACTAGCTTCAGGGAGGCAAGCAGTTCTTATCATAATGAATTTTTCTTGAGAAAAGAACAGTTGGAGGATTTGTGTTTGGCTTTGTCACAGGTAAACAAGGGTCATCTGCAAGTCTGTGGGAGTGATGGGGAAGTCTAAACAGTGAGGTTTTTTCCTAAGTCATATGGAAAAGAGTGGTTCTTAAATACTCAAAAATTTTATATGGAACCAAAAAGACCCTGAATAGCCACAACAATCTTGAGAAAGAAGAACTAAGTTGGAGGAATCACAATACCAGATATCAAGTTACACTACAAAGCCACTGTAATCAAAGCCTGGGACTGGCACAAGAATAAGCACATGGACAAATGGAACACAACAGAGAACCCAGAAATCGACCCAAGCCATTACGCACAATTAATATTTGAAAATGGAGGCAAGAACATACAATGGAGTCAAGACAGTCCCTTCAATAAGTGGTGTTGGGAAAATTGGACAGATACATGCAAAAAAATGAAACTAGACCACCAACTTACACCATACACAAGAATAAACTCAAAAATGGATAACAGACTTAAATTTAAGACTTGAAACCATAAAAATCCTAGACGAAACTGTAGGCAGCTAAATCTCAGACATCTCTTCATTAAAAATATGTTTGTGGATATATCTCCTAGGGCAAGGGAAACAATGGAGAAAATAAACAAATGGGACTACATCAAAATTAATTTTCTGCACAGCAAAAGGAACTATCAACAAAATGAAAAGGGAGTCCAATGTATGGGAGAACATATTTATCAATTTAACATCTGATAAAGTGTTAATATCCAAAATATATAAGGAAGTCATACAACTTAACAAAAAAAAGACAAACAATCCAATTCAAAAAAGGGCAAAGGACCTAGACACTTATCCAAAGTGGATATACAGGTGGCCAATAGACATACGAAAAAATGTTCAGTCACTAATCATCAAGAGAGAAGCAAATAAAAACTACAATGAGATACCACCTCACACCTGTAAGAATGGCTACGATCAGTAAATCAACAAAAAACAAGTGCTTGCAAAGATGTGGAGAAAAGGGAACCCTATTATATTGCTGATGGAAATGCAGACTGGTACAGCCACTGTAGAAAACAGTATGGAGTTTCCTCAAAAAATAAAATTGACCCAGTGGTCCAACTTCTGGGAATATATCCTAACAATATTGAAATACCAATCAGAAAGAATATAAGCACCCCTGTGTACATAGCAGTGTTATTTGCAACTAGAGGTCCAGTGCACGAATTTGTGCAACCTGAAAGAAACTGTGGGCTGCAATGGTGCAGTGGGCAAAGAGGCGGGTCTTGGCCCATCCTCTGCACACCCTCCAGGCCCCTCCCACCGTGGCCCCGGTCCCCTGTCTGCCAGCAGCCCCTCTCCTACTGCTGCCACTCCCACGCACTGATGGCGCTGGCCCTGCTTGCACCTGCTGAGGGCACAGAGCGATTGGGGCCAGCACCAGCAGCGGGTGTGGATGGGGCCGGCATCATCAGCAGGTGTGAGCAGTGGCTGCTGCCCCAATTGCCCCTCAGGAGCAAGGGGGAGGTGGAGAAGCCCTCAGGGGCAATTAGGGCCGGCAGCCGCTGCTTGCTCCTGCTGACACAATTGAGCAACAGGGGCTGGCACCAGGTACCAGCAGCAGGTGCGAGCAGTGGCCCCAGTGCCTGCAGCAGGTGCGAGCACCCGGCAGGACCGCACTGTGCAGGAGCTAAGAATTTCCAGTAACCACCAGAGGCTCGCCCTGATGATAGCAACCAGCACCCCATCTTGGTATGGCGTCCCCGCTCCCCTGCTCCACCATCCCACTGTGGCCGATGCCTGCCATGTTCTGCACTCTGCTGCCTGCTGCCGACGCCTGCAATGTTCCACACGCATCCCCTTGTGGTCAGTGCACATCATAATGACCAGTTGTTCAGTTGTTCTGCCATTCGGTCTATTTGCATATTAGGGTTTTATATATATATAGATAGCCAAGATCTGGAAACAGCCCAAGTGCCCATCAGTAGATGAGTGGCTAATAAAGCTGTGGTACATTTATACTTGAGAATATTATGTAGCTGAAAATAAAAAAAGGATCTTTTACCCTTTGAAACAGCATGGAAGGACATGGAGAGTATTACGCTAAGTGAAATAAGCCAGTCAGAGAAAGACAAGTATCACATGGTCTCACTTATATGTGGAATTTAAAGAACAAAATAAACTGATGAACAATATAGTTCCAGAGACATGGAACCATGGAACAGACTGTCAAATCTCAGAGTGGGTGGGAAGAGATTAACTAATGAACTCATATGCACAGACAATAGTGTGGTGAAGGCCTGGGGAGAGGGGTAGCTGTGAGCTAGTAGGAGTCAATGGGGGAAAAATAGGGCCATCTGTAATACTTTCAACAATCAAGTTAAATTAAAAAATAAATTAAAACAAAAAATAAATTAAAAAGAAAAGAAAAGAGTGGTTCTTTAGTAGAAGCTATTTCTCAGAACACAAATATCAGGGGGAGTTGGGGAAACAAAAGTTTGGGGTATTCCTCCACCATCATTGTTTTGGGGGAGCACAGGACTCACCTAACGCTAAATATTTCTAGACTCTACCCTAGACCTACTTTACTCTGGGATTGGACGCAGCACCTGTAGTTTAGCAAGCCATCCAGTATCTCTGATGCATGTTGAAATTTGAGAAGTATGGTGTTAGGCGTTGTCTCCTAAACCTGCCTATCTGCCTCTCTGGCCTGTTTCAACACTTTGCAGGTGGTTCTTTCTACCTGCATCTTTACCTTCTACTTGTGGTCTTGCCTTAACTATAAATGGGTTTCAGTCCCATACAGTCCACTCTGTGGATCCTATTAGTGCATTAGGCATTGTGTGAGATGACAGATAAAACAGATGTGATCCCTGCTTCAAGGAGCTTATAGTGTTGTGATAGAGACAGAAAACAAAGAGATAAATATGCTATATAATAAAAGCCTAATATGCAAATAGACTGAACAGCAGAATGACCCATTTGGCAGGGGGTGGGGCTGACGAGCGGGTGGCACCAGGCCAGCCAAGGAGGGTGCCAGAGGGCAGAGGGAGGGGATGGTGATTGGGGGGCCGTGGATACTGGCAGAGGCAGAGGGGCGATTGGGGATGGGGACAGCCACTTACTGGCCAGTGCCATCTCCCGATCACCCCACCGGTCACCTCCTGCAGAGGGAGGCCAGACTGCAGCAAGCCATCAGTGGGACATCCCTCGAGGGCTCCTGGTCTGCAAGAGGGTGCAGACTGGGCTGAGGGACCCCACCCCCACCCCACCCCCGAGTGCACAAATTTTCGTGTATCGGGCCTGTAATGTAAATAAATAAAAGAATAACAATCTTACAGATATAAAAGTGAAATTTTAAAAATCTGCATTAACTTTATTTTCTTATTACTTGATGTGTTAGCATCTTGACCTTGCTGATTCAGGGTTGGTTAATGGCTAGTGATAGTGTATGGCTTGCCTGGGAGTATGCCTTTAATGTGTAAACCAACCAATCCAAAACCCTTAACCCCAACCACCTCTTTTTATGGGGCTCTCACACTCCTGAACAGTACCCTCCTGTTCTAATCAGTTCAGTTGCCTTTCATTTAGGGACCACCCCTACGTTCCAGAGCCCACGAAAATTATTCAAATTATCCAATCCTAAATCTATTTAGCTATATTACCTTGCCTCTTCCATTTCCCCCTGAAAACCACAATGAAGGTGCCAGCCAGCAGTTTCTTTTTCTCTGCCTGCTCATCCCAGCTCTGTGCTTCCATGCACAGCCTGTATAGTGGCTGTGCCTCCTATTTCTAGGGGACTCTGAGTATAATGAAAACTTCTTTCATGACAATCATTTCCATGTCTGTGTCTTACCATACCTGATTGAAACAAATGTTGGGTATCATCAAAATAAAATCACAAGTTAATATTTAAAATCAATATTATCTATTTCCTAGGAAAATAATTAAAATATGTATTTGATAAGAAATATAAAATCAGTCCCCTCCAGTTTGGCTCAGTGGGTAGAGTATTGGCCTGAGGACCAAAAGGTCCCTGGTTCGATTCTGGTCACGTACATCCATTGCATGATCCTACTGGTGGGGGCTCTGGTCAGATTCGTGCAGGAGGCAACCGATCAAAGTGTTTCTCCATCTTTCCTTCTCTCTTCCACTCTCCCTAAAAATCAATGGAAAAATATCCTTGAGTGAGGATTGACACCACCAGCAACAAAAAAACACACACCAAGAAATACGAAATCAGAAGAGACTTCTCACAAGAAAAGAAACCACTATTCAAAACTTGTCCCCAAACCTAGTGCCCCTCTTTCATCACCATTCCCAGATGCTTTTGTAAGTTACTGCTACCAAACTTGCAAGAAAATAACCTATGTGTAATAAGAAGATAGAAAAACTCAGCTTATTTTATGACGCTTAATAGAAATTCATACAGGAACTGTATGAGAAAGAAAAGTATCACTTAATAATGAAGATATAAAATCCTAAATTAAATGATAGCAATTACAATTTAGCTATGCTACTAAAAAGTTTTCAAGATATATAGCAGCTCTAAGAAAATAAAAAACTGTAGTAAAATTGTAATATGCATAAACAATAGTAACAATTATTTAAGTTATTTATAATAAATCTTTAAATATGTGAAATAGTTATATAAGTAAAATCTTAATGGTGAATCAAACATCAACATAACACATAAAAGAAGACTTAAGTTAATTGAAATGATTCATTCTTTAACAATATAAAGATGAAAATTCCCCATAAAGTAATCTATAAACACCTTGAAATTTCATGGAATTTGACTAACTGATCCCAAAGTTTACTTGTAAAAAGAAAAGATAAGACTGATTAAGACAATTTTACATAATAATTTCAAGCAGAAATTCCACTTACCAGATAGAAACATTTAGTAAAAGATTATGAAGAAGAAATAAAAATATAACAACTAGTATAAGACCAAGTATCAGGATTTTGTTTTCCTGTCTTGACTATCACTAATTAAAAAAAAATGTTAACTCCATTATTAAAAAAAATTGTATTCTAGAAGTAACCATGATTAAAATCAGCTGAAAAGCAATAGATTCCTGAGACCCATATAACTGACAAATATTTAGTATCCAGGCTATATTAAAAACATTAGCAAAATATTATAAAACACTAAACACTTAAATTGGAAAATTTGTGGGTAGAACGTTTAAAAAAGTAACGCACAAAGAGGAAACCCAAATGGACAGCCAATTTTCTAAGTACTCAGGGAAACGCAGACTAAAACAACCATGAAACTTTATTTCACGCCCACCAGAATAGCAAAAGGACAGATGTCTAATAACAGACATGTCATGGGCAAAATGTGAGAAATTAGAACTGTCATATGTTGCTAACAAGACTCTAAATTGGTACAATCATCTCACAGAATAATTGGTAAAATCTGTTAAAGATAAAGAAGTGATCGATCCAAAACTTGGTCAATTATATATTTAGTTTTCAGTTGAGAGAAATTCTTGAATATATGTAATAAAAAAGTCATCTGAACATCTGCAAGAATCTCCACTACAAGGCTGTGACAGTGAGGAAAAGGAAAACGAACTAGACTCAGTAGGTAAATGGATAAAGAATTGTTCTTTCACACAAAAAATTATTATGCAACAATTAAAATTAATCTACATATATAAACATTACTAATTTTTTTTAAAAAAACATAACGTAAGGTGAAAAAAGAAATCTACATACATATATGTCTCTTATGCCCAAAATAATAGTACATTTTTATGACTGAACATTGGAATCACAATACACTTTTCACATAGGGAGAGAGAAAAGGTCAGGAGCTGTAGACTTTATCAATGAGGAGAGGCTAGGTTACTCTGCAGAGTAAACAACAGCCACATCCTATATAATAAAAGGCTAATATGCAAACTGTCCCCTCAGCCAGGAGTTCGACCGGGAGTTCGACCCAGGGGTGGGGCCATTCATCCAACTGCCCGCGGCCCCTCCCCACAGTCAGCCTAGCCTGATTGCCCAGATCGGGTCTGGCTGGCCAGCCAGACCCCACCCATGCACAAATCTGTTCACCAGGCTTTTAGTTAAGCTCTAAGACATGTCCATCATCCAGAATTTTTCTCTTATGATCCTTCAACCCTTCCCAGTCAAACTTTCATGCCTCACCCTAAGCAACCACCAATCTGATTTTTATTACTATAGTTTTGCTGTCATGTGGCCCATATAAATTGATTCACATTGTATAGTCATTGAAAGGGCGAGGACTACGCCCTCCATCTTACCCTAGATCCTCCATTTTTGGGCAGCCATGTGCTTGGCAAGGCTTCTTCCTGGAAGCCCAAGCCTCTGCTAGCCACACCCAGGATTTCTTTAAACTAACCAATGACAATCAAGGGAAGTGCGCGCCATAGATATGACCACATCCTGTGTAACGAGACACCGATTTGCGCCTGGCCAATCGGCGGGACCCACAGTCCCCTCTCCTCCCCTTACTCCACGCCCCCTATAAAACTCCTCTTCCCACTGGGCTAGCTCTCTCTCTGCCACTTGCTGCTGTGCCAGTAAGGAGGGTAGGGGAGCCAAACCCGGGTTTGAATAAAAGACTCTTTGCTTTTGCATCGGACACGGCTGGCTCCCTGGTGGTCTTTTGGGGACCCTGAAATCTGGGTATAACATCTGGGGGCTCTCCCGGGGTTCCCAAGACAATCGAGCGACCCCCGATCCAGAGAGTCTGACTGACCGCGGTAGGTGTCTGTGTCGTTGTGTGTTCTGTTCTGTGCGAGCTCGTTTCTGAAATCTGTAAGTGACCTAAGCGATCTAGGTGGACGCACTGCTGAAGGACCACGGGTGGGGGAGAGTTGGAAGACATTCCGCTCCCCAGGAGGGATGCGTATTCCCCTCAAGAGGGATGTGGTTTCCCCTCACGGATTTGAAACGAGGAGGGTCGCTCCCTCTGGTTTGGCATAAGGCCATCGTCTAGTTGCTTCCATGGAGCTGGAAGGCTGTATTTTCAGGCCCTTTTAGTTTTCTGTGTTTGTATGTTTTTTTTTTTGTGGATTTACTGGACGGACTCAGACGGCTTCTTTGGGTATTGTGATTGATCATTTCAAGGAGATTGGGGGAAGCTGTAGAGTTCCCTCAGGAGTTGGGAAATTGTTAGGAATTGAATGGATTGTTTAAACTCTGAATGAATGTCTGGTGAGAGTGTGTGAGTATGGAAGGAGGGGCCTGCCCTCTCCCCTCCTTTGTGTGGCTCCACAACTTCGATCGAGTGGGCGTCTGAGTGAGGATCTGTGAAAACAGGTCACCCCCTCCCCAAGTAAATGCGTCTGGGATTTCTGTGCACGTGTAGAGAGAAAAGCTGGCTGAAAACTAATGCACACACTGTCCGATTTTGGATAGAGTTTTGAGCTAGAGTCTCTTTGCAGATGTGCAGGATGGAGCCCAAGACTGATCATTTACCCAAAGGAAAAAAGATGCTAGCTAGATGCTAGCAGAAAGATTGGCATTTCCATAATAAAGAATAGTTTTTAAATGCTAACGAAGGGTGTTAAGGCTGGCTTCCCAAGGAAGAATGTGGTCAATTTACATCTGAAAAGACCGGGTAGGCCAGAACCTGTTTTGCAAGGCTCACATGTGGTTTTCCAGAGCTGCTTGAAAGTAAAAAGTAAAGTTTACTCTAATTTGCCTCATGAAAAATCTAGAGAACAGAATTAAATCTGTTGGTTGAGTATTGAGAAATGCTGAATATTTAACTTGCCAGCTAAACGTTTAAGGTTCAGATTGAATTGGGAAAAATTATGTAATTGTAATAACTAAATGCCTTTGCTTATTGGTCTGATTGAGAAGGGAGGATTGATTTTGTCACCTCAACTGAAGATTCTTGCTTTAGAATGATTATAAAAGGTATAAACAGCTAATAAGATTTACAATACAGCCACATGACTTGCCGCTCCCCTGGGGGCCGTCATCTTAAAACAGCAAAGGCCCCTCCCTCTGATTTAGCAATGTCTCAGTGAGGCAGAATGGAATTTCAGGGGTGGAGCTTTAAGGCGTAGTTTTATGGGGCAGGAAGTGTGCTTGCCTCATGGATTTATTTAATATGTCAAAGTCTTTAAAAGGGACTAATAGACTGAATGGTTCTTTCCTTCCTCTTTAACTTTTGGGGGATTGTCTGAATGGATTACTGATGTAGATTATCAAGGATCTCTATTCAGGGACTTGTTCTGTATCTCGACACAACTGAAACTGATTTGTTGGTATTTTGTGGTATAAATGTGGCGTCCTCCTCAGTATGAATATCGTTTCTATCTGAATGAGACATAGGTCAAGAATCCTATCCTGGGATGTGGGAAAGGGAGGCCCCCACATCTGTTTCTGTCAGGCCCCCATCAGGGGATTTGGGCAGTGTTCCTGTTATCTGCTCAAGATCCCAAGACTGTAAAAGTACTTGTTCACTGAAAGGGTGTAAGTGTAAATGTTTATTTGATGTAAGTGTGGAAGTCTGCGGAAAAAAAAAAAGCACACGCTTGATTTCTTTAAGGCTGAGTGCTCTGGCCGATAGCAAAATGCCCCAAGCGGCTGCTGGGTGCTTTTCCCAAGGGTGCTTGCTCTCTGTCAGAGGTGGAATCAGCTCACCTAACTAGTAAAAATTTCTGTCTATGTTTGTGTACTAGGGACTTTGATTTGCTCTGTGATCTTTCTGTGTTGGGTTAAAATTTTGGAATTCTGGGGTAAATTTAAAAGATATTTGTGGCCTTTCTAGTCTGATTGGGACATTTAGGGGTGGGGCTCACAGTTCCTCAGGGCAGAGATTTCATGGGTCCCCCCTGCCTGTGCTGAATTATAATACAGGCCAGTGTCAGTTGGCTTGCTGGTTAAAGGAAGACAACGGGCCTTGGAATCTGTAAAGGTGGGCGGGAATGAAGCTGGTCAAATGTACTGAAAGGGTTTGGTACCTGTTGCTGCTAGCAGAGGAGGGGCTGATATCCCCTTCTAGCAAACTCCCTTGAAAGAGGCCTGGTTGCTGCTCTGCCACAAAGGGAACTGGTAGAAAGTCAAGAAAGCAGAGTGCTGTAACTAATAAACAGGGTTACCTAGAAGCCATCAGGACTTTGAAGTTCTCCAAGAGAGGAGGAATCTGACTCGGAGACTGGCCGAAACCTCGTTGGGTTGGAAGAACCGGAGGCTATGATAGGGTCCAACAACAGACCAGTCTTTATTTCACAACTAACGCAGGTAGTAACCAGGGCTATTGGGGCAAATTGGATAGGCTCCAGAGTTCAGGGCAGGTAGAAAGGAACCGTGGAAACTGGTGGGGACTGGGTGGCTCTCCTATCATGTTTGGCAGGCCACCCCCTATCATTCCTAACCTTAAAGCTGACTTTCTTGCTGCAAGAACTATCTCTTTCCTTGAGAGGGCTCCAGAGGGCGCACGAGGATATTTGGCCTCACCTCCACACCATCTACGAGACCGGCCCAACCCCAACTCCTCATAAGCACAGACCAGGAGATTGGGTCTACGTCAGAAGGCACCACCAGGAGACCCTCAACCACCTTGGAAGGGTCCCTACACTGTGGTGCTGATGACCCCCACCGCTCTCAAGGTAGAGGGCGTCATGACCTGGGTCCATTACACTCACGTCTGGTCAGCGGACCCATCTGTGCACCAAATGGAGCGCCGATCGAGATCAACGCAACCCGCCACCGTGCATGAATTTTGTGCACCAGGCATCTAATCTATAATAATAAAAGCATAATATGCTAATTAGACCAGACATCCTTCTAGATGACCTTCCAGATGAAGCCAGTTCTTCAAGGGAAGCCTGGGTCCCAGGTGCCAGAAGGAAGCTGGTGCCAGCAGCCAGGGGAAGGAAGGCCTACTTTTGCATGCATTTTGTGCATTGGGCCTCTAATAATATAATAATGTAATAGCAAATCCTGAAAGAGTACTTTCTATAGGTCAGGTACTCTAAGTGCCTACCTTTATTAACTCATTTAAGCCTCATAATTAGCTAATCCTATATAATAAAAGCCTAATATGCTAAGTGTCCCACCATTCGACCAGTCACTATGATGCTCACTGACCACCAGGGGGCAGATGCTCTGATCAGTAGGTTAGCTTGCTGCTACAGTCTGGCAGATTGGAACTGGGCGAGATGGGCCTGACACACCCTGGAGCCCTCCCGTGGTTTCTCCCTGGCCTCAATCATGCACCGGTGGGTCCCTTGCCCTGGCTTGTACCCTCGCGCAATCTGAGACCCTTCAGGGGATGTTGGAGAGCCAGTTTCAACCCAATCCTCACAGGCCAGGCTGAGGGACCCCACCGGTGCACGGACTGGACAAAGGGACGATAGAACGATAGAAGCATACCCAGTAAACGGGATGACTAGGGAAGGTGCTTACCATCAGTCATACCTGGGAACAGAGCTCATTGGCCAGAATGGGTTGGCCACTGCAAGCACAGGAAAATTTTGGATGCATAATCCCCTGAACAAAGAAGCTTGCTCTTTTGGTTCCTCTTGGCACACTTGGCTCATGGCTCACCCTTGGCTTTGTGGCATTTTCCTCTGTGGCCCATAGCCATGCAGACCTCTATACACAATGGACTATTGAAGTATGGTACCTATATGGTTTGTTTAACAATGGACAGGTTACTTTGATTTTCTAAATTGTATAAGTCATCCCATTCGATTGAATGCCTTATTGATTGAATGGCTATTCCATTGATTGTTATCATACTGGTCTTAGAGAGCACATTCTTCTGTACCTGGGAAACAGGACAGCACAATTACCCTAAATTGTTTTAGTGGCCACAGGTGGTGTGTTCCAGCTGACTCAGTGGTCCCAAGACCAGGACAGCACAATTACTCTAAATTGTCCTGACAACTCAGTCGTCGGGAGACCTGAGGGCTCTAGATAATGTGTTTCTATCAACTCAGTGATCCGGAGACCCAAAACTGTAATTTAGATAACATGCCTAAGTTTAACCCAGGTTACCCAAGGGCTCTAGATAATGTATTTCTGTCAATTCAGTGACCCCGAGACCCGAAATTGTAATTAACATGCTTAATTCTGCTTCTGTAATTTGCTTTATTGTGAGCCAGGTGCCACATTCCAAACCCTGGGATGTAATCAATACCTTTGTGATTTTTGCCTATATAAGTCTGGTTTTGCCACGATCGTATGACTATGAGATTTGGGAATGACCCCTCATAGTCCCGGATTGCAATAAATGTGACTCTTTAATTCGACTTCTTGAGGCGTCCTTCTGTGATTCGCGGGGTACATTACAACACTATTGGGCTGCAACTGGCTTGATGCTGTTTTGGCTCTGTCTCCAACATGGAAAGGAAACTGGCTTTGCTTCTAGCTTTACTGAAACCCCAGCTACACTTCTATGACTTCATTAAGGGAAATGGGATTTTATAAATGTGGGGATTTGATTCCACTCAAATAAGAATAACTAGTTCTCCTGCGCATGTCTCAGAAAATTCTTCTCGCGGGATATCATAAGCACTCATTGGGGAAGAGGACTCCCTCCACTTTGTCTGATATCAGTAATACTGTATTTAATACTGAGGCTACAATTTTAATCCACATTTTAAAGATGACAAAATGGAGACACAGAAGGGTCACATAACTAGCAACTGACAGAAACTGGATTCAAATCCAGGCAATTTACTTCCAGTGTCTATTCTTAACTGCAGTGTATAGGATTTATGTATATTTCACTAGCCCTTCAAATAGTAAGATAAATTATGTTATCAAGTAATACATTTCTATTAATAGTGCATAGATTCTTTCTATTTCTCTTGAGACTGATATCAGAAAAGCCCATTTCACAGTTGAAGCTCTGGGGAAATGCATTCAGAGAAGGGGTACAGGGAAATATTAATTAATTTTTGATTCCACGGAATTAAATGAAAATGCTTACATCAAATTCTCTAAGCTGTGAGGTTGAGGAGCAAGTCAAAGACGAGAGTAATTAAAGCTTTTTCACTAGCAGGTAAATTGGCTCCTCTCCCTATCTTATATCAAATAATTAAGTCTTGCATATATAAAAATTGTAAGACTAAAATTCATGGAGAAAGACCAGGAGGGAAGAAAAATTCTCTCATAAAAATGTAAAAGGATATCCATGATCTTTTATTCCAAGATATATTGGATAGTGCCTTTCTCAATAAAGAAATATGTCTTGATGTTTGACACATAAGACAATTCCCTGGGTTCAAAATCAATCATCTTTTTTTGTTGTTTCCTAAGAATTTGATAAAGACAAAAAGGTTTACTTATAATTGCAAGAAATCCTCTGTGGATTTTTGCAATGAATTAATCATGCCCTGCTTTGAAGTAGAACATGAGAGTGTTGTAATGTACCCCGCGAATCACAGGAGGACGCCTCAAGAAGTCGAATTAAAGAGTCACATTTATTGCAATCCGGGACTATGAGGGGCCATTCCCCAAATCTCATAGTGATAAGATGGCCGTAACACCAGACTTATATAGGCAGAGATCACAAAGGTATTGATTACATCCCAGGGTTTGGAATGAGGAACCTGGTTCGCAAAAAAACAGTTTACAGAAGCAGAATTAAGCATGTTAGTTATAGTTTTGGGTCTTGGGGTCACTGAATTGACAGAAACACCTTATCTAGAGCCCTCAGGTCTTGAGACCACTGAGTTGCCAAGAACTCATTATCTAGAGCCATCGAGGTAATTTAGAGTAATTGCACTGTCCTGGTTTTGGGACCACTGAGTCAACTGGAATGCATTATCTGTGGCCACTAAAACAATTTAGGATAATTGTGCTGTCCTGTTTCCCAGGTACAGAAGAATGTGCTTTCTAAAACCAGTAAGATAACAATCAATGCGATAGTCATTCAATCGAATGGGATGATGTATACAATTCAGAAAATCAAAATAACTTTTCTATTGTTAAGCCAAACACCAGGGCAAGAGTTAAACTACAGTTTCCACCTGAGATGGTTGCTACCATACTTCAAGAGTAAATGAATACCATCATAAATAACAAGAAATATTCCAAATCTTTCTATTTTGGTCATTTAAAAAATAAATAAAATTACAAATCTTCCATTTTAATACATGGATTTCTGAATGTCAATACTAAATTGTACACTCGCCTCTAGAAAGCTATTAAATTGATGTTTATAAACATTTATTAAGAAAATCAATGGATCTAATGTCAAAGGGAATGAAATTTTAATGCATGAGACCTTTCATCTTTCCAACAGAATTGACCCTTAACAATGCCTACTTAACACAAAAATTATTTGATTAATGAAAAACATTTGCAATGCCACATAATGTTCTGAAGCAGGAATTTTGGGGGAACATAGGCAGGCTTAGAGATTTTTTAGAATTGGGGTCCATGGAAAAGCACAGGGCTGCAGACTGGGAGAAGGTATATTTCCATAACACAAGGCAGCCAGGTGCAGTTACATCTCCACAAGACAAGGGAGCAGAAACAGTTGCATTTACATAAGACAAGGGAGCTGGAAGTAGCTAAGAAAGGTCTATCTTTACAAAATAAAGAAAAGGAAGCCCTTCATTCATTCAGAAGAAGAAAGCCCAAAGGGAATAGGAAAATAATAATGAAGGAGGGGGGAGAACCTCTGGTGTCCCATGTGAGGTTTGACCTTTGAGTTCAGGGGTTGCTATAGTGACCAACTCGAAGGGGAATATTGATCTATCAGAGGGGATATCAGGACACAGGAACTGCAGTCTTTATAAGCTGTAGAGAAAAGGGACTCAGTGGAACCCTTTCCCGCTCCCTACGTGGGAGTTCTTTCTGTGGGACTCTTTCCCTCTCCCCACGTGGGAGTCTGTACTTGTTCTTCAATAAATCTCCACCTTTGCTATACCACTTTCTGTCTGTGGATTCAGTCTTCGATTCCGGCGGACAAAGAATCCGGGTTCCAGTCCAAAAATTCGGTATCAGTTCCTTTAAATTAAATTAAATATTAGAATCAGAGTGAAAATTAGAGAGCTAAAAATGAAGGTAGATTGGAGATGTTATTTATGTTACTGAACTCTCATTTATGCATGCTTTAAAGTTTT
Organism: Myotis daubentonii; assembly: GCF_963259705.1. Classification (NCBI taxonomy): domain Eukaryota; kingdom Metazoa; phylum Chordata; class Mammalia; order Chiroptera; family Vespertilionidae; genus Myotis; species Myotis daubentonii. The sequence goes on along the minus strand of NC_081840.1, from coordinate 82,699,981 downwards.
GATGATATTTCTAAGGAATTAGCACTGTTAATCTTATTCCAGTTCCTGTTTGCTGCATCTTTGGTTTCTCTGGATGTATAAGCCAACTTTGAGTTTGCATGTCTTCCTTCCTCTTCCATGGATCTATCATCTATCTAATTATCTGTCTATCTATCTATCTATCTATCTATCAATGTATCTATCTATAAGGATTAATTTTATATGTCAACTTGATTGGGCCACAAGGGGCTCAGATATTTGCTCAAACATATTCTGTGTGTTTCTGTGAAGATATTTTTGGATTAGTTTAACATTTAAATGAGTAAATTAACAAGTGAGTAAATGACTTAGTAAAGCAGAGTCCCCTCCCTAATGTGGGTGGAGCTCATCCAATCAATTATAGCCATGAATAGAACAAAAAGCTAATTCCCCATTCTGTGTAACTGACTTTTAGCTGGACCATAGTTCCACCCTCTCCCACTGCATTCAGATTCAAACTGAAACATTGGCCCTTCCTGTATCTCAAACTTTTTGGCCTATAGATTGGAAATTAACACCATCAGCTCATCCGGACTGTAGGTCTCTCTCTCTCTCTCTCTCTCTCTCTCTCTCTCTCTCTCTCTCTCTCATATATAATCATATGTAATCTCACTCCCCTTCATTTATATATACACACAAATGTGTGAATGTATATGTGTGTGTTGTTCAAGCATGAATCACTGAAATGTGCAGCATTATTTAGAGAGATTAATCTTTCTTAGACTTTTTTAAGTACAAATAAAAAAGAGCAGTGTGAAAACATTTAAGAAAACTAACTCTCCCAAAGTAAGAATAAACTTACATTTCATCCATTATATGTTGGGTAATTTCAATTTTTTTTTCTTTTCCAGAGATGTAGACTTGGTTAAAAGCCTTAGCTCTCTAATCTTAAAAACACAGTTTTCAATTCAGGTCTGGAAATCTAAGTCCTAACACTTATGTCCTTGGGTAAATTATTCACCCCACTAACACTCAGTTATTTCACCTATGAAATATTGACAAAAAATCATCATCTGCCCTAACTGGTTTGGCTCAGTGGCTAGAACATCAGCCTGCAGACTGAAGGGTCCCAGGTTCGATTCCTGTCAAGGGCATGTACCTTGGTTGCGGGCACATCCCCTATAGGGGGTGTGCAGGAGGCAGCTGATAGATGTTTCTCATCGATGTTTCTAACTATCCCTCGCCCTTCCTCTGTGTAAAAAAAAAAAAAAAAAATCATCATCAACTTCTAAGGTGTTGGATATAGTGACTTACACATGATAAGAGTTCAAGAAATGGTATTTTAATTTGTCAGTTATCTCTAAATTATGCATATGTGGTTAAAAATCATAATTCAAAGAGTTTTGTTAGACATTTCATCCAGTGAGCTGTCAGATAACTTATTATTATTTTACACTTGACTCTCTATTACAATTATATCCGAATTACATTTTAAATGTCATTGTCTTAAGCTACCACAACTTTTAAAATATAATTTAACACATACTTAAGTGGCAATTTATGACAAGCATACCAACGTGTGAAAAAGGTACTATATTCCTCCTTTGTGTTCAAAATCCACAAATTATTTGAGAAATAGACACACATTCCTTCCTAAATAAGTCATCTTTCTGGGTAGTCTCTAAGCTCCTCTTTCCAGATGTACTAACAAAATCCAAAAGACACATCACCTGAAGTTGTATGGGTCACTGCAGTTGTTGTCTACCCCAGAGAATCAGACAACTCTATAAAAGAGCAACTAGTCTTCATTGTCCAGTTTGTAAGGCTCTCTTATCCTTCCCAAGGTCCCACCTGATCATAAAAAATCAGTGAACAGAGATTGATCTAACTTTAAATTAGAATCATATCATGATGTGCTTGATGCTAGATTTTTGGTTTTAGTTTCTCTTGATCTTTCTTATTTGTATAATATACATGAAAGAAGTATTTATTATTTAAAAACAAACAAAGACATGAGTATTTTTTAAGAAAACTGTTATTGCTAGAGTAGCTGTTGGCTACAGCGTCGTCCCATGCACCAAAAGGTTTCATTCCTGGATTGCAGGTTCAATCCCCAGTCTGGGTGTGTTTAAAAGGGCAATGTTACTCTCTCTCTCTCTCTCTCTCTCTCTCTCTCTCTCTCTCTCTCTCCCCCCCACCCTCATTCCTTCCCTTCTTCTCTCTAATCATGTCCTCTGGTGAGGATTTTTAAATTAATTAATTAATTAACAAACAAATAAATAAATAAGACAATTGTTATTTCTTATCATACTTTTCTTTATCTTCTCACAAGAAAAAAGTCATTCTATAAATAAAGATCACCTTTCTTGGCATACATTATGGTCCTCCTGATATAGCACTGTTGTTGAAGATGCTGATGGGCAACAAAGACAAAATATTCTATATGTCAAATTTATCTTTTCATCTCTTGGAAACCTGGGGGGGGGGGATACATTTTACTAAACTCAAATGTCAGAGCTCTATTCTTCATCCCAGCATGATGGCTCAGCAGTGTGCAATTGCACACCTCAGCAGAAATGTCTGTCTGATTAGATTAATGCTCAGATTAATGGTATCTGTTTATTTTAAATAAATCTCTCTTGAGACAATATCTAAAGGTATTTACCTATTTAATACTCAAGGCTCTCTGAAGAGCCCTAGAATATGCATAAAAGAAATAAAGGATATTTTTAAAGGTAGTTATCTCTAGTCAATAATAATTAGTCAATGAGTAAATTTATTAGACAAATAAAAAATCATGAAGAACATTTTTTGAAACCTGAAAAGTTAAGATTAGGTTACTTTTTTTGTCTGTTTAATTTTTTTTAGCTCATAAGCTTTGGGGATACTTCATAATGTTCACATATAATGCTCTGATAAATGATGAAGTCTGTCCTTTAAGCTAGTGATTATAAATGGTAATCAGACAAAATTTAGTGGATCCTTATATTTAACTCTTTCATGATTCTTTGAACCCATATTTAAGAAGATGAGACCAAGTTCATTTCTGCAATTTTCCAATCAACTCAGAAATGTGACTTCAGCTTATTTTGGTAAGGTTATCAGTTGGTTCTGAAAAGATAAGTATAATTATCTCTTTGGTTAACTCCCTATTTTCCTTCTCTTCAGGTTTGACACTATTAAACGTCTTCATCTATAAACTCTGCCTATTGACTTTTTTAGATATGTGGGGCATTCTTCATCTCAGGCCTTTTTTTTTTTTTTTTCTTTCTTTACAAAGGGGGAGGATTAAGAGGAAAAAGTAACTAAAACTGACTGCTCACCTTTTATATGCCAAGTGGTTTGCGTATATAATCCTATTTAATCATCATGACAACTCTATGCTTTACGAGGTATGTTAGTTTGCAAGGGCTACCATAACAGTATCACAGATTGACTGGCTTAAACAACAGACATTTATTTCCTTACAGTTCTGGAGACTAGAAATTTAAGATGAAGACGTTGGCCAGGTTGTTGTTTTTTCTAAGGGCCTCTCTCATCCTTTTTAAAATTTATCTTTATTGTTGAAAGTATTACATATGTCCCCCATTTTTCCCCATTGACCTCCCTCACCTGTCTTCTTCCTCTGTCTTCACATGGTCTTACTCTGTGTGTGCCTGTGTCCCAACTTCCTTTTGTTAGAAGGACAACAGTTACACGGGATTATGGCCCAAATCACATAACCTGATTTCACATTAATTACCTCCTTAAAAGCTCAATCTTTACATGCCCTAATTTTACCATAATTATCTCTTTAAAAGCCCAATATTCAAACGTAGTCACATACTGAGGTACTGGGGATTAGGATTTTAACACAGGAATTATGGAGGGGACACAATTCAGACCATAACAGGATTATGTAGGAGGCAACTGAGGCTCAGTGAGTTTAAAGATGAGTCATCCTGTTAGAAGTGTAGTGGTCATTTCTAAAAAATTTTTGACTATAGAATCAATAATATTACCTTCCACATTCAGCCTCCCACCTGGGTCTTATTCTTATTTTGGTTGTTAATTTCTGACTTTGTGAAAGTTCGTAAACATTTTTTTTTGGGGGGGGGGGCGGGGACAGGGGCTTCTATTGATTGTGCAAAGTGAAGAGGTCAAGTTTTATAGTATTTAAGGAATCTTGCAACTTGAATATTATTTGACAAAATAGCAGTTTTGTTTTTGTTTTTGTTTTTCCCCCTAAATCTTAATTCCCCAAATACATTGTAGAATCCTTTGGGATGAAACCAAATGTCACTTTTTCATTCCACAAATAATTATAACAATACAAAGTTTATGATTAATTAATCAAATTCAGGCTTTTTAGCTCACTCTTAGAATGAAGAAATAAAAAATTATTACTTCAAAATATATATTGTTTGCTGATTTTTGTAACAGCATCTAATGATGCCAGTCTAAATTAGTAATGGAGCAACAGCTACAAGGTTAGATGATTGGGAAAAATTACTGTGAACTGAAGAATTGTTCAAGTAATTGAAGAAATGTGATTGCAATCATACAAATACTTTTAGTTGTTTGTGGTATGTAATATACAACTCTTTTCTCTGATTTCTGTTTTGATGGTTGTTTGTTTTAATGATTCTACATGTTAATAAGTGGACAGCATACAGCATACACGGAATAGAGGTCCTGCAACTGATTTATTAAACAAATTCAATTTTTAAGTTGTGGAATAATATTATCCTAGTTGGCACAGACCCAATTTAAGTTTCACTGTCATGTCATCTGTGAATTCTTGAAGTTGAACATCTGTTTGTAATGCTGTACATATGTTATATCTGTGTAAGTATTGGCTTCCTGAATTTCATGTATGTTAAAATAATAATTCATTTCTTTGAAGATATTTTAATTAAGGTTTCCTTTAGGCTAAATTATGAGTATATATTCAAATATTTTCCACCCCCATATTTCACACTCATAATTAATATTGATCCTAGATATAATATCAAAGCAGTCAGCTTTCATATGGTCTATTTCCTTTACTAGTAATAAAACTTAAGTGTTCATTGTTACTTTGGTAGACAACATAAATGTGTGCTGCAACAAAAATGTAGCAGAGTTTTAAGCTGGCTTTGACTATTTAAAAAAATGCATAATTCACATGTTGAAATCCTACCCCCCCCCCCCCCCCCCCCCCGCGAAGATAATGGGATGAGGAGTTAGGGCCTTTGGAAGTGCTTTGGCCATGGGGGTGAGCCCTCTTGAATGGGATTAGTGCTCTTAGAGATCCCTCATCCTTCCACTGTGTGAGGACCCAGAGAAGGTCCCAGCTGGCAACTAGGGGGAGGGCCCTCAACAGAAGTTGACCATGCTGGTGCTTTGATCTTGGCCTTTGTAGCCTTCATAACTGTGAGCAATTAATTTCTGTTGTTTATAAGCTATGTAGTCTGTGGCATTTTGTTCTAGCAGCCTGAACTAACCACAACCTTCTTATCATAAATACACTCTTCAAATCTGCTACACGAATCTCAATAATTATTTTGAATTGAGTATTAATCCTGTAATACTGATTAACAGAAACAACATTTTGTTCAATGTTATATAAACTAGATAGACAGTTTATTTATCCACCTGACTATTAGGCATTTTAAGACTGATTGCACAACCATTTTATGATTCTGTAAAGAACATATTATTCTTAACCTTGGCCTATGATGTAGCTATTGTTTATATAGCAAAGGCACAATTCCTTTTTAAGGAACTCCTCATTAACTTATGAGATCTTTATTCCAGAAAATAATTATTTTAAGTTTTTTTTCAATAATTCATCCCTTTACTTTCCAAAACTGTGTCTGAATACATTATAAAAAATTAAGTGTGACATTAACTACATTATGTGATTATGAGAACATGTCAATGAAAGTGTGACTCTACTAAAAATTATTTCCTTACTTTTATGAAGATAAATATTATTTTTTTCTCATAAGGCAATGATGTGTCCATAATATTTGTAATCCTTTGCTTGTTTAAAGTGTATTCCAGGCAAAAAGATATGATTGCTTCATAGACATTCCATACTTTAAGAAATAACAAATATATTAAAACATTTGGAGAACAAATGTTTTATGTCAATTTTTCTAAAACATAAGTTTCAAAAAGTTAACCTCTCATTTTCACATGTACTTTCATAACAAGATGAACTCTAGCCATTGCCAATATTTTTACTTGCCTAAAATATAATTTATCTTTGTTTTAGCCTGATTCTTAAGGTTTGAAATTATGAGAATCATATTTCTTTGCCTAGATAATGTAATAATTGTATATGAAACTACTTAGCATGACAAGCAGGAAATAAAAATGATCTGAAATTTAAAATTAGCTCCCTTTTCTCTTGCTATTTATTCTGCCTGACTTATAATTTTGTTCTTTGAATACATGACATAACACAATCTCTAACTATTTCAGATAAAACAAGTCTCATACAATATGAATATTTTAATAACATCACTATGACAGTGCTCTATACTGAGCATTTCCTTTGTTAATCACCTTATAGATGGAATTTTCTACCAGGACTAGCTTGGTTCATTGTTTTCTTTTCCTTTGTTCATTTTTTGCTTTGAAGAATATCTTAAAATTCTTCCTCCTACTAGACTACTAGTAAAATCCCTCTTGTTACTTCGATTGACTGTTTTCTTTTCTTTGAATAAAGAACAAGCATAATTCTCTTCCAAGTATCTCCAAGTAGATATTATTAACTTATGAGATATTTATTCTAGAGAATAATTATTTTCAGGTGTGTGTGGTTTTTTTTTTAATAATTCATCCCCTTAGTTTCCAAAAATGTGTCTGAATACCTTTTATTCAGTCTCAGCCTGGGATATTTTTATTCTCCTTACAATGGGGTGCTCAGAAAGGCAGGAATGCCTCAGCAATGTATAAGAACAAGGATAGCTTATATTCTTTAAACATAATGTCACCCCAATACATTAATTTAAAAAATAGAAAACAAGCTGAAATAAAAAGGTAATGTATGACTGGGAATCTCTCTCTCTCTCTTTAAGTGGCACTTGAATTTTGTTTTTAATTTGTTTATTTTTTACTAAAACTGCTTTGTGGGTTTGGTTTGTTGTTGGTTTCTTAGTTTTGTTTGTCCAGTTTGTTGACAACTTGAAGAGTTGATTTGGTGGGGGGACTGCATATAGAACTTTATTTGTATGCCTCTTGAATTTTATATCCTGCATCCCAGCTTAACTTTCTAATTTGTGTAAATCCTTTCAGAACCTATAATTGGCATTTATTATCTCTTCCAGTTTCACACCACTGTGGCAATCATTAGAAATATTAATAGATACTTTAGTTCATCTTTTCTTCCAGGCTCATGATAGGATTACACTTCCTGCATTTTGGTAGATAAGTGCATTTTTGTGATTTGCTTTGTCCAATAAAATTTAGCCAACATGCCTCGTGTCATTTCTGAGTAAAAAACAACAACAACCAGTTATTTTTCCCCTCTATCAGTGTGATTGGCAACATTGAATATGATGACTTTTCATAATTTAATCAGCCTGGATCCTGGAGTGGGAATGGCACAAAACAGACACCCCTCAGGAACCTGAGAGTAACATGATGTGAAATAATAAATAATCCCTTCTTGCCTTAAGCCACAGAGATAGTGTGTGTTGTCGGGGGGGGGGGGGGGGGATATGCATGTATGTACACATGTCACAAGATTTTATTCTTGTATAAACTAATCAGGATAGTTAGTTTTCACAACAAAATGTAATTTCTTGCTCATACAATGTGTCTAATGTGGCAGCATTGCTCATTATAATAACTGAAACACATGCTGGTGGAGGTCCATCTTGACACAGACTTCATCATCTGGTGCAGGAAAAGTGAGTGTGGGCGAAGTGTAGAGAACTATGTTGCCCAGGAGGGACACCATATTTTTTCATATCTCATTGGTCAAAAGAAATGATACAACTACATCTAATTTCAAAGTGGTGGGAAGTCTCAATTATCTGTTAGCCATTCAGCATAATCACCCTATCCTTTTAAAATCCCTAGATAACGTTAGAGAAGCTTGGAACTATATGTCTCAGAATCCCCTTTTAGAAAGCAGAAGAGAAGCAGAGGTCATTAATCCCTAGAAGTGGTTACAAAAACACAGTGAGCAGACGTGAGATTCACAGCTGCTTCTTGGTGAGACTTGAGAACAACCACTGCATCACTTCCGACTGAGAGAAGTCGAGAAAGGGTTCCTGGAAATTTCTTTAAAAAGGCAACAGTCTTCAGCCTGGTCAGCTTGGTTCATCAACCTATGAACCAGGAGGTCATAGGTTAGATTCCTGGTCAGGGCACATGCCGGGGTGGCAGGCTCGATCCTGCCGTGTGCGGGAAGCAGCTGATCAATGATTCTCTCATCATTGACGTCTCTCTCTCTCTCTCTCTCTCTCTCTCTCTCTCTCTCTCTCTTTCTCTCCTCCTCTCCCTTCCTCTCTGAAACCATTTTTTTAAAAAAGGCAGTAGTCTCCAGCTAGCTTTTGACAATCACTTTGTTCAGTGAGTCCTACCAAGGTTTCAGCTCTGCTCCCCTGATCTTATGGTGGCAACTTCTCTGCCTTTTCACAAGGACTTTCCTGTGCTTTGCTTCCCGATCTTCTCCACATTCATAATAAACCTCAATTTTCTATATTATTGTCTATTCAGAATACTTAACATCACTCTGTTTTTCTGATAAAACACACATCGATACAGCAGAAACATGCATACTTACCATGGTCTCAGAAGGAGGACATTTCTGATCAGCCCTAATGACTAAAACATATGCTATTTTCCCACAGATGAATATATTATTTTATTTCAAAGGTACCAAAACCATTCAATAGGGAAAGGTCAGTTTTGTCAACAAATGGCACTGGGAAAACTAGATAACCACATGCACAAGAATGAAGTTGGACATTTACCTAATAGCATATACAAAAATCAACTCAATGGATCACGCAGGTAAATGTAAGACCTAAGAATATAAAATTCTTAGAAAAAACATAGCAGAAAAGCTTCCTGACATTGGATTTGGCAATAATTTATTGGGTATGTCACCAATGGCAGAGGAAACAGAAAAAAAAAAAAAAGGACAATTTGGATATATAACATTTTTTAAAATTTAAAAATTGTGCAGCAAGGGACAGTATCAACAGAATGAAAAGGTAACCCACAGAATGAGAAAAATTATCTGCAAATGTTATATTTAATAAAGGTTTATTACCCAGAATATCTGGAGATCTACTAGTAAAACTTAACAGTAAATAAAACAAAACAGCATGATTCAAAAATGACCAAATGTCTTAAATAGACATTTCTCAAAAGAAGAAATACAAATGACCAATAAGCACATGAAAAGATGCTAAACATTACTAATCATTAAGTAGATGCAATTCAAAACTACAATGACATACCACCTCATACCCATTACGATGGCTATTATAAAAAATAATAAAACAAGAAAAAAACCCACAAGTGTTAATGACAATGTGGAGAGAATAGAATCCTCATTCACTTGTTGGTGAAAATGTAAATAGTACAGCTGCTGTGGAAAACAGTGTGGTGGTTCTTCAAAAACTTAAAAATAGAATTACCATGTGGTTCAACAATACAACTTCTGATAATTTACCCCAAAGAACTGAAAGCAGAGTCTCCAAGAACAACACATCCTTACCATACGCTGCAACATGTATCCCATTGCATGCATATACCATATTTTGCTTATCCATTCATTTGCTGATGGATATTTTCGGTTGCTTTCATGTTTTAGCAATTGGGAACAATACTGCTAAGAACATGGTATACTTTAGGCAGAAGTTTTAAGGGACAACAAGTAAATCACCATGCTTTTCCCCCACTTTGCCATGGTCACCTACAATGATCCAGGTGATGTACTCTTCATCATTTTGGATCCTGGAGAAAGGAACAAGAAGCAGAACCCTAGATCAACACATGGGGTGAACACATACCTTTTTTTTTTCTTTTTAAAATTAAATCTTTATTGTTCAGATTATTACAGTTGTTCCTCTTCCTCCCCCCATAGCGCCCCTCTACCCAATTCCCACCCCACCCTCTGCCCTTACACCCCCCCACTGTCTTCATTCATAGGTGTATGATCCAGTCTCTTCCCGCATCCCCACTCCCCTTTCCCACCTGAGAATAGTCAGTCCACACCCTTTCTATGCCTATGATTCTATTATATTCACCAGTTTATTCTGTTCATCAGATTATTTATTCACTTGATTTTTAGATTCACTTGTTGATAGATGTGTATTTGTTGTTCATAATTTGTATCTTTACCTTTTTCTTCTTCTTCCTCTTCTTAAAGGATACCTTTCAGCATTTCATATAATACTGGTTTGGTGGTGATGAACTCCTTTAGCTTTTTCTTATCTGTGAAGCTCTTTATCTGACCTTCAATTCTGAATGATATCTTTGCTGGGTAAAGTAATCTTGGTTGTAGGTTCTTGCTATTCATCACTTTGAATATTTCTTGCCACTCCCTTCTGGTCTGCATAGTTTCTGTTGAGAAATCAGCTGACAGTCATATGGATACTCCCTTGTAGGTAACTGGCTGCTTTCCTGAGACCCCGCCCCACCCTAGCTGTGCGCAGAGGCTTTTGAATATGAAAGTCCTGGTGCTTTGCAATATGAAAATTACCTAACAAACTGCAGCTGGGCCAGACAGACCCAGAACGTCCAAAAGAAGGCCCAAGGCCCCACAGCATCTTGCATTGCTTCACAGCTGGGCCTCATCTGGGCACCTCCAAACCCCAAACAAAGAAGAGGAATCTGCAGATCTCTCTGTAGCTCCTGCTGGGTAGCCTCAGGCAGAGGCTAAATTAGCACCTCCTTAGAGATCCAAGAGCCAGTGTACCCAGTGGTCAGAGTGGGACCATCCAGATTACAACTCCTCAGATCCATAAGGGACACACTCAGGGAGCAGACTCAGTGAGCACCAAAGCCCCACTGAAGCAAGTCTTGCCCCAGAAGGGTGTCTCCAACACAAAAGTTCTCCCACTGCAGACACAGCTGATTCTCACAGCCAATTGACCTGGAGGTCAATTCCTCCCAGTGATACCTATAACAATCAAGGCTTAACTACAACAAGACTGTGCACAAAGCCCACAAAGGGGTGCACCAAGAGTGTCCACCTCAGGTAATTGGGGAGGCTAAGCCACTGGGCCCTATAGGACACCTAGCACAGAAAGCCACTCTATCAACACAGGGAAGCAGCCAAAATGCGGAGACAAAAAAAAAACAGGTCACAAATGACAGAAATGGAGGAAAGAAAACTGCTGGATATAGAGTTCAAAACTACACTTATAAGGTTTTTCAAGAATTTTCTAGAAACCGCAGATAAATGTAGTGAGACCCTCAAGAAATATAGTGAGACCCTCGAGATTATGAAAAAGGACCAACTAGAAATTAAGCATACACTGACTGAAATAAAAAATATTATACAGAGTTCGAACAGCAGACTAGAGGATTGCAAGAATCAAGTCAAAGATTTGAAATACGAAGAAGCAAAAATCACCCAACCAGAAAAGCAAAATGAAAAAAGAATCCAAAAATACGAAGATAGTGTAAGGAGCCTCTGGGACAACTTCAAGTGTACCAACATCCAAATCATGGGGGTGCCAGAAGAAGAGAGAGAGCAAGATATTGAAAACCTATTTGAAGAAATAATGACAGAAAACTTCCCCTACCTGTTGAAAGAAATAGACTTACAAGTCCAGGAAGCGCAGAGAACCCCAAACAAAAGGAATCCAAAGAGGAACACACAAAGACACATCATAATTAAAACGCCAAGAACACATACCTTTTTATTGCAAACCATTCCATTTGGAGGGATTATTACTGCAGTGTAATAAATATGATCTTCACATACACAGGTGTAATTGAGTCATAAGGGTGGAATCCTCATGAATGGGATTAATGATCTTATAAGAAGAGACTAGAGACTCAAAAAGGGGGGTTGCTGGGTCATATGGTAACTCTATTCTTAATTTTTTGAAGAACCTTCATATGGCTTTTTATAGTGGATGTACCAGTTTACATTCCCACCAGCAGTGAATGAAGGTTACTTTTTCTCCACTTCTCCAATATTTGTTATTAATTGGCTTGTTGATGATAACCATTTTAACAGATAGGTAGTAATATCTCATAATTTTGATTTGCATTTCCCTAATAGCTAATAAAGTTGAGCATTTTTAAATATATCTATTGACCATTTGTATGTCTTGGGAAAAGTGTCTGTTCAGGTTCTCTGCTATTTTTTTATTAGATTGTTTGATGTTGTTATTGAGTTGTATAAGTTTTTTATATACATTGAACATTAACCCCTTGTTGGAGTTGTTGTTTGCAAATATGTTCTCCCATCCAGTTGGTTGCTTTTTGTTTTATTGATGGTTTCCTTTGCTGTACAGAGCTTTATAATTCAATATAGTCCTATTCATTTATTTTTGCTTTTACTTCTCTTGCTTTTGGAGTCAAATGCATAAAATCCTCTCTAAGACCAAAGGTGCATAAATTTAGTACCTATGTTTTCTTCTACATAATTCATTGTTTCAGGTTTTATATTTAGGTCATTGATTCATTTTAAGCTAATATTTTACATGGGGACAAATAGCAGTCTAATTTCATTCTTTTGTATGTGTCTTTCCAAATTTCTCAGCACCATTTATTGAAGAGATTCTTTTCTCCATAGTATGTTTTTGGCTCCTTTGTCAAAACTTATTTGCTCATATACATGTGGGTTTATTTCTGGGCTCTCAGTCCTGTTCCATTGGTTTGTGTGTCTGTTTTTCTACCAATACCATGCTGGTTTGATTATTGTTGCTGAATAGTATAATTTGAAGTCAGGGAGTGATGCCTGCGCATTCATTCTTTCTTCTCAGGATTGCTCAGGGATTTTTGTGGTTCCATGCATCTCCAATGATATATATATTGTAATATATATAGATATATATTACAATATATAAATATATATAAATAAACATTTATTAATATTTATTAACATGTAATAATATATAAATATATATAAAAATATATATTTAGCATTATCTATATTTAGCATTTTAAATATATTTTAATGAGAACACTTTCTAACATCTTTAAATAAAAATGATTTGTACTTTTTAATCTGAAACAGCTCTGGCATTAGGAATTAATTGCTTTCTGGTCCATGGGGCTGAGATGCCACCCTACTACTAACTACACAGGGCTCCCAAGGCAGGTGTGAGCCATGTCCTCCTCGGTGGGAAGTCCTGGTGGCAACTTCAGGGGCTCAATTCTCAAATGTTTAACCACTTTCAGATTTGCATTCTCCGAAGGGATGTTCTTGTGAACTTGAGAAGTATGTGCTTTTTCTAATGCAAGCATCTTTATTACATCTTTCCCCCAATATGGATGGCTTTTTATACTTTTTATTCTGGTAACAACATGCAGTTTCTGAGGGTGCGGTGGATCCCGACTGTATTTTTCAAGATCTTCTGGTGAAGGCTGAATGGATAGACGCTAAAATTAATGCCAGAAGTAGAGATTTTTGTGAAGGAACTTTTAAATGTGACCTTGGTAGGAGCTCAGAAAGGAAAGAGGAAAATCTGTATATTTTTATTGATTTCATAGAGGAAGAGAAAGGGAGAGATAGATAGAAACATCAGTGATGAAAGAGAAACAGTGATTGGCTGTCTCCTGCACACCCTGTACTGGGGATAGAGCCTGTAACCCAGATATGTGTGACTTCCTCATTCATAGGTCAATGCTCAATCACTGAGCAACACCAGCTGAGCAACTTGTTATTTAAAATATAGGTAGTATCACCTTTACCAGTTTGGCTCAGTGGATAGAGCATCAGCCTGCGGACTCAATGGTCCCAGGTTCTATTCCGGTCAAGGGCATGTACCTTGGTTGCGGGCACATCCCCAGTAGGAGGTGTGCAGGAGGCAGCTGATCGATATTTCTCTCTCATCGATGTTTCTAACTCTCTATTCCTCTCCCTTTCTCTCTGTGAAAAATCCATAAAATATATTTTATAAAAAATAAAAATGAAATATAGGTAGTATTTATTTGCTTAGTTATGTAATCTGTCTACATGTAAAGTATGACCTAAATCTTAAAAAAAATTCAATAAAATATCTAAAATAAACTAATAAATTTTATTTGTATCATCAATGATGAGAGAGAATCTGCACACCCCACACTGGGGATTGAGCTGGTAACTGGGCATGTGCCCTGACAGGGAGTTTAACCGTGACCTCCTGGTTCATAGGTAGACATACAACCACTGAGCCATGCTGGTCAGGCAATTTGGTTATTATATACTTGAACTCTTTCAAATATTTTAAGTAGGAATAAGTATTTCACTAAAGTTAGGGCCTGTTAAAGTTTATAGTACAAGTACTAGTTAAGAGCTAATTATTTGGAAAGTTTAGAAAAAAATTATCTTCATTAGGATGAATTTGTTTTGTTTCAGGTATCTTCTGAATGTATTTTGAATCACTACCCCTGTTACAGTTCAAATCAAACAAATGAAGACATTCTTGGGCTTCTACTTTAAAATCAGATGTTATGATTAAAGAAAAAATTATAATTCAGATATTAAAATTGCAGTTATAGCTAGGGTTTCTTAATATTTTTAAAACAAGGAATGTGGGTACAATACCAAAATAGCCAGGTCCACACACATTTTATTTAATCTTAACAACTGTACAATGTAAGTTATGGAAGTATCAAGAATACATGTAATTAGATATGTGTCTTATGTTAAAAAATTTAACAATAATAAAAACAATTAAAAGAAAGCATACTTGTCAATTTCAGCAATGTCATTGCTAACCCACTGCTCCTTTGTATGGTGGCACATTGCTTACACTGCCCATCCCTTGGGATGCTACCACAGGGTGCAATACATTTTGCAGGAAAAGTTAGGATAATGAATATGTCATAAATCCACACCAATGAACTATCAGAAGTAAACAAAATTATTTGTTTTCTTTGTATGAAACAATAAAAGTGGTTACTTTTAAAAAAAATGTCTACTATAACTCTGACTTGATTGTTTTTCCTTAACTAAAATCATACTCATTATAAATTGTCTTTCCCACTGAAGTGATCAAAATCCATGAGTGCACAGCTGAGTAACTAAAAATTCCATTTAGACTTATTTCATAGTGGTTTGCTAGCCTGTTTACTCTTCAGTGGAAACATTTTTAACAGTATGAGAAGATGTCATGAGAATGACTGCGGAATGCATAGTGATTTAGAACAAATTTATATTTATTTATGTTCAAAATATTTTTGAGCTTAAAGTCCCCCCACCCCATTAGAAAAAATGTTAAACTTAAAAGAGTTGTTATGAAATATAATTCATCAATCATATATGCATATGCATGAATCTGACAAATTCATAATATTACTCAGTCTTCTGAAAATTTGATAATGAAAAATCCTAAAATTCAAATGCATGAATTGCAAATGCATACATGTGGCACTTTTGTATGTTGAAAGCAATGACTTGAAGGCTTGATATTACAAAGAATTTTACAGGTCTATTAGAAATATACTGAATGATAAGACTCAGTTGTTAATAAATTATTCAAATGTTAAATTCTACTTATATGGCATTAATATCCATTATTGGCTTATTTGTAATCCTTGTTATTATTTTATCTCAAGGAAAATTGATTTTCTATCAGGTCAGCATATAAACTAATAATGAATTAATGCATCAGATTCAGAAACTGTTCACTGAGACTATACTTTTAAAAATATTGTCTTGCTGCCAAGAAATATATTAAGTTACAATCTTATTGAAGTGAAATAATCAATTTATTAGACAACTTCATAAGAATTAATTTTTGCCTGGCTGGTGTGGCTCAGCAGTTGAGCATTGACCCATGAACTAGGAGGTCATGGTTTCATTCCTGGTCAGGATACCATATATGTACAGGTTGCTGCTCAATCCCCAGTGTGGGGTGTGCAGGATTGATGATTTTCTCTCATCAGTGATGTTTCTATCTCTCCCTTTCCCTGGAATCAATAAAAACATTTTTAAAAATAATTTTTTTTTAGCCACTTTTTGAATAACAGTTTTGGTTTTAATTTAATTGAGGAAGCATTATACTTGCTTCATGATGGCAATCATCTACACTAATAAAAGACAAACATGGAAATTGACCATACCTTTGCTACGCCTTAAGTCACCCCACCAGCCAATCAGAGTGAATATATGCAAATTAACCCAACCGAAAGCCACGGAGCTGGAGCAAGCAGGAGGCTTGGTTGCCCCAATGATGGAGGAAGCCAAGCTTCCCACCTGCCGCTGCGGGCTCTGAGCTCCACTCAAAGCAACAAATTTTTAAGTATAGAAGGTAAATGAACCTCAGATACCTGCTTTCAGCTGGCATTGGCCACGGAGCTGGAGCGAGCAGGAGGCTTCCCTCCCGCCTTCCCTGGCCGACTCTGAGCTCTGCTCCAGGCTACAAAGTTTCAATTATAGAAGGTAAATAAATCCCAGAATTAAAAAAAGAAAAAGAAAAAAAGGGAGAGGCTGGGAGCTTCTGTCGCTGGGTGGCTTGACCAGCCTGAAAACGGCCCTCAGCCCCTCACCCAGACTGGCCAGGCACTCCAGTGGGGACCCCCCACACTAAATGGGGTGTGGCCAGCCTGAAAACAGCCATCAGCTCCTCACCCAGGCTGGCCAAACTTCCATGGGGTGAGGGTCCCCACTGGGGGGGAGGGGGGCTTGGCCAGCCTGCAAACAGCCATCAGCCCCTCACCCAGGCTGGCCAGGCACCCCAGCGGGACCCCCACCCTGATCTGGGACACCCTTCAGGGCAAACCAGCCGGCCCCCACCCGTGCACCAGGCCTCTATCCTATATAATAAAAGGGTAATATGCAAACTGACCCTAACAGCAGAATGACTGGGAATGACTGGTCATTATGACACACACTGACCACTGGGGGCAGACGCTCAATGCAGGAGCTGCCCCCTGGTGGTCAGTATGCTCCCACAGGGGGAGCTCTGCTCAGCCACAAGCCAGGCTGACGGCTGCCAGTACAGCAGTGGTGGTGGGAGCCTCTCCTGCCTCCTCAGCAGCGCTAAGGATGTCTGACTGCAGCTTAGGCCTGCTCCCCGCTGGCAAGTGGGCATCCCCCAAGGGCTGCCAGGCTGCCAGAGGGATGTCTGACTGCCACAGGGAACGGGCCTAAGCCAGCAGGTGGACATCCTCCAAGGGGTCCCAGACTGCAAGAGGGCCTAGGCTGGGCTGAGGGACCCCCCTGAGTACACAAATTTTTATGCACCAGGCCTCTAGTATATAATAAAAGGCTAATATGCAAATTGTCCCTTCCACCAGCAGTTCAACTAGAGGGCGGGGCCAGCTGGCCAACTGCCTACAGACCCTCCCCAGGGACAGGGATCGAACCTGCAACCCAGGTACATGCCTTTGACAGGAATTAAACCTAAGATCCTTTAATGTACAAGCCAACAGTCTAACCGGCCAAGGCAAGAGTCATTCTTATCCTGAGTCAGAGTCACAACTTTTGAAAGCTATTGTGTTAATCATGTATAATCACATTGACAGTAATGTAGTTCAACAGATAAGAATTATTTTATTTTAATGTAAATATTTATAATATATTACATGAAGTAAAATGGCATAGGAAAGCCAACCAGGTAGGTGCTGTGTAGGCATATAAGCACAAAATAAGTAGATAAGGAGAGTTTTGAGAAAGACTAGAGGAAAGAAAGGATAAAATAAAATACACTGTCACATTCAAAAGAATTGGAAACATGACTATGGTATTAAGGATTATATGGCTATTTGAAAGTATTGCTCTTGTAAAGAAAAAGAAAATTCTCAAAATGTGTTTTTGTAAGTGTAACAGAATCACAGGAATGACAATTAAAATGCAAAGTGTGGGGCCTTCTGCTAAAGTATTTAATCCAAATATCTATAGGTAGAGTCCAGAAATATATATTTTTATAAGACAGCTTAGATCATCCTCATGCATACCAAGACTTAAGGACAGCCTGATAGCCCCGGCCATTGTGGGTTAGTGGTTAGCGTGCTGGCCGTGCACTGAAGGGTCATGGGTCCCATACCTGGATCACAGGTTCCTCAGCCCCAATAGGGACACATGTGAGAGGCAACCAATCTATGTGTCTCTTTCACATTGTTGTTTCTCTCTCCCTTTCTCCCCACCTCCTTCCTCCCTCCGACTCTCTCGAGAAATCAATGGAAAAAATATCCTTTGTTGAGGACTGAAAAAAACAAAAAAAGAGAACAGCTTCTTAATATTCCAACCTAAAAGTATATCTTTTTATCAACACTTTGAAAATTTTCACTGAGACTTATTTAACTCTGCACCATCTCACAATTTTCTCACAAAATCCGTCATGTCTATAGCATTGCAAGAGAAAAAAATAAGATGGTGTGAAATGCATTCTGATGAAATTCTAAAGATTATAATGGGAGTACATTCATATCAAATGTATCTAGAATTGAAATTTTTATGAGTACATAGGATAACAGTATGTTCTTGCATTCTAATGCCACAGAGAAATAATAGAATATGATAGAAAATTAATTTCAGCAATTGGAAATCTCCTGCTTCTTCTAAAGCACATATTCTGATGTTTACTTATTGAGATGCAAGAACTGTGGAAGCAGGGAGAGATGCTTGGTATTTCAAAAGGGAATTAAACATCATCTAGTTAAAAGTTCCAGTTGATTATTTGTAGGCAAAGCACTGTAATTAGTATTTAAATAATTCAATGTTAGAAACTGTTTTCTCTGAGATTAACAATGATTCGTTCTTACAAGCTGTGTTTTTAATCAAAGAGGTGAAAGGTGTACAGCATGGGACAGGAACAAAGGTGTCTAGTTACAAACTCACTCTTTCAATTTGCTATTAATATGCTTGCCTGCATGTTAAAAGCAACTCAAATGCAGTGTGCTGCCTATTCAGACCTTAGTGAGAATGTAAATGAAGCATTATTGGTTCCACCAGCAGTTGATATTTCTTTAGAAATATTGCCTGAACTTTATCATTTCCCAACTTCCAAAAAATCTGTACAACAATGCACTTCATTAATGATATTGTCATTGTTATTTAGAAAACATGTGGAGACCTGTGAAGTCATTATTAATTATAGCCACATGCATCAAAGCGGAAACACTCAAATTCATCACTGTAGTTGTTAATTAGCTGAAAAATCAGTCCCATTTTATCAGTATTTGCATGAAAATAACCCTATTATTTTTTTTATTAAGGGTTGGATTAATTATTTTTTTCAAAATGGGCACTGATCAGAAGAATCGTAATATACTTTTCAACACAAACTACTCAATTTATCCCAGCCTAAATTGTCTCATCTAAAAGAACACGGTAAATACCACAATAGCAAGGAGGGTCCCCCCCCCTCCATTTTGCCTCCATTAAAATGGTCTGATTGCCCCTTGCCCATTTCTAAATGATAGATAATATCTTCTTTTGCTTTTCTTGTCTATTATGTCTTCATAGAAAACCTAAAATGAGGCATTTCCTGCAAGCCTGCAGAGAGAGAGAGAAGACTGAATAGGAAGCTGAAAGGGAGTATAGAGAACAGGATAAAATGTAGTTATTAAATTTGTGAACTCTATCAGAAGACAAGAAAATAAACTGTACCACTGACTGGAAGGGTAGTGAAGTATGACATTTCATTTTTATGCAGGTCTCAGCATGACAGAGGTAACACATTGAAGAACACTGTAAAAAAAACCCCAAAAAACAGTCAGTGCATTCACTGAATGCCAGCATGGCTGTTCTTTGGTTGATCCTTGCTTTGTCTTTGTGGAACAGTAGTTCAGAGATTCATGTATATGAGATCAGAGCCTCCATCAGCCCTTGGTGAATTTTCATGATGAGAGGTTGAAAGTTCGTTCTATGTAACTCCATGAGATTCAGGTCCAGGCTCACTTTATATCCTTCCACATATCTTCTCCTTTCATGTATGAATGCATTCTCATGAAGTCTCAGTCCCTCTCTCTCTCTGTCCCCCACTCTCCCTCCCTCTCATACATACACAGCCAGCCTTATTAAATAAAATATAATAAAAACATGCAAAACATTCTTATGTTGCGAAGTCTTAGACATTAGTGGGCATTTACTTTGTTACTTAGTGCATGAAAATAATATTAAAACTAAAGCCTTTTCATTCTCTGTGGTTCTTTTAGATATTACATATATAGATCTTAGACAGACAAGTAAGTGTGGTGCCTTTTACACTTACATATTTATAACTTGTTATAAAATGTTTAAATAAACTGTGCTAAAAAGCAAACACAACACAACTTCATTTTTTTCCTCTTCTTTTCACAAATCTGATTTCTAGTCACCATGTCTACCAAACTTGGATGAAATTTTGAGCAGGATGTGTTGCTTTTCAAATGCCATTCTGTCACACACACACACACACACACACACACACACACACACACACACACACACACAATAGCCTCGGGTAAATAAATGTAAAGCACTGTCCTGTGTCATTTTAATGCTTCAAAAGCATAAAAACTTTTCCGTTCTGCACCTCAAGCCTAAGGTAAGCTTGGGAGCCTGGAGTGAGGAGAAGAGCTCTCTAAGCCGGTTATTGCCCTCTAACTCTGAAACACCATTCCAGCCGAGATTCCAGACCTTCTTGGATGGATTAGGAGAGGAGCAGGGACGGTCTTCCAGTCTGGGTGTTGGTGCCAGGTGTTCAATTGATGGATTTCTCTGGGCATTTTTGTTGGTGGATTCTTAACAAAGCTTCTGATGGAGACCTCCAACTATAGTTTTTTCATACTTTCTCTACCCAACTGCTTTTCAATACACATTGTCCAAGACATTTGGCAGTTCATGTTTCCCCGAGATCTCCTTGCCCTTCCAAAGGATCCTCCAGGATAAAACTTCTTTTCATAGCTCCGGGCAGATTCACATCTGCTCCTTGGTAGGTAGGAAGGTTGTCACCCATTGGAGAAGCACTGACTCCTTCCTAGCAGTGCCTATTTCTTTGGCCACCTTAACCTTTAGGACCATAGTCATGTATATTTAGACTTGTTCCTGCAGAGTCTGAATTCAATCCATTAACCCCAGAGACTTCAACCAACCTGGCCCTTATCTCCTAATGTTGCCTGGAGGATCTCTTCACTTGGTTTGAGAAGAAGGGGAACATACTCCTCTTTTTCCTCCACTTCTAAGGAAAGCACTACACATATCACTAACTCATTCTAAGGCTTTCGCTCTTTAATTTTTCCTCACTATATGAAACTATCAATTATTTTTTAAATATATTTTCATTAATTTCAGAGAGGAACAGAAGAGGGAGAGAGAGATAGGAACATCAACAATGAGAGAGAATCATTGATCAGCTGCTTCCCTCAAGCCCCACACTGGGGATCGAGCCCACAACCTGGGCATGTGCTCTAAGAGGGAATTGAACCCTGACCTCCTGGTTCATAGGCGGACA
This sequence comes from Myotis daubentonii, assembly GCF_963259705.1. Lineage (NCBI taxonomy): Eukaryota > Metazoa > Chordata > Mammalia > Chiroptera > Vespertilionidae > Myotis > Myotis daubentonii. Next base: position 82,678,490 of record NC_081840.1, on the reverse strand, counting down.
CTCAACCACTGAGCCATGCCAGTTGGCCAAAGTTGTCGATTATTTTAAAAAGTTCAAGGAAAACATTGTGTTCAGGTTTATAAAACTGATTTTTGCTCAGTTACTTCATAGATGCCAATAAAGAACTTTATTTGGAAGTTATGGCTTGTTATCAGCTTTGGGTGCGTTTAGGGGGAAAAAAATCCATACAACAGGAAAAGTCTTATTGAATATTCATAATGGCAAAGAAAGCTGTTGTGTGTCAAACCTGCTCACATGAGCACATGTACTAGGGTTGTTGTGGCACTTTAACCTGGCCCACCTTGGTGTTCCTTAGCAGTGGTCCTTCACTCTGCCTGCACATTTAAATTACCTGGAAACTCCTAAAGCACCTAAACACTCAGGCCCCATGTCTAAGGATACTGTTGTTTGATTTGTTTGCTTTGCAGCATTCAATTTGTTATTTATTTTTAACTTAATAAAAACTTTCAAATATGTATCCTGTAAGTAAAAAGCATAGTACAATAATCCCCAGAACTATTCTTCTTTTTTTTTTTTTGGAATGTTTTTGTTTTTAATATATTTTATTGATTTTTTTACAGAGAGGAAGGGAGAGAGATAGAGAGTTAGAAACATCAATGAGAGAGAAACATCGATCAGCTGCCTCCTGCACGCCCCCCATGGGGGCTGTGCCCGCAACCCAGGTACATGCCCTTGACCGAATCGAACCTGGGACTTTTCAGTCCCCAGGCCGATGCTCTAGCCACTGAGCCAAACCGGTTTTGGCCAGTACTATTCTTTAACACCCAGTAATATATGACCTTATTTATTTCAAATAACTAATTTTAAAGCAAATTTTATATATTTACTACAGGCCCAGTACATGAATTGTGTGCATTTAGCGGGAGGCTTAGGGGGGGGGGGTAGTCCCTCAGCCTGTCCTGTGCCCTCTCGCAGTCTGGGAGCCCTCCCACCACCGCCACTGAGCTCACCAGCCATCAGCCCAGCTTCTGGCTGAGCAGCACTCACCCTGTGGCAGTGCACTGACCACCAGGGGGCAGCTCCTGAGTTGAGTGTCTGCCCCGTGGTGGTCAGTGTGCATCATAGCGACTGATTTTTCCGCCATTCAGTCAATTTGCATATTAGCTTTTTTATTATATAGGATTATTTCACCTATACATATTTTGATACATATTACTAAATAAAGACACTTTTAAAAACATTACCATAACAGCATCACACTTAATTTAAATAAAAAAATTTTAATTACAGTTCACGTTCTGTACTAATTAGTTTCAGGTGTACAGCATAGTGGTTATATAACTTAAGAAGTGATTCCCCCAGTAATTCTATTCCCAGCCTGAAACCATACATAGTTATTACCACATTATTGACTTTATCCCCTATCCTGTATTTTACATCCCCATGACTATTTTGTAATGGCTAATTTGTATTTTTTTTTTTTTTAAGAATAGTTTATTGAATTTTAGAGAGAGAGGAAGGGAGAAGAGAGAAACAGCCACACTGGTTGTCTCCTGCAACCCCCTTGCTGGGGGTCAAGCCTGCAACCTTGGCATGTGCCCTTGATTGGGAATTGAACAGGCAATCCCTTGGTGCACTGGATGACATCCAACCAACTGAGCCACACCCGCCAGGGCAGTACCACCTCTTCTTTATCTAATCATCTATTGGTGGACACTTCGGTTGCTTCCATATCTTGGCTATTGTAAATAATATTGCAATGACATAGGGATATATATATATATATATATTCAAATTAGTGTTTTTGATTTCTTCAAATAAATGCCCAGAAGTAAAATTTCTGGGTTATATACTAGTTCTATTTTTAATATTTAGAGGAGCCTCCATATTGTTTTCCATAGTGGTTTCACCGGTCCGCATTCACACCTTCACACCAGTAGTGCAGGAGGGCTCCTTTCCTTCATATCCTTGCCAACACTTGTTTGTTGACATGATGATAGCCATTCTGACAGAGGAAAGGTGATAGATCATTGCGGTTTTAATTTGCATTTCTCTGATAATTAGTGACCTTGAACATCTTTTCATATGTCTATTGGCCATCTATATGACCTCTTTGAAGAACTGTCTATTCAGGTCTTTTGCAAATTTTTTAATTAGATTGTCATTTTGGTGTTAAGTTCTATGAGTTCTTTATGTTTTGAGTATCCACCCCTTATCAGAGGTATCATTGGTGAATATCTCTTCCCATTAGTAGGCTGTCTTTTCGTTTTGTTAACAGCTCATTTTCTGTGCAAAAAACTTTTTAGTTTTATATAGTCCCATTTGTTTTTTTTCCCCCCTCTGGTTTCTCTTGCCTTAGGAGACATATGCAAATTCTTTCTTTTATTTTTTATTAAGAGCAATGTCAGAGAGTTGCTGTCTCTGTTTTCTTCTACGAGTTTTATAATTTTGGTTTTAACATTTAAATCTTTAATCCATTTTTAGTTTTTTATTGTATGTGGTGTAAGAAAGTAGTCTAGTTTAAATTTTTTGGCATTTATCAACACCATTTATTGAAGAGACTTGTCATTACACCATTGTATATTCTTGCCTCCTTTGTCGTAGATGAACTGACTATAAAGGCCTGGGTTGTTTCTGGGCTCTCCATTCTGTTCCACTGATCTATATGTCTGTTTTTATGCCAGTGCCATGCTGTTTTGATTATTATAGCCTTAAAGTATAAGTGATATCAGGTAGTGTGATACTTCCAACTTTGTTCTTTCTCAAGATTGCTATTCCTGTTCTTCCATATAAATTTTAGGATTATTTGTTCTAGTTATGTGAAAAATGCCTTTGGTATTTTGATGGCGCTTGCATTGAATCTATAGATTGCTTTGGGTAGTATGGACATTTTGACAATATTAATACTTCCTATCCTTGAGCAAAGTAAATGCTTCTATTTATTTGTATCATCTTTACACAGCTATACTCAGTTCACTGAATCAAATGCTGATCTCTTCTGTAAACAGCCTCAGCTACCTAGGCATTCCTTAGCCCACTCAGGTTAATACATAAAACTAGCCATCACATGTATATATATATATGCAGTAGATATTTACTGCATATTATGCAAATTCATACATAAATTAACATAAATATTAAATTTAATAAAATATGAATTCATAATACAGGCTAAGATTATTTGCAAGTGTTAATTTTGCTTAGAATATATCTTACTAGTAATGCTCAATCAAATTACTGTATTTCAAAAACGGAGAAGACAATTCCCTATCTTAATATACAGTTTTATTGTTTTGTTTTAATTTTTTTAATATCAAAATATTTGCATCATCTTAAAGTAGATATTATACAAGATTATTCAGAAAGTCTAGCCTCTAAAATATACCCTCCAACCTATTCCCTTCACTCCTTTAATTAACTACTTTTATTAATGTTGTTCATCTTTCATTGGATTTATTTAAACTTATAAACATATGTATATACTGGAGGCCCGATGCACGAAATTTGTGCGAGGGGCTCAGCCCTCACAGCCCTGGCTGCCTTGGCCAGCCTTCGCAGCCCCATGCAGCCTCAGCTGGCTCTTGCAGCCCCGGCTTCATCTGGAAGGTCATCCAGAAGGACGTCCAGAAGGGCATTTGGCTGTTTGGTCTAATTAGCATATTAGCTCTTTATTATATAGGATTAGAGGCCTGGTACACGAATTTGTGCATGGGTGGGGTCCCTTGGCCTGGTCAATTGGGGCATCTCGCCCAGTTCCGATCGGGGCCAGCTGGTGGGGATTTGGCGAGGGGCCATGGGAGGTTGGCTGTAGGTAGGAGTGTTGAGCTTCTGCCGTCTGGTGGTCAGTGTGTGTCATAGTGACTGGTCAACCGGTCGTTCCAGTCGTTTGGTGGTAACGGTCACTTCGGCTTTTATATATATAGATGCATTCCATCAATTTCTTAATAAAATATACTATTCATATTTTTAATAGGATATCCTAGCAAGCAACCCAAAGCATTATCTAGATTGCCCTTTTTAAAGCTGGTGCGGTGGTGTGTATGTGCAATAATTTCTTGTGCATAACCAACACTGATGGACATGGAGTTCTTTCCAGACTACTGCTATCTTTAATAGCACAGCAACGCATAGCCTTTAGCCTTTAGCCATTTTGAATTTTCACAGTGTGCCTTTAGAGTAAATTCCCAGAGGTAGGGCTACTGGGTTATAAGATAAATACAGCTGTAATTTTGCTCGATACTGCCTAATTGTCCTCCATAGGAGGATGAAACATTTTGTATTCCCACAAATACTATAAAACCATACTTGTTTATCATCAGTTCATCAAGAAAGTTTGTTGTCCAGTGTCTCAGTGGATGAGATGTAGTATTTCATGTAACATTAGTTTATATTTATAAATGAGAATATTTCTGTAAACTGATTCTATATCTTGTCCAATTTATGTAAGTGATGATCTTTTTCATATCATTTTTTAGAATTCTCAAAAATATATTCAGCATATGAAAACTCTGATATCATTACAATTATCTCTAAGTATTCCATGTAGATTTTATTTTTATCTTGCTGAATGTTTATATGTGATATTTTACAATTTCTGTTTAGTCATATTTGTTAATATTTTGTATTATTATTTCTGAATTTGAGCCTTATTTTGGAATATTTTACCACAACCATTTTGTAGAGAAATTTCCCTAATTTTTCTAGAAATAATATTTTTTACTTCTACCTGTAAATCTCTAATCCATTTATAAATTATTAAATTTTTTACATGTTACATCTGAACTAGATCAAATTTTAATGTTTCCATATGAGTATCCAATTATCCAACACTTCTTCAGTAAACATCCTTCATTTCCCATTAATTTATTTGCTATCTTTTCACATGTAAAATGCTTAAATGTACCATAGAATTTTTTATTCTTTTCCATTTTATCTTTATTAATGAATCAGTGTGCACAATTTTGATTAAAGGGACCTTATAAATAATATCTGGTATATTTATCATTATTCAATAATTGCTTTTTATTTACTTTTTCAAGTCTAGTTTTGTACTTTTTCCTCGTGTATATTTTGGGCATTCTTGTTAAGTTTGTCATGCATAAATATTTTTAATTGCTCTCCCGGTGAATCTTATTTTATAGCCCAGATACAGACCCATTTACTCACTAGTATACAGTGTTTCTGCTGAGTTTGTGCTTAATGTTGAAGTACTTAATAAATATTGAAGACCAATGTGAATTTAAAGTATAAAATTAGTGGAACTGTCAGAATGCAAATAGAAAGAAGATAAAATATTAGTAAACAAAAAACTGAGTGAATCATGAAATGAGACTTTTACTTGTGGCAACATGATGAACTACAAGTTCAGAAAACAATGAAAGGTCTTACAGTACTCACTAGATTATGAACATTATGAAACCAGGCTTGAATCTTATTCATTGGTACACTTATTGGCACAACTAGTCTTTGAATAAAAATTTAAAAGTAATTTACACAAATATGCAGATGTTTTGCCTATCGTTAATCATCAAGAGAGAAGAAAAAAAGGCTGATAAAGTTGAGAAGAAGACAAAATTTTTGAGTGTATAACTAGGAGTCTAAACTTCTTTTTGATTAAATAAAAGGCCAGAACAGACACCCCAAGCATCATGAAAACAATATAATAAAATATTTGTTAGAAGTCAAGGGTGGTTCTACATATTTTGTGAAATTCAATAGAGAAATAAAAAGTTTGAGTTTTCGCCCCAACCGGTTTGGCTCAGCGGATAGAGCGTTGGCCTGCGGACTCAAGGGTCCCAGGTTTGATTCCGGTGAGGGGCATGTTCCTTGGTTGCGGGTACATCCCCAGTATGGAGTGTGCAGGAGGCAGCTGATCAATGTTTCTCTCTCATCGATGTTTCTGACTCTCTATCCCTCTCCCTTCCTCTCTGTAAAAAATCAATAAAATATATTAAAAAGAAAGTTTGAATTTTCCATGATCGTACAACTCTTGTGTCTATAATATAAAAATGTATATGGCAATGTGTTTCTGTCCTAACTTCCTACATCACTGTTATGTTCTCCTATAATTAGGCTTCAATGCTACTCTAAATAACAGAAACTGAGTTTAATATAGCATTAATGAGACTTAAGAATATTTTTTATCATATGATACAGCATGAAGAAGCAATGATTTAGCAAGTGATTATTTGCAAATAGTTATGCTAGGCTCTGAGGTTCCAAAGATGAATAAAACAAAAATCCCTAGCAAGATAACAATCCAGTGTCAAGGCAGATATATTTTTTTCTATAGAATTATTTTTAAAACATGAAATACTTCAATCCCCCAAGCCCCAGTAAATTCACTAAAAGGAAAGCTGTCTTCATTAAAAACATCAGTGTTTACATAATTCCTCATTAATGCTTTGCAAATAATGGAGAGAATTAATGGTGTGTTTGTCTGCATATTTCATTTGTGAATGATAATCCCACAAAACAAAGCAAACCAAAATAAACAAACAAAAGCAGCCTCTATGAAAAGTACGGATGGAATCAATTCACAGTTTGATAGCAGTAGTTTTCCTTGCAGTCTTCTGCATGTACTAAATATATTTATGGTAAGCACTTGTGATAACGCCAGCAAAAATTTTTCCATCTTGCTGCATGCTTAATTTCATCTAACTTGTTTTATGGCAGTGTACTGAAACACAGAGCGGAGGCCTGTTTAAACCATTTGTCTCTGTTTCTCTTTGCAGAATGCCAACAGATTTGTTTAAACCAAAACAAAATGCATAAACAATCAGGCCTTCTTTTAGCTAACTATACCGCCTAAATTCCAGAACTTATTTTTATAATATACTGAAATTCAGTAACACAAACTCTGATTGTGATGCTAGCAACCTCTTTTTTTTGTTCCTCTTTTTCCTTTTTTCTCAAGCTAAAGATGTTTACTTATTAATTCCTTAGGTTTCTACACACATATTATTTTTATTTAATGAATTATAGTATGCAAATATTCACTTCATTGAAAATAGGGTAATTTCGGGTCAATAGTTAAATGTAGTGTTTGTTTTAAAACTGGTGGTTTTTTGTGTGTTTATTTTCAATATAGGTTGCAAATGTAGGTATAGATCCTTATATATTTTTCCCATTTTGAGAGAACCTATAAAATTCTTCCTGCTCCGGAAGCTGACAACAAATTATTTTCCACAAAGGGAGTCTAATCCCTTTCACCTGTGACTTGCCGGCAAGCAGCAACAGCAACACTGCGTAAGAATGCAGAATCTCAGACTCCCTCACCCCATAACGACTGGATCAGAAATTGCATTTTTAATAAAATCTTAAGGTGATTAATATGAATGTGAAAGTGTGAGAAGCATGGTTTTATTGAGAACCAGGTGATTAAGAAGATACTGCACAAGGAAGGTTTATTCCTATATTAGGTCATATTATTAGTGTGTGTGGATGAAAAGGATGGTTACTGGTGGTTTTGCTAAAGAGGAGTTGTTCATACAATCTTAATTATTTGAGCTTTAAAAACCTTACTATATAATAAAAACCCAGTTGGTCATAATGCCGAAATGACCAAAGACTGGTCACCAGGAGGCTACATGCATGGTGGGGTGTGTGAGTGGGCGGAGCTGCATGTGTGATGAGGCACAGATGGGTGGGTGGGGACTTGACTCTGGGTCCCACCGTGCGCTGGGACTCAAGGGAGTCCCGCAGTGACTGTCTGGGTCTCGCACAGGTCTGGGTCTCGCGTGATTTTGCACACTGGGTCACTAGTATATTATATAATTAATAATCCTATTTTTACATGAGGAAATTGAAGATATACTGTTTTATCACTTTAGTATTTTGAGAAAACACCTGTTGTGCCCAGATTTCAAAGTTTCCAAGACCCCCAGGGAGCCAGTCAGTCCGATGCAAAAGCAAAGAGTCCTTTATTATGCAAGCCGGCCTGCGCTCCCCGTTCACCAGACCCACCGACACAGCGGAAAGTCCAGTGGCCGAGAGAGAGAGGCCTGATGGGACAGGGGGTTTTAAAGATGGGGTGGAGTGAGGGCACTGTGGGCCCCGCCGATTGGCCAGGCGCGAGTCGGTACAGGATGTGGTCATAGTGATGGCGTGCACTTCCCTTGATCATCATTGGTTAATCCAGAGAAATCCTGGGTGTGGCTAGCAGCGGCTTCTTCCCGTGAGGAAGCACATGGCACCATCCCAAAATGGAGGACCCAAGGCAAGATGGAGGGTGCACATGGCACCATCCCAAAATGGAGGACCCAAGGCAAGATGGAGGGCGCAGTCCTTGCCCGGCTCCTGCTGCTGCCGCTCGAACTCGCCACAAGGCAGGATGGCCCTCCCGCACAGCACCCGCAGCTGGCCTGCGGACAGACCGGGACTCCAGCGCATCTGGGCGGCACAGGCCCAGCAAATGGGCTGCGGCCAGTGGAGCAGCCCAGCTCTGGAGGGGCGGCATCCGCTCGGAGCAGGCTCGGCCCATGGGGCCGGTGCACTGCAGCATGGCGGCCTCCCTGAGCTAGGGCACACGCCCCACTCCGCTGCCACCGCTGCTGCACTGGGCCCGGTCCGGAGGACAGCGGGCGGGTGGCAGCCCGCGCCGGGCTCCCTCCGTGGGCCGGGGAGCCAATGCCCCCCCCCATGGGGCCCGGCAGCCGGCCCACGCAGGCCCCAGCCCCCCCGACCGGCCCCGAGGGCCGCATGGACCCCCGGCCCCAGCGTGGGCAAGCGGAAGCCGACCACGGGGGAAGGGAGGGAAGAGCCAGGCGGTGAGGCCTTCCGCTCCCATGACCTCCCCCGTGGTCAGTCGCCGCCCGGCCCCACCCCTCGGCCCGCCGCCGGCCGGTCCGGACACTCGGACCCGCTCCGGGGAGGCCAGGCCCTAAGGCGGGCGCGGAGGGATCTCAGAGCCAGGCGGTCAGACTCCTCCCCCCGCACCGCCCGGAGAGGCGGGTGGTGCGCCTTTCACACCTAAAGATGGATTCATGCCAGAATTAAACAAATAATTATTTCTATATTGATGCTATAATTTGTTCCAGAGAGCTTTTAAAAAATTTACAATGTGTAAAATATAACATGTTAAACAAAATTAAAAGAAAAGAAAAACAAATAAGAATGGCATGATATATAAATATGGGGGAAATGTGGCTAAAAAAGCAATGCCAAATTTAGCTTTAAGAGTTGTATTCTCAAAGATACAAAAGGAACATGGTTTGTTAGAAAAATTTACTGCAAAGGTAAGAACAAAACAAACCAATTGCTAACAAGAAGTATATTATTTTTTGTACAAATTGCAGATAGAAATTTCTCTGCTGTGTAATAAACATCTTCAAATTATTTTTGAAAGAGATACAGGTAGAATGAGTTTCATGAGACTGTATTTTTTTCTTATAATGGCACTTATTATCAACTGGTAATATCTTGTAAAATTATGTTTTGGGTAAACAGTTCTGTTAGTGGGCCAGTGAGATCTGAATAAGCAGCTTTTGCCGATCTGACTGCAACCAATGAGTAAATAAATTTCAACTATAGCATATTTTATGGAAAACACTTTATCTGAATATTGTTTGAATATTACTATTGTCTTTGTCACCCCAAGCACAACTGGAATACATAAAAGTCTTGTCTGCACACTTTCTTACTCAATTTCTGAGGATTACAGGGAAGGATAGATATTTCTTACAATAAGCCTGCTACACAGCCTAGGAGAGAAAACAGAAATATAAGATATTCTCTACAGTGATCTAAACCACAAAAATTCCAGTAAACATTTAATCATCTATCAATAACTCCTAGGGCAAGTGCAGCAAGGCTGGCTGAGAGTCAGGCAGCATGGGTGTGAGTCCTGATCAATCACTTCCTGAAGTTGGCAAAGATATTCCAAGTATCTAAGGCTTAGATTTCCCTGTCAAACAAGGATCCTACTATCTGTTCTTATACATAATTATTTATCATGAGAGTAAATCATTGATTTTGTTTCCCTGATGTTTTCAACTGTTGAATTTTAGATTTCCTAAAATGGTGGCATCCTTATATCTCTTTGTGCCATGCTAACCTATAATAATGGGGCTATTTCCAAAATATCTTTATAATACTAGGATTATTTTTTGAAAACTATTTATAATTTATTTTGTTAAGATATCACATTTGTAATGTTGAGCAGTTATGTTTCATATTTTTAAATGTTATGTTACAATCTCATCACTTATACTTTACAATCTTGGCTAACCAACAGTTCTTTCTATGCATAATACCAGGTAGTGTCCAATTACTTTTCTCACTGTTTCCTTTCAATTGCATTGTTAATATTTTCTCTAATCCACATTTTTTTGTGCAGAGACAGTTTATGCTATTTTTCTATATGGTAATAGTTAAAAATTAGGTTATATAATTCATGATTCTAATATCTCTGCATAACAATTCATCAGAAAACCTTGAGAGCAACATAAAAACTTGGAATGTCACTGTAAGCTCCTCTTCTTTGCAAAAATATCATACCCAGAGGGTTTCTTAGACATAGTATAAAAAGGGTGCTACTGTTGCCCAGTTCAGGCTGCTAAAACAAGAAACACACAGAGTGGCTTAAACAACAGACATTTTTTTGTTTGTTTGTTTTTTTGTTTTTTACAATTTTGGTAAGCAGAGATCCAAGATTAAGGAACTGACGGATTCAGTTCCCAGTGAGGACTTTCTTCCTGGTAGAGGTGGACTCCTATTGGTTGTAAATAACCTCACACGAAGGAGAGCAATACCATCTCTTGTGTCTCTTTTTACAACAGCACTGATCCCTTTCATGAGGACTCCAATCTCATGACCTACCTTCCTCTGTAAGGCCCCACCTCTTAGAAAGATCCTCCATACGCTAATGACACAGGCATTCAGTCCATAGCACCTACATATTAAATATTACTAAAGCTTACTTTTAAATTTTAATTAAACATATACAAATAGATTATTTAAATTTATTTTTCTATTTTTGCATTATACTATGCTTTTCTAGAATGCAAACACCCATGTAGGAATGCAAACACTAAATTGCATGCAAGAGACAAGGAGTTAAAGTACAAATGCATAGTGTTATGAGAACAAAACAAAACAAACAAAAAAGAACAGTCAACAGTGCGAAAATGATCGATCCTGCTCCATTAAAAGAGCCTGGTTAAGCAGCATAATTTAATTTGACCCAGTGTCCTGTTGTGCAAAAATTTCATAGATGCATTGATTTCCAAATTCTCAGGTGAACTTGTACATGCCTATCTTAACTATAAGGTAGGTCAGCACCTCTTAAAAATGTATATTTGCCAGTCAACTAGCCTAACAACTTTCATTTCCAAAATCATTCTTTTCTAATTGTATAAGTTTTGGGTATCTACACATCCATAAAATGCACCTCTTTAAGTGTATAATTCAGTGGTTTTTAGTATACTCACAGAAATGTACAACTATCACTGCTATCTAGTATTAGAACATTTTTTAAAATATATTTTATTGATTTTTACAGAGAGGAAGGGAGGTGGAGAGGGATAGAAAGTTAGAAACATCGATGAGAGAGAAACATCGATTCAGCTGCCCCCTGCACACTCCCTATTGAGGATGTGCCTGCAACCAAGGTACATGCCTTTGACTGGAATCAAACCTGGGACCCTTCAGTCCTCAAGCCGACACACTATCCACTGAGCAAAACCAGTTAGGGCAGTAGTAGAACATTTCATTACACCAAAACAGAACTCAATATTCATGAACAGTCACTCTCTATTGTTCCCTCTCTCAGCCCTTGATATCACTAACCTATTTTTGTCCCTCTGATTTTCCTATTCTAGATATGATATCAAAGGAATAATGTGATTTGTGGGGATTGTTGTCTGTTTTTTTTCACTTAGCATGTTTTCAAGGTTTATTCATGTACTAATAATATTCATATTATTAGTACATTCATTTTTTAGCTAATAATGTCCCATTGTATGGATATACTGTATTTAAAAAGTCCATTCATTTGTTCATAGAAATATGAGATTTTTCCCATTTGGGGGCTATTATTAATATTGTTGCGATGAACATTTGTGTAAAAGTTTTTCTATGGACATAAGAGTTTAGGTCTCTTGATTATATTCCTAGAAGTGCAATTGCTGGGTTTTATGGTAGCTCTATATATAACTTTTTGAAGAACTGCCAAACTGTTTTCCAAAGTGGCTGCATCATTTTATATTCCCACCAATTACTTATGAGGATAACAATTTCTCCATATCCTTGCCAATACGCATTGTTGTCCAATTTTTTTTTATGTTGGCAATCCTAGTGGATGTGAATTATACCTCATTATGAGTTTAACTTCCATTTCCCTAATGAATGATAAACAATGTTGAACATATTTTGACATGCTCATTGTCCATTTGTGTATTTTCTTTGAGAGAAATATCTGTCAAATGTTTATCCAATTTTTAGTGTTCAGATATAGAACATAGAAATTTTTAATATATTCTGGATACAAGTTACTTAATAGGTATATAATTTGAAAATGTTGTCTTTCTTTTTTGGGAAAATATTGTCTTTCATTCTGTCCATTTTCTTTTCATCTTCTTGGTAGTATCTTTTATTTTATTTTTAAAAAAATATTTTTATTGATTTCAGAATGGAAGAGAGAGGGAGAGTTAGAAACAGCAATGACGAGAAGAATCACTGATTGGCTGTCTCCTGCATGCCCCACACTGGGAATCAAGTTCACAACCCAGGCATGTGTCCTGAAAAGGAATCAAACCTTGACCTCCTGGTTCATAGTTTGACACTCAACCACTGAGCACACTGGCCAGGCCTTGGTAATATCTTTAAACACAGATTTTTAAATTTGATGAAGTTCAGTTTATTTATTTTTTCTTCTGTTGCTTCTCTTTTGTTATCCTATCTAAGATATCATTGCTTAATCCAATATCTCAAAGATGCATTCCTATTCTTCTAATATTTTTATAGTTTTATTATTGAACATGGGTCTGTAATTAATTTTGATTTATATTTTGTACATGATGTGAGGTGGGCCTCTGATTTTATTCTTTTGCACGTAGTTATCCAGTTGCCCCAGTTCTTTTTGTTGAAGAGACTTTTCTTTCCTTCATTGTCTTGACTCCCTGTCTAAAATCAATTAACCATAAATATTCTGAAAAATCCATTCTTTTTAAATACTTTATATGTCTGTCCTTAGGTGAGTACCTCACTGGCTTGGTTACTGTAGTTTTGTAGAAAGTTTGAAGTCACAAATGTGAGTCTTCAACTTTGTTCTTCTTTTTCAGTATTATTTACTATTCTATGTTCCTTGAATTTTTATATGAATTTTTGAATCAGCTAGAAATTTTCTGAAAAAGGTTCAGGTGGGGTTTTGATAGAGATTGTATTGATTCTGTAGATCAATTTGGGGAATACTGCCATATTAATAATGTTAAGTCTGCCAGTCTATGAAAAAATAATGAATATATTCCCATTTTCAGGTCTTCTTGAATTTCCTTCAACACTGGTAAAAATTATCAAAATTCATTTACTTCGTATATTGATTTATATAACGTAAAATTATATTTAAAGGCTTTGGCAATCACACTATTGATTTTTCTTGTAGGACATTACTCTTTAGAACATTATGTATTTTTAAGCATCTAATATGGAAGGCAACTTTAAAACCATTTTAAGTGATTATATTCTCTTTATTAATAGCAATATATAAACGTTTTAATTTTTTCACAGGTAAATACTCTTGGTTCAGAACGCTTGGTGAAAAAATCCTTGAAAATGATATATATTGCTACTTGGAGAATTGTTATAATCTAATATTTATGATTAACCTTATGGTAACTTTAAGATAATTGTATGGCAGTGAATCACATCTCGTATTTGAAATGAATATTTCAATTACATTTTATGGAATTTTAGATCCCCAAACTCAATTAAGACATACATATCTACAAATAATTTTTCAATTACTATACTCCTTTGGGTAAATGAGGCAAACCTTACCCAGATAATTTAAATCACTCTGCTAATAGGAGGAAAAAGGGGAACTGACAATCAGACTCGTCCAGTGTCTACATTATTATAGATATTCTGCAGCACTATCTTGCATTCAATATCTCTAAAATATGAGAATTTCACAGACTGCCAGATTTAGCAAATATACATACAGAAAACCCACTTAAATTAGAATTTCAGATAAACATGGAATATTTTTTTTAGATAAATATGCCCTAGATATTTTTGTGGGACACATTTATACTGAAAAGCATGTGTTATTTATCTGAAATTCAAATATAACTGGTTGTTTTATTATCTGGCTAATCTACATACAACCAGTGTCTCTAAACTATGCTCTCTCATAGTCTTGATTTAGTAACTAAATACAAGATTAAAAAACTCAGTTGAGCCGGAACCGGTTTGGCTCAGTGGATAGAGCGTCGGCCTGCGGACTGAAAGGTCCCAGGTTCGATTCCGGTCAAGGGCATGTACCTGGGTTGCGGACACATCCCTGGTAGGGGATGTGCAGGAGGCAGCTGATTGATGTTTCTCTCTCATCGATGTTTCTAACTGTCTATCTCTCTCCCTTCCTCTCTGTAAAAAATCAATAAAATATATTTAAAAAAAAAAAAAACTCAGTTGAATTCAAGATTATTCTTTAATAACGCACACTGACCTTTATTTACTGACTTTAAGACTCATAAAAAGAGTTTGTGAACTCTTATCGACCAAGACTTTATCTACATAGTTCCTTTGAAAAATGTTCTACAAGAAAAGCTATAAAGTCTTTTTTAAGTCCAAAACAATTGTAATGCTTTGCATCCCAAATGTAATCCGATGCCTTACAGAACACATAACTTTCTGTGTTAATTTCGCTGACAGACACGTGTAATTTCCTACCCATTTAAAACAGATGCGGAAACAAAAACTCGGATATTAATTATTTAAGGTTCTATAGTTGGTGATGCAACAATTATATGCTGATCTGTTTTATTCTAAAACCTATATTCTTCCCTTGCATACTCCTTATGCTTCTAAATGTTTGCATATAACTACCAATACTATTAAAATGAGGTCAATATTTACGATTTACTTAACTTTGTACATGCATACCTACACTTTAAGATAATAAGTATCTAGTACCAACTCCAGAAAATTTTTATACAAATTTTATAATTCACTGACAATTATTTATTCAATTTTATTATGTAAGAACAGTGAACAATGAATTACTTTGTTTTTTATTTTAACCCTTCTATAGTCATTTCAAAAGAGAAATTTTTATTATTTATGTTGTTATATGCAGTTATTCCTTAACATAAAATCATTTTAAATGCTACCAGACCACTAATTAAAGTAGGACCTCATATTTTATTATATGTAGTATGTTGAAGCCTTTATGTTCCTCAATATTGCCCCAAGATAAAAGAAACATTTATATTCAAGACTTTATAGGCCCCCAGCTCTTTGGTACATTGCAAAGTGAAATGCAAGTACTGCTTGTCATTTATTGGGTACAAAATTAAATTTCACTAGGAAGACATAAGCTGATTTTCTAATATAATTCTCCTGCAGTGATTGAACCAACCAAAAATATCAATAAATCATAAGTGAAATTTTTGCTTTAGGCTAAATCTAGTTTAATCATATTTTTACCTAAAAAAACACACCTTACTTATAAAATTCAAGATTATCTACCATGCATATATTTACTATTGGAAAGAATCACCAAGTAACCTTCATGAATCTATGATACATTCTGAACATGTCAAAGTAGAAAATGATGGTTTCATTATCTCTTTAAGAAATTGGCAGGTAACCAACATGGCAGATATATTATATGTAGAAAAGCTACAATGATCTAATTACCTAGCCTTCTAGTAATTTATATTTCAAAATTTCAATACTTGCTTTTTATTTTTTTTCTAAATCTAGCAGTTTCAGCCCCAGGTTAGCCAAAAGCAAAGCTGTGAGATGTTTGAAATTAGCTGTTACAATTTTAGCCTCCCTCTTCTCCCAGAGTTGCAACATCTTCATTCAGCTCTACCATGTTCCCTAGGCCATTAAGCTCTTAAGACACTTTGCATAATATTTTCAGTTCTGCAGTTGAAATTAAGGCTATACCTTCTATAATCTATACTAATAAAAGGGTAATATGCTAATTAGACAAAACATCTTTCGGATGACCTTCCAGACATCCTTTTGGATAAAGCCACAGTGGCAGGGCCGAGGCTGAGGCAGTTAGGGGAGATCAGGCCAGCAGGGGAGAGCAGTTAGGGGGATCAGACCAGCAGTTAGGCCATCCGTCAGACATCCCCTGAGGGCTCCTGGACTGTGAGAGGGTGCAGGCTGGGCTGAAACCCCCAAGTACATGAATTTCATGCACTGGGCCTCTAGTTATTTATAATTTCACATCTGCATTTTCATTACTTCAACATTAATTGGGTATCTATTGTGTGCAAATCACTGATGCCAAGTTCTAAGAACCAAAGCTCCTGTAAGGAGCTCATGGCCTGTTGGCTGGATAGAAACAAACAAGAAATAGGAGATATCCAAGAGAAAAACGAACACCATTTTTTTTTACTTAGCCCACAAGATGTCATGTTCTCTTGGTTTTCTCACTACTTATCTAATAAGTTTCTCAGAGTCTGTGATTTTGTTTCTTGTCTTTCAACAATTTATCTATGAGATCCAGGGATCTATCATGAGATTTTTCTTATCTCTAACTACTTCTACTCCTTGGTGATCTCATACTGTCCAATGGGTTCAAATAATTAATTATCTCCAGCCTGATCTCATCTGAGAGTTCCGGACTTAATGTAACTAACCTTCTGCTTGGCATCTTCTCTCTAATGCTTAATAATATCTCGCATTTAACATGTAGACAGGAAGCCTCTGTCAGGACAGATATGGAAAGACAGAATGATTTCCTATAGGAAAAGGTATCCAACAAGAGTGCATGTTATCTCTTCATTTGCTTAATCTATATGCAGAACATATTATATAAAAAACTGGGCTAGACTCAGAGGAAGGAGGAATGAAAATTAGTGAAAGAAATAGCAATAACTTAAGATATGCACATAGCACCATTTTATTGGCAGAAAGTAGCAATGATTTGAAACATCTGATAAAAGGGGAAGAAGAAAATGCCAATGAAAGTCTGCATTTGAACATCTAGAAGAAAATAATTATGACTACAGAAGAAATATACAACTTTAACATAGACAATGAAGACATCAAAATTGTTACATGTTTTGCTTACCCTGTTTCAGTTATCAGTTCAAATGCAGGCTGCAGCTAAGAAATCAAGAGAAGGCTGACACTCAGAAGCACAGTAATGGAGAATAGGAATGATTACCAAGAACAAAGATGTGTCATTAGAGAACAAGGTTAAGATCACCCACACCCTCATATTCCCAAGTACTATGTATAGATGTGAAAGTTGGACAGAAAAGGCCGATGGGGGGAAAATGATTCTTTTGAAATATGGTGTTGGAGGAGACCTCTAGATACCCAACACCACCAGAAAGAAGAACTAGTGTGTCCTAGACTAAATGAAGCCTGAAAACATCCATTGAGGGGAAAATGAAAAAGCTGAAGCTGTCCTTCAAGCACATCATGGAAAGGCAGGATTATTTAAAAAAGATAATCCTGCTGGGAAAAATTGAACCAGCAAGAAAACAAAAAAAAAGAAAGACAAAATCTGAGATGAATTGACTCCATAGGAAAAGTCATAAGCATGAGTCTACAGGAGCTGAGAAGGGCTCAGAGGACAGAGCACTGTAGCCATCACTCATTCATGGGGTCATTAGGAAGTGGGTCCAACTCAGAGGCATGTAACACACTCACACTTCCTCCTTTGCCTCCTCAAAACTGTTCCTGCACCAGGCTTTCCCATCAAAGGTATTGTCATTGCCTTTCTCCAAGATGCTTATGGCCAAAAGCTATTCTATTTATGTCCTTTTTTCAACCAATCTTTCAGCAAATACTATCAAACTATACTTTTAATTCTATCAAATTACTTCCATTTCTGATTTTTTAATTTTTAAAAAAATGTTCTCTTTTATTATTTTTAGAGAGAGAGGAAGGGAGAGGAAGAGAGAAATAAAAACATCAAAGAGAGAAACATCATCCATCATCTGCCTCCTGCACACCCCATGCTCCATGCTAGATGGAGCCCACAACCTGGGCATGTGCCCTGACCAGGAATCCAACCAGTGACCTCCTGGCTCATGGGTCAATCCTCAACTGCTGAGACACACCAGCTGGACTCTGATTTTTCTAAGCCACAATTATCTTTCCCCTGGACTGTGAAAATAGCATCTAACTTAGCCTCTCTGCTTTCACTCTCAGTTTCTCTGCCTTCCTATAATTTATTTTCTACCACCTAGGAAGTGAGATACATTAAAAATAAAAAAGATCATGAGTTGCTTTCAACTTTCTTGGAATAACATTTGAAGTCTGTAACATATCCAAAGAACCCTATATGATCAGACCTATGCCAAAGTCTTTCACTTAATTTTCGAAGGCTCTCTATCCTGCTCATTCCAATCCAGTTACAGTGGTGTTTTTGCCATGCCTTGAACATATCAATCATGTCTCTGTCTTAAAGCCTTTGCATGCACTGTTATTGCTCCTTAGAATATCCCTTGTATAGTCCCTTGAATTGTATACTCATATGGTTTAGGTATTTTTTCCCTCACATTTTACCCATCACTGACATCTATGCTTCACCTGTAAATCATCTCTGTCCTCCATCTCTATTCTGAATCTTTTACTCCCCACATTTCTATCTCTGTATCTGATTTTATTCCTCTTAGTGACATTATAACAAACTAGGAGCCCAGTGCATGAATCTGTGCACCTTGAAAGGAACTGTGGGCCATGAAGCTACAGTGGGCACAGGGGCAGGTCTCAGCCTATCCTCCTTGCCCCTGCCCAGCCCCTCCCACTGCGGTCCCCGGTTCCCTGTCTGCCAGCAGCCCTGCTCCCACTGCTGCCACTCCCACAGGCTGACAGTGGCGGAGCAATTGGGGCCAGCACCAGCAGCGGCTGTGAGCAGTGGCTGCCAGCCCTGATTGCCCCTCAGGAGCAGGGGGAGGTGGAGAAACCCTGAGGGGCGATCGGGGCTGACGCCAGGCACCCGTAGTGGGTGCGAACGGCTTTAGAAATTATTGAATAGTTCTCCAAAGTGAATGCAGGAATTCACTTGTAGCAATTATTTATGAGATTTTCAGTTCTATAATCTTACCAACAATTAGCATATGCAGTCTTTTTTAAGTTTTATATCAATTATTTAGAGTAGGGGCTGATATAGAGGCATCTTCTCATGGGTTTAATTTGAATTCCTACTTATACTAATGAGATTCAGAAGCTTTTAATATTTTTTCATGACCATTTGGATATACTATATTGTGAAGTTACTCTTTACAACTTTTCCTTATTTTTTTTGGCTTTGTTTTACTTTATTATTGATCAGAGATTTGTTTTTCTTCTATCCATAAGATTTATATTTAGCAAATATGTTATTCTAGTAATTGGTTTAATGTTCTTTTTATTTTCTGAATAATTTATCTTGTTGCATGGAAATTCTACATTTTAATGAAGTCCAATTATTCAATCTTTTCTTTATTTTTTGTCATCTCAATTTTTATTTAGTCTTTCTGCATGTAATATTGACATCACTAAAGTCTAATGAAATGGCCACAATTTTCATCATTTGCTGTGCCATCATTCTTTTGTATTAATTTATATTTATTGTTGAAAGTATTACAGATGTTTCCCCTTTCTTCCTCACTGACCCTGTTTTAGAGGTAATATCCTTTCTATTTATCAAATACATATTTATCCCAAGTTTCTGAAGATATTCTACTATTTTTATTCTAGGAGCTTAATCTCTTCAAGTTAATTTTTGAGCATAGTGATAAGTAAGTGTCAAGTTCATATTTTCTATACAGATATATTATTTACTCAGCATTATGTATTAAAAAATAATCATTTCCACAGTGACCTACAGTGGAATTTTATCATGTCAAGTTATTGTGCATATGTGATTCTGTTTTCATACTTTTTGTTCCTTTTGCCTTTTGTGTATCATTCTGTCAATATTTTAATTATTTAATTTTAATTATTGTAATTTTATATTAAGCCTTAACTTTTGATAGTGTAAGTTCACCCCCCCCCTTTTTTTTTTACAATATGATTTCTGGCTTATGTAAGTCTCCTACATTTTCACCAAAGAAAGAGAAAATAAAGTAAAAAAATAAGAAGAAGAAAAGAAGAGACAAAAGAATGAAAGAGAGGATTAATCTTATGAGATTATGGATGGAAAAATAAATTTTTATGACAATTAGTAATGTATTTAAGGTGTACTTAATTTCATCATATAGTGCACTGATCTCTTAAAAGCATAGATAATCCTTTTCAACAGATAAATAGATTACTCCCAAGAAAAAATCTCTCACTTAAAATATAATAAATCACCTTGGATTCATATAGCACTAATTTGAAATTTAAGAAAATTTGATGTGGTGGCAAACTGAAGATTATTTTCCCTGTATATTAAATTTATCTAATAAATGACAAGAAAAAAACAAAATGAACAAACGATTGACATGTGAAAGCTTAAAGCTTATAATTATTTTGGCACTAATCTCTTAATAAGAGTTTTATTTGCCATGTCTTTGAAATCTTTCTTCCTTTTGTCTTCTTTTACTGATTTCTGGGTTTTAAAAGCATTGCTTATATAAAACCACCTTGAAAATTCTTAATTTGGTAATGCTTCTCTGTCAGTAGGTCCTTTAAAATATTACAACAGGAATGAGGTGTAATAACAGTACAGCTATTGTCTGCAGAGTACATTGCACAAACAGCTTATCCTATATAATAAAGAACTAATATGCCAATTAGACCAGACTGTGGAACAAACTTCTGGAATGACCAGTGGGTGGGGGGCAGGGCCAGCGAGCCTGTACTGCCAGGCCAGCCATGGTGGTCCTGACAACCCCCCTTCCACAGAGGTGGCGAGAGAGGTGGTTGCACATTCCAGGTCCTGGCGCTGCCCCTCTTCTGCTGGGTTCCAACCCCAGCCGGTCCAGGGGTCCCCAAAGGTGTGGACGGAGTCGGCGAAGAAGGAAGGACACGGAGACAGTGTTCAGTTGATCAGCAGCCTAGCCAGGATCTCCAGCCAGGATCTCCAGCCAAGTTCTGGCCTGGATCTCCAGAGAGGTTCTGCTTCGGAGCTCCAGCCAGGTTCTGTAGCCAGTTCTCCAGCCAAGTTCTGTCTAGGATCTCTAGCCAGGTTCTGTAGCCATGTTCCCTCGCTAGGTTCTTCAGCCAGGTTCTGTCCAGGTTCTCCAGCCAGGTTCAGTCACCAGGTTCTAGTCAGGTTCTCTTGCCAATTTCTGTAGTCAGGTTCAGTCCAGGATCTTTTGCCATGTTCTCTCCAGTGAAGTTCTTCTGTCTGTAGGTTCTGTGTAGGTTCTGTCTGTAGGTTCTCTCTTCTAAGTTCTGTCTCCTAAGTTCTGTGTTCTAAGTTCTGTCTCTGATGTTCTGTCTCTCGCTGTCTTGTTGCATCTGTATTTATACCAGTTGATTCCAATCCTATCAATCTCTATTGTAAAGGTTAGGGCGTTTCTTATCTCCATTCCAGGAAGTAAAGATTATGTAGCTTAAGCATGATTGTTCATAGTTAAAATGATTAATTACCCGCCTGGCACTTAGTTAAGAGGTTTTATTCCCTCCCTAACTTCAGGGGGAAATCCCTACCTGGGGATTCAACCTTTCCCAGAGAGGTGACCTTGGTTAAAACACAGTGCCAAGAAGGTGAGCAAACATATTAAGAACCGTATGCCATATATGCCAGGTCCCTTGAAACAGCAAGGATGGACCGGCTCCCGGCACTCTTCAGAGGTGGGATGGGGCATGACCGCAGCACCTCAACCTTCCATGCCCCTCCCCCAGCCAGCTGGGCCTGATCAGCCCCCCACCAGTGGGTGGGGGGTGGAGCCAGGGCTAAGGAGCAGCAAGCCAGGCTTCTGGTTGAGCGGTGCTCGTGCCCAACCCCCCCGCCCCCCGCCACCTCCTCAGCTCAGCCAGAAGCTGGGCTCACAGTTAGTGAACAGCGGTGGTGGTGGGAGCCTCTGCCACCTCTGTGGCAGGCAGGCGATAAGGAGCAAAGGGTCCTGGACTGTGAGACCCTGGACTGTGAGAAGGATGTCTGAATGCCTGCTTAGGCCCAATATCTGGAAGAGATCCCAGAGGGATCCCAGACTGCGAAAGGCGCAGGCCAGGCTGAGGAAGCCCCCCCCCCCCGTGCAAGAATTTTGTGCACTGGGCCTCTAGCTTTAAAATAATGACTGATGACAAATTCCTGTTTTTGTTTATAAGTTTTTTATATAGTATCTGATTGTGTATGATCTTTCTAGTTCCCTTGACATTTATATTAGCACCAGCCAATCAATGATTCTCTCCCTTCATTGATGTTTCTCTCTCTCTCTTTCTCTCTCTCTCTTATCCTCTCTAAAATCTATGAAGTATATATATTTTTAGAAGTCATTTTGCTACTCAATAAAGCTCTTGTCACATCTCTCTCCTGACCATTCTAACAGAAAATATTTCTTTCCTTGGCTTATCTTTCTTTAATTAGTTATCTTGTTCAAGTTTTAATTTAAAATAAAGGAATATAGTAGATTGTGTGTTAGATGGTAGAGAATTAAGGGATGCAATACTACATTTTACTTTTCCCAGATGTGTGATGAAAATGCTAATGTAAGTAAACCAAAAAAAGCAACAGATATATTCATATTTTAAAAATAATAAATATGAATTGGTGTTATGTTATTTTCCTGAAGATATTATCAAAGCAGGGATATATCCTCAAAACAGAATTACATGAACAGAGAAGAATGTCTACTTTTCTTTGAAGAATTTCTGCAGTTCAACACTTCTCTGTTTATACAATCTTGCGCATTTTCTTTTTTTTAGGTGCAGAGTCTGTGTGTGGTTTTATCAAGATTGCTCATTATTCTGTTCATATGTATACTTACTAATCTTTCTGCCTTTATCTACTAATAACACACTGAGACAAAATTCAGGATATGTATAGACTGTTTTACAATATCCATTGCAGTAACACTTGTGTCCATCTCTACATAGCCAGATAAGAGTGGACTTCTCTTCACAACACTAGAATTTTCCATTATTTTTCATATTGAATTCATGGTACATTAATTCCTTGGTCTCCAAGTTCATAAAGAGTCTTTGGAAACCTTTGTAGCAAAAAGAAAAAAACAAGAAGATTCCATGTATGAGAAAGATTCCAACTGCCATTGTGGATTCTGAGATGCAGGGGCCCAGGTGCAATGACCAGAAAGAAGCTTTTTGTACTAAGGGAGGGCTCTGGCTGACAGCTAGAAAAGAAATATGGACATCAGTCCTGTAACTGCAAAGGACTGAATTTGGCTAACAACCTAGAAGAGTTGTTTTTCCTCAGAGTCGTTATGTTAGATGCAGCTCTGCAGTAACCTTTAACCTGGTGAGACCCATGTCTGACTCCCAAATTACAGAATTGTGATATAATAAATGGGTGTTGTGTAAGCCAACAAGTTTGTGTAATTTGTATGATAGTGATAGGAAAATAACATAGGCAACCTCAGAACAAGGCCTATGGGGAGTTTTACAGTATAGAAACACCTCATTTAATTGAGTTTTGCTTTATTGTGCTTCATGGGTACTTCGTTTTTTACATGCTGAAGGTTCGTGGCAATGCCGTGTGGAATAAGTCTATTGGTACCATTTTTCCAACAGCATTTGCTCACTTCCTATCTGTGTCACATTTTGGTAATTTTCACATTATTTCTTACTTTGCATTATTATTATATTTGTTATGGTGATCTGTGATCAGTGATCTTTGATGTTACTATTGTAATTGTTTTGTGGTGCCATGAATCACGCTAATTTAAAACAGCAAACTTAGTTGATGAATGTTGTGTGGGTACTGACTACTGAACCAAACAGGTATTCCCCTATCTCTCTCCCTCACCAAAGTTCTTGCTATTCTCTATGACACAACAATATTGAAATTAGGTCAGTTAATAACCCTGTAATTAACCTCTAAGTGTCCAAGTAAGAGGAAGAGTCATAAGTCTCTCCCTTTAAATCAAAAGCTAGAAATGAGTAAGTTTAGTGAGGAAGGCATGTCAAAAGCCAAGTTAGACTAAAATTAGGCCTCTTGCATCAATTAGCCAAGTTATGAATGCAAAAGAAAACTTCTTGAAGGAAATAAAAGCATAAATGGCAGCACGTAGCTAATCTATACAAATAAAAGGGCAATATGCTAATTAGATCAGATAGACCAGATATCTTCTGGACGTCCTTCCTAACAAAGCCAGGGGTGTGGCCAGCCTACAAACCACCCATGGCACCTCGCCAAGACTGGCACTGCCCCCCAGTGCGGACACCCCCATCCCAATCAGGGGTGTGGCTGGCCTGAAAACTGCCCACCACCCGCCACCCCGATCCAGGGCCCCCTTCAGGGCAAGCCAGCTGGCCCCCACCCATGCACCAGGCCTCTATCCTATATAAGAAAAGGGTAATATGCAAATTGACTCTAACGACAGAACAACCAGAACAACTGCTGGACCAGTCACTATGAGGTGCACTGACCACCTCTTGGTCTCTTTTCCTGGCTGGCAGGCTCCAATGGCCTGATGGCCACCTGCAGCACGGGTGGGGCCAGTGAGCGGGCAGGAACAGCTGACCTCTGGGTCCCTTCCCCTGGCTGTCAGACACCGATCACTGGATGGGAACAGGGAAACAGGGGTGGGTAGCAGCAGGGGATGGGGCCGGCTGTGGGCAGTTGGGGAAGATGGCTCTAATCGCAGGCCAGGCCTAGGGACTGTGCCTGTGCAAGAATTTTGTGTGCCAGGCCTCTAGTCTACACTAATAAAAGAGAAACATGCAAATTGACCATACCTCCACTATACCCAACAGCCAATCTGAGTGAGTATGCAAATTAACTAAACAAAGACAGCGGTTAATTTGCATATTTAGGCTCAGAGCGAAGACGGAAGACAACGTAGAAGGAAGCCAGGCACTGCAGAAGGGAGCAAAGCGGTGGAGAAGGGAGGGAGCCAAGGCAGCCACACAGGAGCAGAGCCGAGGCAGCAGAGAAGGGAGCGGAGCCCACCTCCATGGGCTTCACTTCCTTCTCTGCTTCACTCTGGCCGCAAGAAGCCCTATTCTTGCAGGAATAGGCCCGAGGAAGCCCTATTCTTGCAGGAATCTTCTTGCAACGGGCCTCTAGTAATACATAAATGATAAAAATACAAAACAGCCTTATTGCTTACATGGAGAAAGTTTTAATGGTCTGAATAGAAGATAATCCATAAAATTCCCTAAGCCAAAGTCTAATATAGAGCAAGGCCCTAACTCTCTTCAACTCCATGGAGATTACCATCAGACCAGCAATTCAGTAACACTTTTTAGAATCAAGTTGTAGTTACCCATATATATAATAGGTGTATTTATTATTAATACTAGAGGCCCAGTGCACAAAATTCATGCCTGGGTAGGGCCCCTAGTGGCTGCCGGCTGCTGGCTGGGGCGCCTCCCTTCCCCTGGCTGCCTGCAGCAGCTGCTGCTGGCCCCACCCCCTGGTAGAACTCCTGGTAGAACTCCCAGTCAAGGGGACAATTTGCATATTAGGCTTTTATTATACGGGATTTAGTTTAGAACTTTTATTTTTTTCTAATTTTTTATTGCCATATAAACATATAAAATAATGACATCTTCACTACTGATACAGAATCTACATTATGAATAGATTTTTTGATATATATTTAAATACAAAGAAAATTGTTTATAAAAGTCTGCATCTGTACAATGTATTCCCATTGTTCAAAACTGACATTTTCTATTTGCCTTGAATCTACCTGAAGCCAGATTGTGTCTTCTTGACCTTGTATTATTACAGGAACCTAATATATCAAGATTAATTTATGAGATAAATATATACTTGAATGATTATAGCAATAGTGATGCTATTCTTTAAAAATTAAATTTGTAAATTTTATTTCTATGTAATATGAAAACATTCATTTAGGATGAAATTTCCCAAAGTATACGCAGCCAACAGATTTGGCTAAATTATTTTATAGTAACAAATAACTCCATAATCAGCAATCTACAGTAAAGGAGTTTATTTTCACTCATAGCACATGCCTTTGAGGATTGCCTGAAATTCTGTTCCAGATTCCTCTACATCAGCGGTTCTCAACATGTGGGTTGCAACCCCTTTGGCAGTTGAATGACCCTTTCACAGGGGTCGCCTAAGACCATCCTGCATATCAGATATTTACATTCCGATTCATAAGAGTAGCAATATTACAGTTATGAAGTAGCAATGAAAATAATTTTATGGTTGGGTCACAACATGAGGAAATGTATTTAAAGGGCCAGAAGGTTGAGAACCACTGCTCTACATGGAATCCAGGCTAAAAGAACAACCTCAATCATAGCCTCTTAGCAGAGGAAAATGGACATGGGCAATCCATATGATTGTTAAAGTTTTTCCTCCAACTATGTCTATATCACATCTGACCACATTCCAATGCACAAAACAAATCATACAGCCAAGCCAAAAGTCAACAGAGCAGGAATATAGGTTCTGCAAATTACACAGCACCTGGTAGGAACAAGTCACCTTCTTACAGGCAAGGGAACCAACAGTTGGTTACAAGGCAATCTATTACATTTAAGACATGAGAAAGTCGGGTTAAAAATAAAGCCTATAGGTTGTCTCCCCCTCCCAGTAGCAGACCTGAGCCTTTCTGTTCCTTCTTTCCTTCCCCACAGGCATGTATCTCCTAAACTCTAAGGGACTCCAGGAGACTTGCAACCAGGGGAGCAATGGGCAGCTCTTCTGGGCTAATCCCCTGAACCTCTCCCGGAGGCCGCTTTTCTCTGACTTTCCAGTGAGATGACAGCAGCCTTGCCTAGGCTTTCCTGTTGCTTCTTCTTCTTCTTTTTTTTTTTTAAAAAATATTTTTATTGATTTCAGAGAGAGGAAGGGAGAGGAGAGAGAGATAGAAACATCAATGATGAGAGAGAATCATTGATTGGCTGCCTCCTGCACATCTTCTACTGGGGATTGAGCTCGCAACCCGGATGTGCCTTTGATTGGAATCGAATCTTGGACCCTTCAGGCCACAGGCCAATGCTCTATCCACTGAGCCAAACCAGCTAGGGCTCCTGTTGCTTCTTCTGTGCTAAGCCCTTCCTTGTTTCACTGTTCGTAGCTTTAATAAACATGACCTCAAAATAAAAATAATAAAGAAATAAAGCCTATGAAACTTTGCAAGTTATATTTATTTGCAGATCATGATGTATGTTAATATATTAAATGTACTCACTTTTTTTAGTGTAATGGTGCATAGCTTTCTAGGTTTATTTTTTTAATGGAGTTTTTCACAGTAATTTGCTGTATGCATTGTCTTGTGGATGGTGACTTCATCTCATATCACTTACAGAGACCTGCTATTTTTCAGCAAATATTTGGGATCTGAAATACTGTACAGGAAAGTACCAAGTTGAGAAAATTCATCAATCTATGCATTCTCATAAGACATCAACACTAATAAAAGAGAAAAATGGTAATTGGCGTACGATGATACCCTTTTCATTGGCTAATCAGGGATATATGCAAATTAACCGCCAACTAAGATTGGCAGTTAACTGCCAACAAGATGGCGGTTAATTTGCATATGTAGGCACAATGCAGGGAGGCGAAAGGGAAAGCAGGAAGAAGCCCCCTGCCACTGACAGTGATCGGAAACCCAGGGGGGAGCTAAGAGCTGGGGGGCAGGGCCAAGGCGGCCCTGGGGCCGCCTTGGCCCTGCCCCCCAACCATGATCGGAGAATCAGGTGCCTTTTCCACCCTGGACAGTGATAGCAGGAAGTAGGGGTGGAGTCAGCGATGGGAGCTGGGCACGGTCCAAGCTGGCAGTCCCAGGAGCTAGGGGCCCCTTGCCTGGGCCTAAAGCGAAGCCCACAATTGCGGGGCTGCTGCAGCTGTGGGTCCCCACTGCCCGGGCCGGATGCCTCAGCCAGAGGCATCCTGCAGGGGCAGGGGCGGAGCCCGCGCGATCCCGGCGCCCCCCGCTGCCACTGCAGGTCCCCGCTGCCCAGGCCGGACGCCTAGGCCAGAGGCGTCAGGCCTGGGCAAGGGGCCGATCCTGCGATTGGAGGGTGATGGGGGTCAACGCCTGAGGGCTCCCAGTATGTGAGAGGGGGCAGGCTGGGCTGAGGGACACCCCCCCCCCCACACACACACCCAGTGCACGAATTTCGTGCACCGGGCCCCTAGTAATATAATAAATGGATAGGAAGCTTCTTGGTCATTTGTTGTCTTAGAAATAACCTCCATCACTTCAAAGGAGAGTGGCAAATTTACAGTATACTAAAACGTATTCTATTTCTCATTTCCTTATATTAGCCAATCATAAGTTTTTCTCCATTACTACTTCACACTTTCCTATTATCAAGGGAACAAAAAAGACATAGTATCTAAGAGAGAGGAAAGAAACTCAGATTTGCAATAATTGAATTAGTGCTACTACTAGCCTTTTAGAAAGTCATTTACCAGGTGGGAATGTCATTTCTATTATCTACTGTTACAAAGCCCATGAGATTCATTTACATAGAATCCCTTGACACTAGTATTATCCCTTCATCTTGATAGTAGAAATGGTTCCTCCTTTCAGAGAATAATGCAGAGATGAGTATTTACAGCTTCAGCACTTACTGTGTTGGCCTTTGCATATACTATTAAATTATTCCTTAGAATTATATGCCTATTGTTAAGTGAGGACATTTTTGTGTACTTGCTAATAAAGTTTTATCTGCTCTTATTTTCTGTTCCAATTCTAGGAATTTCAAAATAATGGATGTAGCTGAGATTGCACTTATACAGCAGTATGCCAGCTGCTGCCACTTAAATACATATTTAATGATATAGAATGTTCTTTATTATCAGGCATAATAAGAAAGTGAAAACAGTTTACCATTCCACACAGTAAGTTGAAAACTCAGTTCTATATTTAAAGTACACTCCACTTAGAAAAGGAATAAAGTTATCCTACATTTACCTTCAGAGGTAATTAAATGCTACTCATTGTGGGCAAGTGGATATTTCCATGGGTGCTAAAATATTTTTATGTTTAGCCAATTATTTGTAGAAGACCTGGGATTCTCAAACATTAGTGCATATTCACAAATTCTTTAAAATTTATGTCATTTTTCATGCTCTTTCAAAAAATGTGGCTAAAATGCACTCATGCTTTTCAGGTACATAATAAAAGATATTTGGGGGAAAGATGCTCACTGTATCAGTAAAGTTTCTGACAAAGACCTTCTTGACAAAGCTTTAGTTTGGCTTTTCAGAGCCTTCTTCTCTACTAGGCCTTAATCTTGGACTTTGGTATCCCGGCCTAATCTAGAATTAGCAAGATTCCTGTTAAATCAGTTTAGCAAAAACTCCACCCCCAGCCCCTCATCCCACCCTTGATGTCTAACCATCTGTCTTGTTTTCAGCAGGAATCCCATTAAGTCACTTTAGCAAGAAGCCCCTTCTACCCTTGATGTCTTTTCTTAATAATTTTCCATACACTGACCTCTATTTATACTGTTATAATTAGCTAATTATTAATAATAGGAAAGGAGAAAAGAGAAGACCAGACATTACAAGCATATTCCCTGAAAAACATTGGGGGAAGGGACTGGGCAAAGGGAAAATAAACACATGCCCCGTAATTGGGATCACAGGGAAGATGCTTTGCTGTTAATCACACCTGGGAAGAGGTGGTTGGCCAACATGGGCATGGCCACTGCGAGCCCGAGGAGATCTGGGATACTTAGCAACCTAGAAAAAGAAGTTTACTCTCTTGG
The DNA here is from genome assembly GCF_963259705.1 of Myotis daubentonii. NCBI lineage: Eukaryota > Metazoa > Chordata > Mammalia > Chiroptera > Vespertilionidae > Myotis > Myotis daubentonii. The sequence goes on along the minus strand of NC_081840.1, from coordinate 82,648,595 downwards.
TTCATTACACTTGACTCTGGTCTTGTGGGGCTCTTTCACTCCTGCTTTCCTGCATTTGCCCATATGGCCCACAATCATGTGGACCCCACACATAATGGACTAATGGACTATAACTAGCCTGATGCTGAACTGGACCCGGCTCCAGCATGGAAAGGAAACTGTGGACACTGGCTTTGCTTCTAGCCCTCCTGAAACCCCAGCTATGCGTCTATGACTAGCCTAAGGGAAATGGGACTTTAGAAACCCAGGATGTAATTCCAGGAAAATAAAGCTTTCTATCATAGCTCATCCTCCTATAGGGGCCTCCAGAAATACTTATTCCAGTGTTACCCCAAGAATCCCCTTCTACCAATAACACTATCATCCTTTCATCCTGCTTCTAGGCGATAAATTCCCACTTGTCGTTGCTGTATTTGGAGTTGAGGCCAATCTCTCTCCCTTATTTCTTTGCAATATCCCTACTACAATTGTCTTAAATAAAATAAAATCTTCCTGCCTAACAAGGGTAAGGATATTTTTTAAATAGTTCTCTAAAAAAGAAGAAATTAGTGTTTCGTAGTGTTTAGTCTCTGGGTCTATTTTTTGTTCATTATATCCCACATGTGAGTGAGATCATGTGATATTTATCTTGGGGATGGGAGTGGTGGGGGGTCAATTGGGGAAAAGGGAGACATATGTAATACTTTAAACAATAAAATAAACTAAAGATCCATTGCTCTAGAGATAATCAGTAATGCCATTTTCCAGTCTTTATTCCTGCATGCATAATACAGAAACAAATTGTATTTTCTGTGAAAATGAAGTTATCAACTGTCCACAATGTTCCCAGTTCCAATTATCTATCTTAAGTAACCTTTGAACAAGCTCTCTATAGATATAACTACTTACATATCACTCTATTCAATTTATTTGACCTCATTTTGCTTATCAGATAATCATTTGGTGTATTTAGGTACAATTTTTTTATGTTTAATTCCAAACCAAAAAAGTTAAATGAAAACGAAAGTTCTACAATTTACTGACATAGAGAGTAGATAATGAATTTACAAGAATTTATAATTGCGTTTTCCACTGTTATTCTATTGTGGTGAAACAACCGCACATAACCTTCAGATTCCCCAGAGATTCTACATGGGACAAAGGAGAAACACTTTCTGAAAGGGGTTCTCCTGCTTATCAAAAGAATGGAGTGTCCAGAGACATGAAGCAGGCCACAGCCTGACCATTCTCATTGGAAGGGTAAGGGAAGAGATTAACCAAAGAACATACATGCATATCTGCATAAACCATGGACACAGACAATAGTGAAGGCCTAGTGAGGGGGAGGGGTGGGGAGGAGGGGTCAATGGGGAAAAATGGGGACATCCGTAATACTTTCAGCAATAAACATAAATTTAAAAAATGAAGAAGAAGAAGAAACTAGGCAGATGAATTCTGAAGGCTGACAAGTCCAAAATCTGAAGGGCAAGATGGCAGGATAGAAACTCAGGTAAGGGCTGAAGTTGAGCGTTGAATACAAAATCTAAAGGGCAGACCAACAGACTGCAAACTTGTATCGAATTTCTATTAAAGTTTTGCAGTAGATGCCCTTGACTGGGAATCAAACCCATGACCCTTTGGTGCGTGGGCCTGCCCTCTAATGTCTGAGCTGCACTGGCCAGGGCTACGGTGTTAATTCTTAACTGAAAATGATCTTCAAATTCAGAGTATGATCATATATTTCAAAAAGATTCACCAGTAAACACAGTATACAAAAGGTAGGGGGTTCATTCTTTTTCTAAAAATCTTGATAGACACATTGTTCTCATCTTATTCCCAGGTCAGCTATGTTTTTACAGACAAAACACTCTCCTGGAGCATTCTTAGGTTTTAATACCTGGAGTGCCTCGAATCCTTTAAGTAGTTCATTGGCATAATTTATGGCAGTATTTATATCATTCACAAGAGCCTTAGGGAAAATCATGAATTTCAGGGCTTTTGTTGGCTGACTTCAAAGCTCTGATTAAGACTTTATCTTAGTCCTAAATGAAGAGGGAAAATGATCATATAATCTATACCCATTGACTGGCAATTAATTTATTTACTTAAATATTTATTCCCCTAAAAGTTTTATTTAGGTTATGACAATTTGCTACCTAAAAATTAGAGACAGTGGAAATAACAAATGATTATTGAAACTCTTTTTTTTCTTAGAAAAGAAAGCAAAATTTCAGATTAAAGAAATGATTATACTAGAAAAATGAGGGTCAATCAATCTGCACTCAATCAAAGTCAGAGCAAAGGCAGATACAAAGTGGCAGTTAAAGCATATGAGGGGTAAAACATGCAGAGAGAGGGAAAAGGGGGACTATGAAAGCTTTTCAGGGAGAGCAGCTAGTTTCCATAGCAACAGAGCATAATTTTTTCTCCATGTAAAAGATCCTATTTTGAATGTGTTATTGGTGATTCAGATGCAAAAAAAAAAAAAAAAAAAGGAATTTAGAGAAGATGGCACAGGAATTTACATACTATAAGTCTTAACTCTAGAAAGCTATGAGTTAAGAATACACTTGTCATTTCTGTTTTTAGATTTGTGTGCCTGTAAGATATCTATATTTGATGTGGTACTTATTCAATCCATAAGCACCTATCAGTAAGAGAGTATAAAACAACCTAAAATTTAGTGCTCACTTTACTTACCAAAACTTGTACATGAGAAATGTGTCCATCCACAAGAAAGAACACATTTTTCGAATTTGCACATGACTAGTTGTAGCTCTGTGTGTGTGTGTGTGTGTGTGTGTGTGTGTGTGTGTGCCCGCGCTAAAAGAGAGAGATAGAGAGATTTTATTTAAGAGCATATGGAATAAATTTGTTGCATATTAGATAATCATTTAGAAACATTTTCTTCAACCATGCCTTACTTCTACCAGCAGAGATTATATTCCCCAAACTTGATCTTTAGGATCTGTTATCTTGTTACCAGCGAGGTGAGCAGACCTCGGTTCTTGTCTTCTTAAGGGAAAGATTTCAATCAAGAGACAAAGTGTAGAAACGCAAGGAAGAATTTATTGACCCTAACAAAAATATCAGGGGCCCCTTAGAGGTTAGGGGTATGTGCCTGTGGGGGATGTAGAGGGGGGAAGGAATGGCATGGGCCTGCACCTGGGGCCTTCATTTTCAGGGGTTTTAAAGGCTGGGATTTAGTGGGGGGTCTTAGAGGCTGATGAATAGAATAGTCATCAGTCCACCAGTGTAGCTCAGTGTTTGAGCATCAACATATGAACTAGGAGGTCATGGTTGGATTTCCAGTCAGGGCACATGCCCTGGGGTTGCAGGCTCTATCTCCAGTAGGGGGCATGCGGGAGGCAGCGGATTGATGATTCTCTCTCATTGTTACTGTTCTATAAGAATCTTGTTTGCATTTGTCAATGAAGACAAATTACACAGGCAAGAATAAGGAATAATTAATTGCTTACTGAAGCATGGACTCACCAGTGGAAACCAGAAATAGTCCCAGGAATCATTGCTGGGGTAGGGATACCTGAGATATAATGATGAATTGCTGGAAGCTCAGTGGGGACAAGACTGAGAATAAAAATGTCCTGATAGAACTAGTCATAGAAGGCCCAATATGGTGAGATTTACCTCCGGGAGCTTGACTGGGTTCTCACAGTAAATATCCAGAAAAACCCCCTAATGCTTCTGTCAGGGGGAGGGAAAATAAACAATTTTCAAATATGCTAGAGTACCCTATTATTCTTAACAAGACCTGCTCTCCCGGGAAAGTATTTAACCAGAGCCCAAACTACTGTAGTATTATCAAGGCCTAACTCACCTGGAGAAAAGGGCATACCCAACTCGAGCTCACTCTAGCCATCCTATCTCACTTAAGGGGATAGAAAAACAAACAACAACTGAGAAATACTCATAAAGTTCACTGTCCAGAGACTTAGGCTCAGTGACAGACTGAGACTTCATCATAGGATTATAGAATACCTCTCTCCCTAAACTTTACCACCACATTACTCAAGATTTACTCACAGCAGTTCCTTTTGAGATAGGCAGACTACGGCCTGGGCCCAGCTGGCAGGAAGCCAGGGACCCTTTAATTGCACAAATGCTTTCCCTTCAAAACCTCAGACATGTCTCATAGCAATATTTTTGCTGATATATCTCCTCAGGAAAGGGAAACAAAAGAAAAATAAACAAATTGAACTACATAAAACTAAAAAGTTTCGCACAGCAAACCATCAGCAAAATGAAAAGACAACACACTGAATGGGAGAACATATTCGCCAATGATGATCTGATAAGGGGTTAATATCTAATAGTTACAAAGAACTTACACAACTCAACACCAGGAAGATAAACAATCCAATTAAAAAATAGGCAAAAGACCTGAATAGACACTTCTCCAAAGAGGACATTCAGCCCTAGCAGGTTTGACTCAGTGGATAGAACGTCAGCCTGCAGACTGAAGGGTCTTGGGTTCGATTCCAGTAAAGGGTACATGTCTGGGTTGCGAGCTGGATCCCCAGTAAGGGGTGTGCTGGAGGCAGCCAATCAATGATTCTCTCTCATCATTGATTTTTCTATCTGTCTCTCCCTTTCCCTTCCTCTCTGAAAGCAATAAAAAAAATATTTTTTTAAAAAGAGGACAGTAAACATCTGAAAAGATGCACAACATCACTAATCATTAGAGAAATGCAAACTAAAACCACATTGAGGTATTACCTCACACCTGTCAGAGTGGCTATCATCAATAAATCAACAAACATCAAGTGTGGTCAAGGATGTGGAGAAAGGGAACCCTCGTGCACTATTGGTGGGAATGCAGATTGGTGCAGACACTATGTAAAACAGTGTGGAGGTTCCCCAAAAATTGAAAAAAGTAACTGCCTTATGACCCAGCGATTCCACTTTTAGGTATATATCTGAAGAAACCAGAATGTACCCCTATGTTCATTGCAGCATTATTTACAATAGTCAAGCGATGGAAGCAACCCAATTGCACATCAATAGAGGAGTAGATAAAAAAGCAGTAGTACATATACACATGAAATATGTTAGGCCATAAAAAATAATGCAGTGTTACCATTTGCGAAAGTATGGATAGAGCAGCTATTTTCAACCTTTTTCATCTCATGGTACACATAAATTAATTATTAAAATTCTATGGCACACCAAAAACTATGTGTTAATTTTTGCCAAAAAATAGGTATCATTTTGATTCATTCACACCAGATGGCTACTGTTGTGTTGGCTGTTGTCATTTTTTAAATTTGACAGTCTGAGGAAAAAGAAGTCAGTGCTCCCAACTAAGTAGTTAGGTATTGCATGTTTTAAAATTTTTTGCGGCATATCGGTTGAAACTGACCTAGAGGGATTATGCTTAGTGAAATAAGTCTGTCAGAGACAGACGAATACCATATGATTTCACTTATATGTGGAATATAAAGACCAAATAAATGAACAAACAAAACAGAAATAGACTCATAGATACAGAGAACAGACTGATGGTTGCCAGAGGTGAGAGGAATTGGGAGACTGGGTAAAAAAGGTGAAGGAATTGAGAAGTACACATCGGTAGTTACAAAATACTGCATAGGAAATATAGTCAATAATCCTATATAATAAAACCCTAATATGCAAATTGACTGAATGGCGGAACGACTGGTCACTATGATGTGCATTGACCACCAGGGGGCAGCCACTCATCCAGAAGCCAGGCTCACAGCTGGTGAGCACAGCGGCCCTGGCGGGAACCTCTCCCACCTCCTCTGCAGGTGAGTGGTAAAGAGCAAGGGATCCTGGACTGTGAGAGCCCTGGACTGCGAGAGGGATGTCTGACTGCCGGCTTAGGCCCTATCCCCAGGGGGATCGGATTAAGCCGGCAGGTAGACATTCCCTGAGGTGTTCCAAACTGTGAGAGGGCGCAGGTCGGGCTGAGGTACTCCCCCTCCCATGGACGAATTTTGTGCACTAGGCCACTGGTATTGTAATAATTATGTATGGTGCCAGCTGGGTACTGGAAATACCATGGGGACCATTTTGTAAATTATATGATTGTCTAACTACTATGCTGAATACCTGAAACTAATACAATATAATATTGAATATAAATTTTAATTAAAAAATACATATTAACAAAATGTATTTTGTTAATATGTATTTTACATATTACAAACAACAATAATAATAAAGCATTTTTTGTGGATAGAGCGTCGGCCTGCGGTCTGTGGAGTACCGGTTTGATTCCAGTCGGGAGCATCTACCTTGGTTGCGGGCACATCCCCAGTGGGCGGGGGGGTGGGGGAGGAAGTGCAGGAGGCAGCTGATCATGTTTCTCTCTCATCGATGTTTCCGACTCTCTATCCCTCTCCCTTCCTCTCTGTAAAAAAATTGATAAAATAACTTTAAAAAAGTTGTCTCCTTCGGTGCTCAAATTATGCATGACAAACCTCTCATCTGAGTACTATTTTGGGTGAAGTCACTTGTTTTCTATCTCATAAGTGCCCAAGAGCATGGTTCAGTGGTAGAATTTCTTCTACCAGCTAAGTAGGAGGCCTGGGTGCAATTCCTGACCAACATAGTATGCTCTGCTCCAGTTTCTGGCGATCTCTTTTGATTTTTAACCTGGGAAATCATCAGAGCCCAGGGCAGCAAGAACACTTTTACTCAGTACATTATGTTCAGCTAGCAAGAAAAATTACAAAGCTTACCAAAAGGCAAAAATAATTTGAAGAGATAAAGTAAACATCAGAACCAGACATAGGAGGATCGTTCAAATGATCAGACTGGGAATTTAAAACAATTATGATTAATATGCTGGGAGCACTAATAAATAAAGTAGACAAATGCAATAATAGGTGGGCAATGTAAGCAGAGAAATGAAAATCCTAAGAAAGAACCAAAAATAAATGCTAGAGATAAAATACTGTAACGGCAGTGAAGAGCGCTTTTTATGGGCATATGAGATTGGACATGGCTGAGGGAAGAATCTGAGTTAAAGAATATATCAATAGAACGTCTAAAAACTGAAAACAAAGTGAATAAAGACGAAAAAACAAAAATCAGCACAAAATATCCAAAGAGTATGGAACAACTACAAAAGTGTGACATATGTAATGGGAATAGCAGAATATATACTGGATAAAAAAAAAGAAAGACACTGAAGATATGTTTGAAACAATAGTGACTGAAAATTTTCCAATTTATTATTTTTTATTATCATATAGTATCTTTCATTTATTGGATACTAAGCATGTACCAGGTATCATCCTAATAATAAAATGGAACTAGAAGCATGGATACATGGAACAGACTGGCCAGTGCCTGAGGGGAGGAAAGTGGGGATGATTGGATAAAGAAGGTGAAGGGATTAGCTAAAGAATATATATGCATACACTATGGACATGGACAATAGTTTCATGAATGTCCAGCCAGTGTTGCTCAGTGGTTAAGCATTGCCCTATGAACTAGGAGGTCAAGGTTCAATTCCCAGTCAGGGCACATGCCTGGCTTGCAGCCTTGATCCCCAGTGTGGGACATGCAGGAGGCAGCCAATCAATGACTCTCTTTCATCATTGATATTTCTATCTCTCTCTCCCTCTCCCTTGCTCTCTACAAAAAAACCCCCAAGGCATAGTTTTGTGAAGGCCAAGGGAGGAGAGGGGAAGGGGGATGGAGGTGGGCAAAGGGAGGAGAAAAGGGGTACACCTGAAATTATGTCAACATTAAAAATGTTTAATAAAAACAGAAAACTGGGCTAAAAATATAATAAATAATAAAACAGCCTAAATTCCCTTAGCTACAAAGTGATGAAGCCTAGATCTGAACCCTAGAAATTCATATATAAAAGCTCAGATCTTAAGGATTAATTGGTAGTTATTTTTAAAATATGTTTTTATTGATTTTTCAAGAGAGAGGAAGGGAGAGGGAGCGATAGAAACATCAATCAGCTGCCTCCTGCACAGCCCCTACCGGGCATCCAGCCTGCAACCCGGCGGCCTCTTGACTCATATGTGTACTCTCAACCACTGAGCAACATTGGCCTGGCTAATTGATAGTTTTGATTACTGAAAATTGTATATATACAAGTGTTAGGTATTACAGATATATAATTACATTGCACTAAGTATGCAAGAATGGAATGGTGAGCATTAGAGTAAGAGAATTCCTGCAAAAGCTAATAATATGGGCAAGTTCCCAATAAGGGAGAATCACAGGGCAATTCGAAGAGTGAAATGAGGGCAGCAGAGTTAGAAAAGTATGGGGAAGAAGAGTCCTTTAAGATAAGATAGAAAATGTGGGCAATTTCTGCACCATTCAGGTGTTTTTAAGCCATGTTTAGATTTTTGATTCTTATATTGTAAAAAAGGGGAAGTCACTGGAGAATTTTCAATAAAATAAAGGTAGTAATATTTGTATTTGTACAAACTTTATTTTGTATGACAGGTGAGTTTAGTTCAGCAAGTCTAACCCCAATTTAATGTCATGTCTTTAACACACAAATGCGATAATTTTTAAATATTTGTCAAAATTTTTTTCCAATTTAGTCATTATATTAATCATTCTTAAAGTCAATTTTTACCTTCCATTCTTTGTTTCTTTTTAAACTATGACTTAATAATAACTATGTTATATAATTATTTGTGATATGTTACAAAATTTTTGTGACCTGTTTTCTGAAAAATGTCCTTTCTGGAAAATCAGGATAATGTAATATTGGAAATACCTTTCTTTTAATCTTGTTCTTTGAAATATCACAATGGACTCAGTGCAGCATTACAAATTGATTTGACTCCTGCTTTTTTCTGAAGGGTGGGCAGGGACACTGCCTCAAAGCATCTTTTCTCTCCACAAGAACAGGGAAGAAAAACATAATATGCAAAGCAGCAAATCAGCACAGGCATCTTCTCCTCAGGCTGCCCAAGAGTGAAGGGCAAACGGCACCTTTCCCACCAAGTTTTCCCGCTCCACTTCAGGGTCCGAAATCTAAGAGAACTGAAGTGCTGGCTAAACTAATGTTTGCAGAGCACAAAGGCTGTAGTGAACCAGAGCTTGAAGACTCATCTGACCCATTTCCTTGGTTTTCTCTCTTTCCAGGTGAGGCTGGGGGTGGGGCAAACTGACTATCAATGCCTTATATCCCACATTACAGGCTCCAAAGTTAAAATATCTTCAAAAATATAATTTGTAATGGAAACATCAAAGAAGAACGGGTTATTTGTTTTAATGGCAAGAGAAAGAACTTTGAAGAATTTTCCAACAGCAGTTAAATGCTTGAGTTCAAATGTGAACTCAATATTTTCTGAGCTTTGCCTGTTGTTTGGAATTAGTCACATGTCCCTGCCTAACAGCACAGCAGGCTGTAAAACTATAATCTTACCTTCTGTCTTATGAAACTACTTGTTAACTGAGGTTAATAAAGCACATTGTCCTACAGCCTTATGCATCCATGCATACTCAATGCCTATATTGGAGACTGGCAGGAAATGGGTACTTGTCAAATTTAGGTTGAATGAATGAACGTATGCATGAATAAAAAAATCAGTCAATCTAGATTTGACTCAGAATAGAGGCAAACTATTATTCTTATCCCAAGTCTTATAGTGATTTATGAATGATTACCATGATATATTAAAATTTCCCTGTCTGGTATACTAGCAAGTTATGTCACTAGGTATTAAAAAAGTCAGAGCTTTCAAATTTGATAGTGGAAAAAAATGCTGAATAATTGGGTTGGAGTAGAAATGGTGTTATACAAAACTGGATAAGTGACACATTAAAGAGGTCTGTCTTGGAAATGTAGGTGATCCCTCAGTCAGAAACTGTAATAGCTTTTTAGAAACCTGCTGTGGCTGAGAATGACATGGCCATCCATGAGCGGTTGCTAGTGGTCTTTCTCATAGCCACGTGACACTGACATTAGCCACACTATGGTGGTAGATTGTGCAGAGAGACTATGGAAGGAGCACATTTGTTAACTGAAGAATCCCACCACCAGAGGAGCCAAACTCTATAGTGTGGGTTTAATTGTTAAATTGGCATTTCTTTTACAATAACCACCTTACATCCAGAATTATCTCTTGTTTCAATGTTGTCCTATTCATACCTTTATTGTTCAAATTTATTTATTACAAAAGCCTATGAAGAAACATAAAGTAACTGTACTTGAGTATCTAGTTTTAGTTTCAATACCTAAACGCAAAGCTTTTATTTTTAAAAAATTCATTTTCTAATGCATTTTTATGTTACGTTAGAATATAGTATGCATTAAATCGGTGTTTATTTTTCCCTATTTAATTTGATTCTTTCCTTAGCTAATGATGTTCAAGACATAAACAATATTAATCCTAATTGGAACACATTGAGTCTGAAAATTTGTCTTTCATTTTTTCTCTTCATATAGTGTCAGGTTACTTATGTAATGTCAACATCTGTGATGGAGGAAATAAATCATTTCTTTCTTCATAGCATTAGAATAATTGATGTTTACATCTAGAGTCTCATAAGTCATCAGTGCTCAAAATGTATTCCTGGGACCAGCAGCACCAATATTACCTGGGGATTTTTAGGAATGCAGAATCTTGAACCACACTTCAGACCTAGTAAAGCTAAACATCTAAAGGTGAAGTCCAGAAATCTGCATTTAAAAAATTCATATGACACACTAAAGTTTGAGAACTATTGCCCAAGAAGCATATCATTTTAGCATTTTCTGTTCCAGCAAAAATTGCAAATACTTTTTCACATGCCAAATTCTTAAATCTTTTTTATTTGTGTTTAAGTAATGTTACTTGATGTACTTTTAAGTAATTTTATTTAAGGCCAAAATAGAATTTTAAAATAGCAAGCATAAATATTATTTGAATCATTAACATTTAAGTTCAGTATTCCCTTAAACATATTTTTGACTGTCTAAACAGTAACATGTATACATACCTCCACCTTGGTCAAAACAAAATCAATAATTGTTTATTTCAAAACATCACAAAATTGTCTACCTTAGGAAGTATTTGTAACAAATAAATACACCCTAATGCATACTGGGAATAAGAGAAATGTTACAAGCACCAGAAGGGAAATTATAAATTTTGCCTTCAATATTACATTTTTTCATATCACAACCTTAGAATAAGGCTTAAATCAGAGTCACAGAAAAAAGGAATAAGAGAGATTATAATTAGTCATCTTCACTTATGTTTTAGGTGTTTCTGTTGTCCTTTAAGGCATTCATCTACTGAATACTCTAAAAAAATAATAATTAATGATGGTGTCAGAGCCTGAGCTCACTGTAGATAACTGAGACCATGCGATAATATTAATATTGTACTAAAAGTAAAATGTGTTCATTTAGAGGCAACTCCACTCATAAATGAGTAGGACAGATACATATATGTGTAATCACCAAGGGTGGAGAAGTAACCAGTAATAGAGAATATGTGGAAAGGAGCTGGCAGTACCAGTAAGGCAACCTCAGAAACTGTCGTAAGCATTCTCTTTACCTCAAGACTTTAAATTTTATTTTCATATAAAAAGATATGGAGCTCATAAAAATTAAATCATTAATAATGTTACAGTGGCATACCTGACAGTTCTGACAGCCACATGTGGTAGCTTGGAAGTATATTACTCTGCCAGCTAAAATATTAATAGAACATTGACTATCTTTTCCACGGTCTATAAGGTTCAGAAGTTATTATGAAATTGGGTTTGCCTTTGGGGGATTTGGTTTAGTTACTGTACCAGCAGGTAGTTTTTTGTATATTTGCTTTTTGAAGGATGGATAATTTTTGAAGCAAAGGCAGAGAAGTCCCAATAAATCATATCTTTATGAAATATTCATTACATCTGTATATTCTTTACAAGGCTTCTGTCAGACAAATTAAAATAAAGAATGATTAAGAAAAACATTTAGCAGCAAGTTGACAAGGCACTTTATAAACATAAAAAAGTTTTGGGTTTTAACTAGAAAAGTTTTCAAAAGAAATTCTGTCCACTTTTATTAGACAAGTAAAGTAAAAATTAAATCGAAAGCAAAAGAACTCTAGAAATAGCTAAGTTGCCATTTTTAAAGGGATATGACCTCCTACTACTCTCTTTTAGGCATTATCATTGTTTGCCTGAGGATTCATAATGTCCACTGCTCAGAACTGATGATTTTCTGAACACAAAGGATTTGTAAAGGTGGGGCTTAGATCCAAAAGACCCCCAGCTCAGGCCTATAGCTGCAAGGCGATGTGATATGTCCCCCTGTGGTGTTAAGAATGTAGATTCCGGAGCCTGACTGCTGGGTCTAAAGTTCAGGTCTGACAAGTACTCTACTCTCTGCTTTAATTTCCTCATTTGTTAAGTGGGAATTACAGTAGATACTTGGCTCATGTGGCTGTGTTGAGTATTAAATGAACAAATCTTGATTATTCTAGCAGTGGTTGGCAAACTCATTAGTCAACAGAGCCAAATATCAACAGTACAACGATTGAAATTTCTTTTGAGAGCCACATTTTTTAAACTTAAACTATAGCCTGGCCGGCATGGCTCAGTGGTTGAGCATCTACCTATGAACCAGGAGGTCATGGTTCGATTCCCGGTCAGGGCACATACCCGGATTGTGAGCTCCATCCCCAGTGTGGGGCATGCAGGAGGCAGCTGATCAATGACATCATTGATGTTTCTATCTCTCCCTCTCCTTTCCTATCTGAAATCAAACTATATAGGTAGGTACATTGTTATTAACTTAATTAGGGTACTCCTAAGGCTTAGGAAGAGCCACACTCCAGGGGCCAAAGAGCCGCATGTGGCTCGCGAGCCGCGGTTTGCCGACCACGGTTCTAAGGAATTACAAATGCATGGCCCAGGAATTCCAGATGAATTGATGAGTGTACTTGTTTTTTGTTTTTTTTTTTCTTGTGTATTTTAAATCTTGCATTTAATCTCATATATACATAGCTAACACCATCATGGATTTTGGCTAGACAGAGATGAAATGAATTACACATGTGCCACTCCCGCCTTCTGGCCTAAGATCATCTGAAATGGCTAACTTATGGCCTAAAGGCCCTGGCTGTGTAAAATAACACTCAAGTTTTTTTGCAGGATGGTGCCAGTACATCATTGTCCAGCTTTCAGGCAGCCCCTCTCAGAGGATCTATACCCTCACGAATGCAATTTTCAACATTCTTAAGATTCATTTCTGGATAATTAATGACTGTCTTACCACCACTCCAGCTTAAATAGCTCATGTGCAACCTGCTGAGAAATTCTTTATTTGGACATAGAAATTAATGATGTAGACCATTTTATTTCTCCCAAGTGCAAGGGTCTATGAGAAATAAAAGGATGGTGCTGACAGACAAAGTAAGTTATGGTATCACAGTGCTGTGGAATAGTTTTTAAGCTTCAGTTTTCTTAGTAGTGTATTTGCTTCTGATGGCTCACTATAGTTATTGTGGACAAGTTAAAGGCAGAAAAAAGATAATCATTCCAGATCTGAAAATTAAGAATGTATTTATATAATGCAGAATTTTATATTATACTAGAGTCCCAGTGCATGAAATTCATGCACTCGGAGAGCAGTCCCCCAGCCTGGCCTGTGCCCTGTCACAGTGCAGGAGCCCCACAATCGATCACCCCAAGAGGTAAGCCCCAACCACCCATCCGGGGCTCCTTGATGGATTGCCCCAAAGAGGTAGGCCAGAACCAGGGGTCCTGCCTCCACTACAGGCAGAGCTGGGAGGCGGGACCCCCAGATCCCCCAGGCAGGCCTTGACACACTGAGGCGAGACCCCCCAGGCTGGCCTTGCTGCTCAGAGCCGGGGCCCCCAGGAAGGCCTCGCTGCGTGGAGCTGGGAGGAGGCAGGACTCCCAGGCAGGCCTCGCCATGTGGAGCCAGGAGGAAGTGGGACCCCCAGGCAGGCCTCACCTCGTGGAGCCGGGGAACCCGCCTCCTCCAGGCTCTGCACACGGAGCAGGGAGGAGGTTGGGCACCTAGGCAGGCTCCGTGCCACACCCACACGCAGCATCAAACCCAGCCTCGCCCACCTGTGCGCACCCACTGTGCACGCAGCCATCTAGTGACGACGTGAAGGCATCACGGTGTGATGACCACTTAGTCTTTTATTAATAAGGATAGAGAATTTGGCAAACATAAAAAAAATTCCCATAGATAAAGATATGATCCTATATTTTATGATATTTCTCTAAAGCAGCATGTTTGACCCAAAGTTACCTAAAATTGAGTCAGAGACATAGATGCTGTAGACAGAGAAGTTTCACTTCAAGTTCATAGGAAGCTCAAAGAGTGGGTTTAATGCCCAAGACATGAGGTCAGTTGTCACTCTGAGCTGCAAACAGTATTTAATCTGAAGCAAATAAAAATACTGTATTCACCATGCTGTTTCGATCTCTGTTTCTGGCCTTCAATTTGGTCTAAAGTAAAAAGAGAATGAAGTGGGCTTTTAATAGAAGCCATTATCCTAAATTATAGTAATGCATAATCGAGTGAAAGAATACTAAAGTCAGCAGATTGCAGTTGTATGCCATGATTTCAAACTCACTGAGGTATATTAGACAAACCTTTTAGCTTTGGTTATTTTATTTTAATATGGTGATTATATAACCTACTAGAGGCCTGGTGCACAAAATTCATGCATGGTGGGGGCGGGGGCGTCCCTCAGTCTGGCCTGCACCCTCTCTAATCCAGGACCCTTTGGGGAATGTCCGACTGCCAGTTTAGGCCCGATCCCACAGGGATCAGGCCTGCCTGCCTGATCATCCCTAACCACCTCTGCCTGCCAGTCTGATGCCCCTAACAGCTCCCCTGCTGGCCTGATCACCCCTAACTGCCTCAGCCTCAGCCCCTGCCACCATGGCTTTGTCTGTAAGGATGTCCAGAAGATGTCCGGTCTAATTAGCATATTATCCTTTTATTAGTATAAACTAGAGGCCCAGTGCACAAAAATTTGTGCACTGGCGGGGGGGGGGGTTGTCCCTCAGCCCCACTTGTGCCCTCTCACAGTCTAGGACCCCTCAGGGGATAGCGACCTGCTGGCTTAGGCCCGCTCCCGGGTGGCAGAGGTCAGGCCCAATCCTTAGGTGCCTGCCCCGCAGCCCCTGGTCGGGCTCAGAGCAGGGCTGATTGGGGAGTTGGGGTGCCGCCCCCTGTCATGCACAGAGCAGGGAGGATCAGGAGGTTGCGATGCCTCCCCCAGTCATGCTCAGGGTAGGGCCGATTGGGGGGTTGGGGCTCTGCTCCCTGTCACACTCAAGGCAGGGCCAATGGGGAGGTTGTGGCGCCACCCCCTGTCATACACAGAGCTGGCCGATCGGGGTGTTGGGGTGCTGCCCCCTGTCACGCTCAGGGCAGGGCCGATCAGGAGGTTGTGTCGCCCCCACCATGTCACACACAGAGCAGGGCTGATGGGTGGGGGTTTGGGCACTGCCTCCTATCATTCACAGGGCAGGACCAATCGGAGGGTTGGGGTGCTGCCTCTGTCACACACAGAGCAGGGCCTATCTGGGGATTGCAGCACCGCCCCCATGACGCTGCTCCAGGGGCCGAGAGGCCTCACAGCTCCGCTGATCCTGGGACCCTGAGGCTTCGCGGCACCGCTGATCCTGGGCCAGGAGGTCTGCGGCTCTGCTGATCCCAGGGCGGGAGGCCTCGCTGCTCTGCGGCTTCGGGGCTGTTTGGCTTCGATCCTCCACTTGGAACCTGCATATGCAAATTAACCGCCATCTTTTAGCTCCTATAATTGAAACATTGTATCTTTTGGAGCTGTTGCTTCAGGAGCTCAGAGCCGGGCGGCGACAGGCGGGGAACCTTGGCTTCCTCCATTGCCGGGGCAACCAAGCCTCCTGTTCTCTTCAGCTGCCTGGCTGCCGGCCGCCATCTTAGTTGGCAGTTAATTTGCATATCACCCTGATTAGCCAATGGGAAGCCTGTCGGAGGTATGGTTAATTACCATGTTTGTCTATTATTAAATAGGACTAGGGGCCCGGTGCATGAAATTCGTGCACTGGGTGTGTGTGTGGGGGGAGTGTCCCTCAGCCCAGCCTGCCCCCTCTCACATACTGGGAGCCCTCAGGCGTTGACCCCCATCACCCTCCAATCGCAGGATCGGCCCGTTGTCCAGGCCTGACGCCTCTGGCCTAGGCGTCTGGCCCGGGCAGCAGGGTCCCACAGCTGCAGCGGCCCCGTGATCGTGGGCTTTGCTTAAGGCCCAGGCAAGGGACCCCTAGCTCCTGGGACTGGCAGCTTCGACCGTGCCCAGCTCCCATCACTGGCTCCACCCCTACTTCCTGCTATCACTGGCCAGGGCGGAAAAGGCACCTGATTCTCCGATCATGGCTGGGGGGCAGGGCAAAGGCGGCCCCAGGGCCGCCTTTGCCCTGCCCCCCAGCTCTTAGCTCCCCCCTGGGTTTCCGATCACTGTCAGTGGCAGGGGGCTTCTTCCTGCTTTCCCTTTCGCCTCCCTGCATTGTGCCTACATATGCAAATTAACCGCCATCTTGTTGGCAGTTAACTGCCAATCTTAGTTTGCAGTTAATTTGCATATAGCCCTGATTAGCCAATGAAAAGGGTATCATCGTACGCCAATTACCATTTTTCTCTTTTATTAGTGTAGATAATATTGAGTCAGTAGCATTTATGTGGTTCTGTTGTGCACTAGGCATTGCCTTAAGTTCTTCTTTGGACTATGGTGAGTGTTAAACACCTATATGCATAACCTTTGATAATCATACATTTGAAATCTATATATTCATTAGCTGGTACCTATCATTAGCATCATCTTCCCCCACATAATCAAATGTAAGTATGTTTGCTTTGGACCTAATGATGCTAAAGAAATAATTTAGTTGTAACCGGTTTGGCTCAGTGGATAGAACGTTGGCCTGTGGACTGAAGGGTCCCAGGTTCAATTCCAGTCAAGGGCATGTACCTTGGTTGCAGGCACATCCCTGGTAGGGGTGTGTAGGAGGCAGTTGATCGATGTTTCTCTCTCATCGATGTTTCTAACTCTTTATCCCTCTCCCTTCCTCTCTGTAAAAAATCAATAAATATATTTTTTTAAAAAGAAATAATTTAAATGTAGAAATTAGTGTTTTAGGATGTTGTTCATACCAGCTCCCATACACAAATTTCTGATAGTATCCCTAATGACAACATTAAGCTAGTCTCTCATGTTAATTCTATACCTGTTCAGGAAACTCAATTTTATAAAATTAACTTAATTTTTTTGTCATTTTTTTTCCACAAGTGAGTACTTCAATTTGCAGAAAAAAACTTATATCTAGAATAGAATTTAGTGTGAATAAAAAATAATTCCTTTATTTTTCAAATGACATTTAGGAATTGGACAATTTAAATAGAAACATAAAGGATAGATATTGACAAAAAAGAAATAAAATTGGAATTCAGATGTTAACACTGTCATATTTTGTCTTTAAAAAGTTAATATGGATTCTAACTTAATGAAAAAAATCCATTTTTATACACCTTGACCTATGCCAGTGTAAATGGCTTTCTTTTTACATCTCTAAACCTAAATGGAGATGATAGATAGATAGCTCTAATTTTACTAGTTAAAAATAAGCTTGCTAATATCTAGCTTATATTACAGATAAAATTATGACTGTTGCTTTTTTTAGGACAAAATGTGAATTTTTCACTGGTTTCTCTCTCTCAAAGTATCAATTAACACATTTTTAGACAACACTGCTTTCTTCAGTAAATTTCACAAGTCTTAACAGATATGTAAAAAATGTAGGTACTTTTCAGAGTTATATGGTTATGATTAAGACTATAAATACATAGATGTTTGTTGCACTGAACATAATTTTTAGATAAAATAGAAAAGGATTCCACTCCTAGTCTTCAGTGTAAAAGAACAATTAGGAGCAAGAAACTAAATATTTACTATATAGAGTATTCATTTCCATTCTCTTGACTATTAATTTATATTTTCTAAACATGGCCATAGATAATATCACTAATTGCTCACAATAAACACTATTTCGATTCAAGGCAAACTGTGTCTTTGAAGTATCAATTATCAGTTATTATAGAGAAGAGGTCATATAAATTGCCAAATTTATCACTTTTTTGTTTTAGTTCTGTGACTTTCAATCTGTCTTTAAAAACATACTATGATCCAGCAACAGAGAAGCATCAATCAGACTATCAGACCTCAGAGGGAAGGTAGGGGAGGGTGAGGGTAAGGGGGAGAGATAAACCAAAGGACTTGTATGCATGCATAAAGCCTAACCGATGGACACAGACACCAGAGGGGTAAGGGCATGAGTGGGCAGGGGGAATGAGAGGATAAGGACACATATGTAATAGCTTAATCAATAAAAATAAAAATAAGAAAAACATACTATGTATTTTAAGCACAAGTCCAGACAACATCCAGCACATTTGGTTTGAAACCCAGGTTTACAATGACTGTATCTCTCAACCAGCCAAAGGCTAGTTGCTGGTGTCTGCCATATGCATATGCTCTCAACTCCAACTGAGAAAACATGCCTGGAAGCATTTCCCTGCCTGAGATTATATTAAATAGCCATACCTGTGCGAGCAACATGAGTTCAAGTTGATTATTGTTCTAGATCTGTGACTTCCAATTTATCCTCCTGAAGATATAAATGTTTGCTTTTCCATAGGCCACGTACATAGGTATTATTATGAAGGCAAGATTTAGTAACAACAGTATTCATAGTACTCTACTGAGACTAAACTGGAATATCCACATTAAGCTCTTTTAAAATATGTGGAGCAGAACACATAAGAGAGGCCAAAAGCATCATGGCACATGAGCACTGCTACGGTTGCACACCCCGTCTATTCTAATACCTTCAACGTCAATATTACTGAAGTTTCAGGGGAAGGTTTGCCACATTGTGTACATTTGTTTTTATATTTTATTCTATAAGGTAAAATAACCTTTCATGTGATAACAAAAAAAAGCATTGAAAAGAAAACTCCTAACATGTAATAACAGTGGTTAAAGTTAATTTAAATGAAGGACTATATTTTTTTTTAATGTACTCGCACAACACTTCAAGGTGGACAAATACCTTGGAAGCTGATCAAAAAAACCATGTCTACGTTATTTGAATTGTGACCTTGGCCTAACAATTCCATGTTGGGAAATAGCCTATTCAGTTTTTGAGAGCTGATAGAAAGTTCAGATTTTTTTTTTCTGAACCAAAATCTGAGCATCTATCCAAAAGTTTTAGTAGCCAATCTCAGTATCCAGTTGCTGTATCATACAGCATGCTCTCAAATGCTATATAACTAATATCATCTCACTGAACCTATGTCTTTTTAAAGCAAACTATCTCTAATGCCCTCTAAGCTCATATTTTAAGGTTTCTAGATATTTCATCAATTATCAATTTGCATTTAATAAACTTCCTTTGTCAAAATCCATCTCATAACGTTTCAAAAGTTAGATTTTCCCTCTTTTGTTTTGGGAAGTAGTCATTCTATTCTATCATAGGATAATTCATTTTTCCCTTTATCGTTGAAAGTATTGCAGATGTCCCCTTTGTTTGTTTTTCACATTGACCCCCTCCATCCCGCACTCGCCTTCCTGTTGTCTGTGTCCAATATCACTATATGTGCTTCCAAATAACATCTGAAGCATCAGTTCTCTAATACCAGAA
This sequence comes from Myotis daubentonii, assembly GCF_963259705.1. Taxonomy (NCBI): domain Eukaryota; kingdom Metazoa; phylum Chordata; class Mammalia; order Chiroptera; family Vespertilionidae; genus Myotis; species Myotis daubentonii. The sequence continues at coordinate 82,628,939 of NC_081840.1, read as the reverse complement.
GCATTCTGTAAAAACTCATCATACTGTAATGTTAGATAAATAATTCAAATGTTGAGTATATGACAGTACTGAACCCTATATTAATAAAAGCTGTCAGTATGTATTTTTTCACATATGGCTTTTCCATTCAACTTAATATTTATGAACTATGTTCCTATTTTCTGTGTTGTAAAAGGTCATTATTTCTCATTAATTATATAAATATACCAAAATTCACTTACCCCCTCTATTTTTAATGGGAATATGGGATGTTTCTAATTTAATGCTGATTATAAATTTAATGCTGATATGAATATTTTTCACATGCCTTTGTGTATAGATTTACAACTAAAGTTTCTGTTGACTGCATATGGAGAAATAGAATAGAAATAAGATTACATGGTCTGAATATATTGCCCGGGAGTTTTCCAAAGTTGTTGAGCAAATTTATACTCCCAGAAGGGAAGGACTAAAATGTTATATTATTATATGAGTTAGGATTAACTAAATTTAAAATTAGCATTTTCAAACATATAATGGCTCATATAAGATAGAATTTTAATTTCTGCTCATGTAACCATACTACAGAAATAACAGGACAGTGAAATATTACTTCTCCAGTGAGACATTCAGGCTGATGGAGTATCTCCCAGCTTCAACAAATGACTTTTAGGCTATTCCTGACTATCTGTACTTACCTAGATTACATATAATAACAAAAATAAAAATAAAAAATAGAGCATGAAAGTTAAAAACTATGGCTTCAAGTTCAATTACATAAATATATTTTATTATCTAAAGGTATAGAATTCAATGTTTTATTCCTGTAGCATTTTCACAGCAAAACTCTTTCAAAATAAGATGAACCAGACTGAGGCCCCAATCTTAGAGCTTACTAGCTAAGCAAAGTAGAGCTTTTCAGTTTCAGGTATTAGAGGCAAATAAGATTTCTTAGATATTATTTTGGGATGACAATATGTATTTCACAAATTATTATAATAATTAATGAAATCATTTATATGGACTATTAGAAATTTTAAAGCCATAGACAGATGTTTTGTCATATCATCTGTGGAACCAAGGAGACATACATACATAGTACAACTATGTAATTATTACAGTTTATCCTTTTATTTTTTGACTACTCTGGCCAGTATTTTAGAAATGAGAAAAAAATGTTAATCTGCCTTAAAAAATTAAATTTGGTAATATGTAATTTTCAACAGCTTCCTCAAAATTGTAAAATAAAAAGTAAAACCAATGATTGATTGCAGTTCATGGGATAATATAGCCCATATTCATTTTCTATGATTGAAATATTACTTCTCAGTTTCTTCTCTCATAATGAGAGAAATGTGAAATTCAATAAGATGAAATACATGATAGCCCTGGCCAGTGTGGCTCAGTTAGTTGGGTGTTGTCCAGTGCACCAGGATGTTACCCGATTTGATTCCTGGTCAGGGATACATGCCTGGGTTGTGGGCTTGATCCCTCGTAGGGTGCATTAAGGAGACAGCCAATCTGTGTTACACTCTCACATTGACGTTTATCTCTCCTCCTTTCTTTTCCTCTCTCCCCCCAAAAATCAATAAACTATTTTTTTAAAAAAATGAGGTACAGCCCAGCCAGTTTGGCTCAGTGGGTGGATAAAGCATTAACCTGCAAACTGAAGGGTCCTGGGTTCAATTTCAGGCAAAGGGCACATGCCAGGGTTGTGGGCTCGATCCAGGGGGTGTGTAGGAGGCAGCCGATCAATGATTCCCTCTCATCATTGATGTTTCTATCTCTCCCTCCCTTTCCCTTCCTCTCTGAAATCAATAAAAATATATTCTTTTAAATTAAAAAAAAATAAAAAATGAGGTACATGAACTGCAAGGAGACTTACACCAGGAATACCTGGTAATGTACCTGAATCTATATGTCCATCAGTGAACAGTGTAAAGGAGAAAAGTAGGAAGTACATTGAAATTTATTCTTCCTAATTTCTTCTAAACTTTTGAGTCTAATGAAAATCTTCTCCACGGTAAACTCTGAGTGGAAATCAGTTTTGGATTGTGTTGTATGGGTTATGAGTCTTTGAGTCAGCTCCACTCCTGGTGACCCTATGAATCAGTGATGTCCACAATACCCTGTCCTAACCGCCCTCCCAGCTCCTGTAGGTTCATGTCTACAGCGTCTTCTGTAGTCGATCCATCGCATATGTGGTCTTCCTCTTTTCCTGCTGACTTCTGTTTCCCCAGCATTATTTATTGTCTTTTCCACAAAACCCTACCTTCTCATGATACACCCAAAGTAGGGCAGCTTCAGTGTTATCATTTCTGCCTCCAAAATGTTTCAGGCTTAATTTGCTCTAGGACAGTGTTCATCTTTCTGGAAGTCCAGGGTATCCGTAAAGGTTTCTTCCAACACTATATTTCAAAGAATCAATTGTGTTATTTTTTTTCCTACCAGCCTTCTTCACTGTCCAATTTTCATACCTGTACATAGTAATTGAAAACACAAGGGTAGATGATCTTAGTCTTGGTCTCTCTGATTGTGTTATTAATCAGTTTAACAATAACATTTGAAGCTCTGTCTGAAATGTTTTAATGATCAAATGAAAAGATATTATTTTTAGAGCTTGATCTCATGAGGTCAATTAATGTCTTCCTGCCAGACTGATACTTTGAACATTAGTATTAACACTGCTGTCCTTAAACCATCAAATTTAGCCTGCAGTGCAGCGAATTGTTGATGGCTAATAAAGTACAATGTTCAGCTGCTGCCTGAGGGCAGGATTCAGAATTGCCTTATCAACACATAAGCACATTTTCATTCTTTTGGAACCAAGCTGCATTACTTAAAAATTCAAAACTTTCATTTTTATCATTTTAATATCTAAATTAAATTTATGGTTATTAAAAATTGAATATATTATCCAGTTATATATGTGTATGTAACTCATAATTCTTGTAATGTGTATTTAGAGTGTAATCTGAGAGGGATCTTAGGTTAGAAAATAGCTAATAATTAATAATAGGAGTTGGCCAACCACAATTGATGAGCCAAATTTAATTTAAAATTTTTGGCTAGTTTGTAGTCATGATGCAAAGCCTCCCTAAAAGAAACCACAAATAAAATCTGCCACAATTATACACAGAGCAAAAATTGATATAGCTAGGTAGATAGATATATTTATAGATAGATAAGAGAAATATATAAACTACACATTCTATTAAAAATCCATATTTCCTGCCAAAACCGGTTTGGCTCAGTGGATAGAGCGTTGGCCTGCGGACTGAAAGGTCTCAGGTTCGATTCCGGTCAAGGGCATGTACCTTGGTTGTGGGCATATCCCCAGTAGGAGATGTGCAGGAGGCAGCTGATCGATGTTTCTCTCTCATCGATGTTTCTAACTCTCTAGCCCTCTCCCTTCCTCTCTGTAAAAATATCAATAAAATATATTAAAAAATCCATATTTCCTTTTTTTACATGAGATGTCTTTTGCCTAAACAAACTGTGTTTTCTTAGCATTAACTACTACTAAAGTCTATTCCAAATATATTATTTACATTGATAATAAATCTAATTAATAAACAATAATTAATGTCCTCTGAAAAACAATTGTTCAATATGTCAAAGTTGTTGAAAATGTGCAGCATATATGGCTTCCTAAAGGTAACTTTTGTGCTATTTTAGAGTAGAAGTCACAGGTAGACAGGGAGGACAAATAGAACATTCGACTGCAGAACCCACAGCTGGAGGAAAGACATCTCTGGAAAAGAAACAACTTTAGCAATTAAAAACAAAATGACATGAGGAAATCAAGGTTCTAGGTGAGAGATAGCTATATCAGACACATAATATACAACATAAATGGTTTTTATCTTCTAATTGGAATACCAATTACTTTATGAAGGAGATGACAGCTAGAGGGCACAAATGGGCTTCTGCGGAAAAGGAAATGTCTTGTTTCTTGAGCTGGGTATTATATATATGAATATGCTAGCTTTGCCAAAATGCAACTCAAAATGTTTCAGGCTTAATTTGATCTAGGACAGTTGTTCATCTTTCTGGAAGTCCAGGGTATCCGTAAAGGTTTCTTCCAGCACTATATTTCAAAGAATCAATTGTTCTTTTCCTATGAGTTATAGAGTTTCATATATAGATATAAGATATATCAATAAATAAAATAAAGTATCTATACATATAAAACCCTAATATGAAATAAACCAAATAGTGGAACAACCGAACAACCAGTCGCTATGATTGCACTGACCACCAGGGGATGCATGTGGAACATGGCAGGCGTTGGCAGCAGACAGCAGAGTGTGGAACATGGCGGTCATCAGCTGTGGCAGGATGGTGGAGCAGGTGAGTGGGGGCACCAGCCAAGGCAGAGTGCCAGTTGCTGTCATCGGGCGAGCCTCTGATGGTTACTGAAAATTCTTTGCTCCCGCGCTCCGTGGTTCTGCCTGGCGCTCACACCTGCTGCTGACACTGGCCCCACTCGCACCCGCTGCCAGTTCCAGAGCCACCGCTTGCGCCCGGCGCTGGGCCCGATCACTCGGCGCCATCAGCGGTTGTGAGCAGTGGCTGCTGCCCCAATCACCCATCAGGGCTTCTCCACCTCCCCCTGCTCCTGAGGGGCGATCGGGGCCGGCCCTGATCTGCTGGCGACGGCCCTGCTTGCAACCCACTGCCGACACCAGAGCCTCTACTCGCACCCACTGCCAATGACAGTCCCACTCTCACCCACAACCAGCACCAGAGCTGCCACTTGCGCCGCTGCCAGCACCTGGCGCCAGTCCCCATTGCTTGGTGTCATCAGCGGGTATGAGCACCGGCTGCCATACCCAGCCCCAATTGCCCCTGAGGGCTTCTCAACCTTCCCCTGCTCCTGAGGGGCGATCAGGGTAGTGGGAGCTGCTCGCACCTATTGACGGTGCCGACCCTGCTCTCACCTGCTGCTGGTGCTGGCCCCAATTGCTCTACACTGTCAGCAGGTGTGAGTGGGGCTGGCGCCATCAGCGCCATGGGAGCAGCAGCAGTGGGAACAGAGCTGCTGGCAGACGGGGATCCAGAGCCTCAGTGGGAGGGGCCAGGCAGGGGTGAGGAGGATGGGCTGAGACCCGCCCCTGTGACTACCGCAGCCTTGCAACCCACAGTTCCTTTCAAGGTGCACAAATTTGTGCACTGGGCCCCTAGTAATACATAATTAGAACAATATGATATAATATATTCACATAATATGTAAATATATTTAAAGATTCAATAAAATAAAATATTATTTTAAATTAAATGACACATAGCACCCTTTAGAATATAAGAAAAAGAGAGATGGATAATATCAAATGTAAAGAAGAAGTAGATCAACTAGAAATCTTTTTTGTTGTTGACATTATTACAGATGTCTCTCATTTCACCCCTCACTTTGTCAACCTGTGCCCAGCTCCTTACAACTCTTAAGTTTAAGACCCTTGCCTTATTTTTTCCACCTCAGAACATGTCTTCAGTTCATATATAGGATTATCAAAAACAGGTTTACAGTGTGAGTATGTGAAACAGAGTTTATTCTTGCATTATTTATTAATTATTATATCATTTCATTGTATTTCATCTGTAAACCCACTTTTGCCAACCCCTGCATATATAAAATGTTTCTGTGTATATACATATACAAAATTAACAATAAAAGTTTATAGTACTTAGTATGTGCTGGAAACTATTTTATGAACTTTTATATCAGTGTATTTAATAGTTGCAATAACCTGCTAAGGTTGTTTATTATCCCAATTTATTATCATCCCAGTTTTCCAAATCAACAAGAAAGCAGCAGAGCTAGATTTGAACATATCTTATCTAGCATCAATGCTATACCCTTGAACCAACACTTTACCCTTTTTTTTTACATTTTAAACTTGTGAAAATTTACCAATATTAAAATGTCTAACTAGAAAAAAAACTGTTGTGAGGAAAATCAATACTAAATATGCTACATAAGAAATTTAAGAAATCAAAATGGTATTGAACAAATAAAAGTAATCTACAAAAATATAGATAAATTATGATACCAGATTTTAAACAAGTTTTTAGAGATCATTTAAAAAATTGAGATATAATCTCTATATATAAAGAGCCAGGGGCCATCGCAACTGAACAGACGACTGAACAGGCTGAGTGGGGCAACAAGGCCGGCAGGGGGTTAGTGAGGGACAACCAAACGACTGAACAGCAGGCTGTGTGGGGCGACCAGGCAGGCAGGGGGTTAGTGAGGGACAACCAAATGACTGAGCAGCAGGCTGCGTGCGGCAATCAGGGCGGCAGAGGGTAGTGAAGGATGACCAAATGACTGAACAGCAGGCTGTATGGGATGATAGGCCAGCATGGGGGGCAGTGAAGGGTGACCAGGCAGGCAGGGGGCACAGTTGGTAGCAACTAGGCCAGCAGGGGAGGCAGTGAGGGGTGACCAGGCTGGTGGGGGTGGGGCAGTTGGGGGTGACCAAGCCTGCAGGGGGGGCAGTAAGAGGTGACCAGGCTGGAGGGGGAGGAGTTAGGGGTGACCAAGCCAGTTGGGGGGGGGCAGTTGGGGGCAACCAGGCCAGCAGGCAGAGGCGGTTAGGGGTGATCAGGCTGGCAGGGGGGCCAGTAGGGGCAATCAGGCAGGCAGGCAGGTGAGTAGTTAGGAGCCAGCGGTCCTGGATTGTGAGATGGATATCCAACAGTCGATTTAGGCCTGATCCTCAGGTTCGGGCCTAAACCAGCAGTTGGACATCCCCCGAGGGGGTCCTGGATTGTAGAAGGTGCAGGCTCGGCTGAGGGGACCCCCCCATGCATGAATTTCATGCACTGGGCCACTAGTAGTATATAATAAAGGGCACAAATATTAGATTAAAAAGTATATGCTCATATATTTGAAAGGCAGCAGAATATACCACCCAAAATATGCCTTTTGGGCATAAGGATTATTTTGAGCTGATTATTTTTAAGAAACTGCAGATATACAGAAAGCTCTGAAATCTGAGAAGTTACCCTTTTGTAACATTTACATTTATAAGGGAAAGGTCTGTTTGTAAGGGTATTTCCCTCTCTGTACCAGGAATAGAAAGATGATTTAAGTCTGTAGAAACTCTTACCAATGAAAAAGGCAGGGATTTAAATCCATTTACCAACTATACCTTCTTTTATGGTGATTTGACTGAATACCTCCTTTAACTGGTTTCCCCTACATCCCTCAACTATATTTCTTTATTTAGCTGGAGATGATATTTAAGGTGGTGGCTTGGGTCATTTCTGAGTGTTACTCAATTTTCTTGGGCATCTCTTATGTATATGGAAGGTATATGTATTATTGAAATTATATTTGTTTTATGCTAGCAATCTTTCTTTTATTACAGGGAAGAACACAGAAGGAAAATTATTTATCCTCTCCAATATACCCAACACCCTGGTAAGGTTGTAGAGCATTAACATCATTATACAAAGTTCTTTACATCTTTTTAAAGTCAATTTCTTTCCCAACTATAGGCACTCACTATTAGGTTTACAATTCTACAGGCTAAATTTGTCTATTCCTAAACTTCATATACTAGTAAAAAGAATTGCAAACTGTGTACTCTTTGGGGTCTGATTTCGTTTGTTCACTATGATGTTTTTAAAATGTTTCTACATGTTTGTATGTGTCAATATCTTGTTACTTTTACAGGGAAATATTCATTGTGTGATTAAACCACAATTGTTTATTCCTTCTCTGTTGGACATTTGGGTTCTTTCCAGAGTTGAAAAGAACCATCCTATCTAATAAAAGAGAAACATAGTAATTGGCGTATGACTGCTACCCTTCCCATTGGCTAATCAGGGCAATATGCAAATTAACTGCCAGCCAAGATGGCGGCCGGCAGCCAGGCAGCTTGAAACTAACACGAGGCTTGCTTGCTTCAGTGACGGAGGACTCCAATATTCCCCGCCTGCCCCTGCAGGCCTCTGAGCTGCAAGCAACTATGTAACAAACATAGAAGCTAAACAAAACCCCAGAAACCTGCCAGGCTTCAGCTAGCAGGATCGCAACATTGTAAGCAAAGGCCAGAAACCTACTTTCAGCAGCGGAGGCCTAAGAGCTGGAGCCAAGCCTCAAGCTAAAGCTGGCCCAGAATAAAAAAAGAAAAAAAGGAGCAGTTGGGAACTTCAGTCACCCCCAGCCTGAAAACAGCCATCATCCCCTCACCCAGGCTGGCCAGGCACCCCAGTGGGACCCCCACCTTGAAGGGTGTGTGACCAGCTGCAAACAGCCATCATCCCCTCACCCAGGCTGGCCAGGCACCCCAGTGGGGACCCCCACCCTGAAGGGTGTGTGACCAGCTGCAAACAGCCATCATTCCCTCACCCAGGCTGGCCAGGCACCCCAGTGGGGACCCCCACCCTGATCCAGGACACCCTTCAGGGCAAACCAGCCAGCACCCACCCGTGCACCAGGCCTCTACCCTATATAGTAAAAGGGTAATATGCCTCCCAGCACCGGGATCAGCAGAGCTGAGAGGCCTCCCGGCACCAGGATCAGCATGACAGGGGGCAGCGCCCAAACCCCCTGATCGCCCTGCGGCTCTGTGTGTGACAGGGGGTGGGGTCACAACCTCCCTACCTGCCCTGCTCTGTTCCTGACAGGGGAAGGCGCCCCAACCCCCTGATCAGCTCTGCTCTGTGCCTGATAGTGGGGAGCTCCCCAACCCCCTGATCGCCCTGCGGCTCTGTGTGTGACAGGGTGTGGTGCCCCAACCCCCTGATTGACCCTGCTCTGTGGGTGATAGAGGGTGGCGCCCCAACCCCCCTGATGGGCCCTGCTCTGTGCGTGACAGGGGGCAGCGCCCCAACCCCCCTGATGGGCCCTGCTCTGTGAGTGAACGGGGCAGTGCCCCAACCCCCTGATTGGCCCTGCTCTGTGCGTGACAGGGGGTGGCGCCGCAACCTCCCCATCAACCCTGCCTTGAGTGTGACAGGGGATGGTGCCCCAACCTTCCAATCGGCCCTACCCTGAGCGTGACTGAGGGTGGCATCACAACCTCCCAATTGCCCTGCTCTGTGCATGACAGGGGGTGGTGCCCCAACTCCCCAATCGGCCCTGCTCTGAGCCCGACCAGGGACTGCACCCAGGGATTGGGCCTGCCCTCTGCCACCCGGGTGCAGACCTAAGCCCCCAGGTCGTTATCTCCCAAGGGGTCCCAGACTGCGAGAGGGCACAAGCTGGGCTGAGGGACCCCCCTCCCCGCCGAGTGCACAAATTTTTGTGCACCGGGCCTCTAGTCTATGTATATAAAAAGCCAGCCACCTGAACACTATAATGACCAGAACAACTGGTTGCTATGATGCCCGCTGTGGTCAGTGAATCAGCCCAATCAGGGGCAGGGCTGGCCAGCCAACTGCCTGCAGTCCCTCTCCTAGACCAGTACCACCCCTGATGGGCCCCCACCACCCCATCCACCTGTGGCCCCTCCCCTCAGCCAGTTCTGCCCCCGATTCGCCCCCCCACTCCAATCAGGGACAGGTCCGGCCGGCCAACCACCCATGGCCCCACCCCCAGGCCGCTGGCCCCCAATCAACCCCCTACCTCATTCAGGGGTGGGGCTGGCTGGCCAACCTCACATGGCCCCTCCCCTGACCCCATTTGGGGGTGGTGCTGGCCAGCCCATTGCCCACAACCTCTCCCCACGGCTGGTCCCACCCCCAATCAGCCCCCCACCCCAATTGGGGATGGAGACCGCTGGCTAACCTCCTGCCATCTCCTCTTCCCAACAGGCCCAGTCCCAATCTGCCGACTGGGGCCAGGCCGGCCAGATCTCACTTATGCACAAATTCATGCACTGGGCCTCTAGTTATAAATAAAGCTACTATACACATTCTTGTACAAGTCTTTTAGTAAACATATGTTTTAAATTTTGGTATGAAAATTCCTGAGTGAAGTTGCTAGGCTTAAGATTGGTGTATGTTTAACTGTTTTTTTAAACTGTTTTCCAATGGCAATGGAATTTTACATTTAAACTAGTAATGTATGAGACATTTAGCTGCTCATTCTCCTATTAATCATTCTGTATTGTTTGTATTTTAGATATCCTATTGAAAGTGCAGTGGAATCTTGTGATTCTCATTTATATTTCCCTAGTGTCTAATTATACTGATTATCTTTTTATGAGCTCATTCACTATCAATATATCATGTGTGTGGATGTGTGTGTGTGTGTGTGTGTGTGTGTGTAATATCCAAATAACTGTTTCCTTTTTAAAATTTGGTGATGTGCCTTTTTATATTTAGAGTAGACAGTCTTAAGTGGGAAACACACAATATTTTACCATTAAGTATAATGTTTGCCATAGGATTTTATACATCTTTTATCAAGTTGAAACAATTTTCTTATATTGCTAATTTAATTTTTTTTCCCATGACTACTGAGATGAGCATATAGGTTTTCCTCACTTTCTATTGGTGTCAAAATTACAATGATTGATTAAATTGAATTCTTGCAATTCACTCAACTTAGTCAAAATTATTTTTAATTTCATATCTTACTGAATTCAATCCTATATAATAAAAGACCAGTGACCGAATGGCAGATTGACCAGAACGATTGGTCGACCAGTCTCTATGACATGCAATGACCACCAGGGGGCAGACACTATATGCAGGAGCTGCCCCCTGGTGTTCAGTGTGCTCCCACAGTGGGAGTGCTGCTCATCAGGCCAATCCCCGCAAGCCACTCCCTGCACCAGTTCACGAATCCCATGCACCGGGCCTCTAGTATATTAATATATTCTTATGAATATTTGTTTCTAGGTTCATAAAGATTATTTACCTATGATTTTCCTTTCTTATAAGTTATTGGAAATATCTGATGCTAGTCTAATGATGACTCATAATAAATTGACAAATGGTCCAACCTCAATTTTCTGAAATAAATACTAATTATTTCTTCACTAAATAGTTAAAATAATTATTTAGTGACTATACCTTGGCCTAATGTGTTGTTTTTATAACTGTTTTAGAAACAGGGTGTGGGAAGTAGGAAAGGGAAAACAGACAATAAGTGGTAATGATGGGGGACATGACTTGGGATGGTGAACACATATTACGGAGTTGTGCTGCTTTAACCTATGTAATTTTATTAACCAATGCATTCCCAATAAATTCAATTAAATGAATCCAAATAAATTTCAATTAAAATGAAAATACAAAATACAAAGACATTAGCTATGTTCCACAGCAGAATGAATATAACTTTATAAAATATCTGAACTTGAAAAGTTTATAGAAACTATAAAATGCTTTCTAAGTGGGTCGAAGAAGGTATCACCAAAAAAAATGGGCAAAGTTTGATAAAAGAAAGATTAAAATCAATGATTAAAAATTCTACCAAAGAAGCAATGAAAACCCCATTTGTGTCAATGGATAGATCTTCCAGACAGAAAATCAATAAGGAAATAGCAGCCTTAAATGACACACTAGATCAGATGGATTTAATTGATATCTTCAGACCATTTCACCCCAAAGCAGCAGAATATAAATTATGCTCAAGTGCACATGAAACATTTTCTAGGATAGACCACATGTTAGGCCACAAAACAAGTCTCAATAAATTTAAGAAGATTGAAATCATATCAAGCATATTCTCTGAACACAAAGGTATGAAACTAGAAATCAATCACAAGAAAAAAACTGAAAAACATGGAGGCTAAATAACATGCTACTCAACAATAAATGGGTTAACAATGAGATAAAGGAAGCAATCAAAAGATACTCTAAAAACAAGGAAAACAAGAACACAACAACCCAAAATCTGTTAGACACAGTGAAAGTGAAGCATAGGCACTCTATCTTGTTCCCGGAACCTCCATTTCATAAGAACTGCTGTTTAAAATTTTCCACTAAACATAGATGGTCCTTTGTTCTGTTAATTAACTCTGCTATCCCTGGCTTCTATAAGCACACTTGCTCGAATAATAGAGAAAACAAGCTCCATTTTCTGGCCTTGCAAGCCGCTCTGCTGACGGAAGTGTCTGGTCTGTCCCTGGTTCCTCCCATGCCAGGTGTCTTTTAGTTATCTGAGTTGTGCTGTGCTCAAGGTTACAAGCTTCCTTCAAAATATCGACTGAGCACACTGCCCCCATCCCAGCCCGTGGGGCTCTTTGCAAAGCCTGTGAAAGGTCTGGAAGCCCCATATTTAGGAGACAAAGAAACTGGGAGGGCATAAAGGGAAAGCTTCCTCCATGTTACTTTGCTCAGACTTTAAAGGCAACTCCGCTGAGAATGCCCGCGTAATAAAAGACTCCAGATTTGGCTTACAGACTAAGGCGTCCTCTGTTCAGCTCGCTGATTTCCAATATAAGAAAAGTAGTCCTAAGAGAGAAATTCACGGGATTACAAGAGACAGGAAAAATCTCAAACAATAGATATATAATGTACATTAATAGATATATAAATCTCGACTCTATTTACTAAAATAATGTCTTTATAATCCTCCAAAAGTCATTTGACAGTACTAGACATTAAATCTTCTGCTTATCTAACTTTGATTCAGAATGCCTACATATTTTCTAGGTTCCAGGAGCAATTTCAGACAATAATTTTTAATAACAAATGGTGAATTTTTTCAGAAAAATATGTTGATTATGATAAACAATGACATTAAAATTTCTGGACTTTTTAAATTGTTATTTCAGAATTATTTTACTTATAAATTATAATCTTCTGGAGCATTTATGTACTCTGACAACTATGCTTCTGAATGAAATCTTGAATGATTGAAAATGGCAACACAGAATATACAAACCAAAAATTCAAAAAATTCTTAATAGACTTCATGATTTTAAGAAGCCCCATGCCCTAGCCAGTTTGGCTTCGTGGACAGAGTGTAGGCCTGCAGACTGAAGGGTCTTGGGTTTGATTCTGGCCCCATGTTTTCTGTATAGGTAGCCTATACTTATTCTGTTTTTAAAGGGTGTGTTTAGCAGTTGATTTCCATGTCATATAATTTTTCTGTACTTTGATAGAACAACAACCCAAACCCTTATCTTTCTATTTATTCCTACCTGTAACATATATATGATAGTTGAGGAAGATCACCCATCTTGTGACCATGAAGAAATAAACACAAATTGAATATGACTGAACAGCTCTAGACTACAATAAGTCCTTCTTATGAGAAGAATACGTAGCCACTTTTAAAATAAATAACTGAATACACTTCTTAACTGATACAAATATTTAAAACATTAATGAATTAAGCATCAGTGAAAAAATTCATATCACTTAACTATAAAATTTGAAATTGTCTTTATGGATCAGTGAGTTATTTAATGCTCTTTCACTCCTGAGTCCACATGGTAAATTAAAATTATGTCAGTTTTAAAGAACCGATTTAAAGTTATGATCTAAATTCACTCTTGGATTATGACTAACAGTAAGATTTCTCATTATCTAAGAGAGTAATTTTTGTGCAACTTCTGAGTATACAAAATAACCTGTCTTTCCCATGAGGGTAGAATATCCAGACTGTATTTAATACATTTTAATTTTTATTTTTGAAGAAAAGGAGACCCTTCATAACATAGCCTCAAAGATTGGGTTTAAAAAATTAGAAAAGATATATATTACAGAAAAACATTAGGATTTACTCCCAACATACAAAGTTCTTGGAAGTTATTATTCATGCCCTTCCAATAAGGAAAAATGTAAATAAATTGAAAATCAATTATTTTTCTTGGGTATATCAGAACACTGAGGTTGCTGGCAAACATCACTGAAAATTTAAGAGAGAGTCAAATCACTGAAGATCTACTTTTTGGGGCAGCTGGTGCTGAAACAAAACCTTGTAGAGACACTTAGATGTAATTGAATAATTACGGGAGCTGGGAATGGATTAGTGTGAGGGAAGGTGCTCCTGTGGGCCAGTATTACAGATATCTCCAAATTTTCAAAGATTTTATTTCCAAGGACTCCACTGGATTCTCATGGTAAAGACTGAGAAAACCTTTTAAGGCTCTGGCATGACAGCGGAACACTAAACATAATGAAATGCAAGTGCCTTCTTCATAACAAAGACTTGCAATCCAGGGTAAGAGACTTTACCAGAGCCTTATCGCAACGGGTGGAGGGCTTTCCTTCCTGTCTAGTCTTCTTGTTTCACTTATAGGGGTAAACAAAATATAGACTACTGGAGAAATTCGTGTAAAGATCATGAAAGTACATAGGCCCACAAAAATACTGAGATTTAAATATAATACTATAATTTTTTTCCCCTCCTCACATTTTAAGACTTAAACCAAGACACCAGTATAATAACTGGACTTCCCTAAGTACTTCCTCAAGAGTATCTGTAAGAATCAGATGCTCTTTGTGGAGGAGTATTAAGGGAAGCCACGAGAGGAGACAAAAACACGAACACGAGAGGAATTTGAAGCCCCTGACATATAGAGTTATAACAGACTTTAAACATAGCTAACCTCCTAGCCAGAGGAGAATATATTCTTACATTAAAGGTTTATTTGCCTCAGTACCTATTACTCATACAACATAGCTGGCTTTCAAAAACAACCACGGCAAGGCAAAAGACAAGAAAAGAAAGTCTGAAGAGACAAAGATTATCAGAACAAAACTCTGTGACAATGTGAATTTTATAAATATCAGAGAGGGAATTTAAAATAATTATGATTAAGATGTTTAGGATTCTGGCCTGGCCAGTGTAGTTCAGTGGTTGAGCACTGACCTAAGAACCAGGAGGTCACAGTTTGATTCTTGGCGGGGGAACATGCCTGGGTTGCAGGCTCGATCCCCAGGAGGCAGGAGGCAGCCAATCAATAATTGTCTCTCATTATTGATGTTTTTATCTCTGTCTCCCTCTCCCTTCCTCTCTGAAATCAATAAAAATATATTTTAAAAAGGTGTTTAGAACTCTAATGGATAAAAATACAAAGCATGCAATAACAGGTGGGTAATGTAAGAAGAGAGATGGAAACTGTAAGAAAGAAACAAAAGGAAACACTGTAAGTCAAATGAACTTAACAGAAATAAAGAATGTCTTTGGCGGGTTCATTAATAGACTAGACACAGTTTGGGAAAGAATTTGTGAGTTTTGAGATAGTTCAAGAGAAACTATTCAAACTAAAATGCCAAGAGAAAAAAAATACAAAGCAGAACATTCAAGAACTCAATTTCCAAAGTTGTAACATATATGTAATTGCATACTAGAAGCAGGAGAAAGAGGTAAGAGGAAAATAAATATCTGAAGCAGTAATACCAAGACATTTTAAAACATACTGACATGAACTAAACCACAGATCCAGGAAAGTCAGAAATATTCAGTATGATTATTATGTCAAAATTGCAACAATTAGACATAATGTATCCTATCTGCAGAAAAACAATATGAGAAAAACTTGAGAGAAGTCAGAGGGCAAAATACATTACCTGTAGGGTCAAGGATAATGATTATACTCTACTTCTACTAAGAAACCACACAAGTAACAAGAGAGTGGGATGAAGTATTTAATGTTCAAAGAATAAAAGCATCAAGTTAAAATTCTTTATCTAACAAAATTATCCTTCAAGTGAAGGAGAAATGAAAACTTTACCAAACAACCAAAAACTAAGTGGATTCATTGCCAGCAATCCCACTGTGCCAATGAATTTAAAGAGATTCTACAGGAAGATGGAAAATGATAAAGGTTAGAAAATTGTATCTTCATAAAGAAAGAAAATATGTCAGAGAAGCAATAATGAGGATAAAATAAAATGTTTTCTTTTTTTCATTACATATAAATCTAAACTATAACTGTTTAAATTAATAATAGCAAGAATGTGATTGTAGCTAGACATGGATAAGTAAAATGAATGATAGTAATATCACAGGAATGGGAAGGAGAAATTGATAATACACTAAGGAACCTTAATATGTGAAGTGATATAGTGTTATATAAATGCGATCTTATTATATTAGTTAAAAATGTATATGGGTACTAGTTAAAAATATATGTTCACATGTTGAGTGACCTTGAGCTTAATGACAAAATTTTAAATAAAATCTCAAAAGCTTGACCTATAAAGGAAAAAGTTGCTAAGTTGGGCTTTATGAAAATAAAAAATTTCTGCTCCATGAAAGACCCTACCAAAGGAATGAAAAGACAAGTCATAAAATTGAAGAAAATATCTGCAAAACACAATTGATAAAGGGCTGATATCCGAAATGTACAAAGAACTCTTAAAACTCAACAATAGGAGATTAAACAACTCAATTAAAAAATGGACAAAGGATTGAACTGAAAATATACCCAAGAAGATATACTGATGGCAAGTAGCATATAAAAGACTAGAGGTCTGTTGCACAAATTCATGCACCAGTGGGGTTCCTCAGCCTAGCCTGTGGGATTGGACTGAAACCGGCTCTCCAACATCCCCCGATGGGTCTCATGTTGTGAAAAGGCACAGGCCAGGCCGAGGGACTCCACCAGTGTACTATCAGGACTGGGGAGGGATGTGGGAAGTTGGCCAGCCGGGGAGGGACCATGGGTGGGCTCTAAGGTGTGTCTGGCCCTTCTCACTCAGTCCTGATCTGCCGGACCCCAGCAGCAAGCTAACCTACCAGTCAGAGTGTCTGCCCCTGGTGGTCAGTGTGCAGCATAGTGAGCTGTTGAGCAGCCTTAGCATATCATTAGCATATTACGTTTTGATTGGTTGAACAGACAACCAGATGACCAGACGACTGGATACTTAGCATATTAGGCTTTTATTATATAGGATGCTCAATATGATTTGCCATTACAGAAATGAAAATTAAAGGAATAGTGAGATGCTGCTATACAATGAGTCAAACGGCTAAAATTCAGTTGTAAAGCTGCATGGGATGGCACTGCTTTCTTATAAATCTAAATACAATCTCACCATGCTCTCCAGCAATCATGCTCCTGTGTATTTACCCAAATGATAATGAAAGCTTGTATCATGTAAAAACGTACACACAAATGTTCAGTCAAGCTTTTTCATAATCACCAAAACTGACAGCAACCTAGATGACCTTAAATAGGTTAATTGATAAACTGTGGCACACCCATACAGTAAAATATTATTCAGTTAAAAAAAGGTAGCTCTATCAAGCTAAAATAAAAAATAGATGCATATCAAATATCTATTACTCTGTGAAAGAGGCTTATCTGAAAATGCTACATACCATCTGATTCTAACCACATGACATTGTGCAAAAGGTAAAAACTACAGTAAAAAGAGCATTGGTGACAGAGATGAGATGAGAGGGAAGAGGGTTGAATAAGTAAAACACGGGGATTTTTCTAGGAAATTGAAACCATCCATAATAATAAAAGCGTAATATGCTAATTAGACCAGACAGATGAACGACCTCCTGGACATGATTCCGGACGTCCTTCCGGACAAAGCTGTGGTGGCAGGGGCTGAGGCAGAGGCGGTTAAGGGCAATCAGGCAGGTAGGCGAGCAGTTAGGGGCAATCAGGCAGGCAGGCAGAGGTGGTTAGGGGTGATCAGGCAGGCAGGCAAGTCGTTAGGGGTGATCAGACAGGCAAGCAAGTGGTTAGGGAGTGGTCAGCAGGCATGCAGAGTAGTTAGAGTCAATCAGGCCAGCAGGTGAGTAGTTAGGGGTGATCAGGCAGGCAGGCAGGTGAGCAGTTAGGAGCCAGTGATCCAGGATTGCAAAAGGGATGTCTGACTGCCAGTTTAGGCCTGATCCTGCAGAGACCCCTGTGGGATCGGGCGTAAACTGGCAGTCAGACATCCCCCAAGGCATCCCAGATTGCGAGAAGGTACAGGCCGGGCTGAGGGACCCTCAGTAATGAGGGACCATCATTAATGTCAGTAATGGATGAATGACATTATTCATGTCAATATCTATAGAATTTTTGAGCATGAAGGGTAGCCCTTAATTTATATTATTTTAAAAAATTATCATTTAGGAAGTAGAGAGATCATGGAATGGAATTTACCATGTGACAAAAATATAACTCTCTTCCTCTCTCTCTAAAATCAATAAAAATAAATGTATGAACAATCTGACTGAAGTGAAAGAGGGAAGTGTGCTTAATTAACTTTGGAAATAAAAGGAGACTATAAGATTAAAGGCAAGAAGAACTGTATATAAGCACAGTATTTTAATTAATAAAGATTTTTCCTCACAGGGGTCCAGGTTAACCATTCTGATAACACTAAATATATACTGCAAATGAACAATTAAATAAATTGATGGTGGACAGTGAAAGCCAGACTTTTCACTGTTTGAGTGAGAGTTTACAGGCAAATGAGGTGAATAGCCTATAATGAGCCATGTGGCATTTAGTTAGAGACTTCAGTATAAACTCATATTTAGTTTAATATAAGTATGCATGGTAACTTATAGAAATAGTTACAATTATGTGTGTATACACCGGCTATATTTCCTTACTCTGTCAGTAGACAGTGCCTAGGAGCAACAACTCAGCAGCAACAAGCAAATCTAGCATCTGTATCTTGGTTTCTAATAACATTCCCCATAAAAGGTGTTACATTAATCAATTAAAATGTTAGTTTATATCCATAGATCTAATCTAGCCAAAATTATAGTGCTATATTTTATATTGCCAAAGTTCTTATAAAATTGATTTAAGCATGCTTTTTAAAAGTATAGTTTTCAAGCATAAAAAGAGGTAATTATTTTGTTGTTTTTAAAACTCATTGGAGGATATTTTTTCAATGGACTTTTTAGAGAGAGTGGAAGGGAGGGAAGAGGAAAGAGAGAGAGAGGAGAGAGACACACCCATTGCTTGCCTGTCACATGTGCATGCACCCCGAACAGGTTACGGGGATTGAGCCTGCAACCCACATACGTTCCCTTGTCTGAAAATCAAACCCATCACCCTTTGATGTATGGGGCCAGCACTCTAACCATTGAGCACACTGGCCAGGGCAAAAGATATTTTTTTAAGAATGATTCCAAACATTAACAATCCATAGAAATACTTCCACATCCTCATGTGCTCAGGTTGCCACTGTGAACCATTATAGAGAGGATAAGTAAAATATACTGCGCCACTGAGCACTCTGAGTTTTCAGTGAAATAATTTTTGTTCAAATGAAAATACATGTATTCAATACACTCTAAGTAAGGAATAACTAAATGAAGATTTTCTCTGAGTAAAGTCTCATTCAGCAGGCTATTCCCAATGTTATAATCTCTTCCATAGATTTAGTTGGATTTTTAAAGAGAAATACTTCCTCCAAATTGGGAAACCCTTCATAACTGATGGTTGGGTTCTAGTTAGATTCTCGTTCTTCCAGGAATAACTGAAGCCCAATGGAAAGGTTTTATAAAACACATAGGCATATGGCATTAATATTCGAATTTACTGAAATAAATCCCTTTCAAGTTGTAGTCACCATAGTACACAAATAAATCAAGAATTAATGACTATGAATAAAAAGTAAGCTCTTGTTTTAGGCCCAGGAAAGAAAAATTCCACACACAAGTTATTTTTAATGGTTCTATTGAAAAACTTCTTACTTACCAATATAAATTTAAAAAGGTCTGTACAATAAGGTCGGGCTCTGAATCCCTACTATGAATTGCTAGAGCTCATGTTTCAGGCTCGACTAACCAATTAGCGACTGATAACTGAGATGGAGAGAATGAGAGAGAGGTGGGCATAGCAGAGAAAGGTCTAGCTTTAGTCTGCCCACCGTATAGAAAATAGAAGCACAAATCAAGTCCACAGCCTGACACCCAGCATGCCAAGGGAACAGGGCACATGTGGGAAACTGTTTATTGCCTTTACTATCTGATAAGCATAGACAGAGAACCCTCAGAAGGCTGGGTGCCTTTGAAGCCCTAGCAAAGGTCGGAGCTAGGCGCCACCTCTGTTTGTCCAGACAGTGGTAGCTGAAACTACTCCCCCATTTATTATTATGTAAATCCTTGCTTATGGGCTAGTCTGCCTGTTGCCAGGGGTCACCTGCCTAAGGGCTATGCTATGGGTGCATCCCAGATCAATAAAAGCTTGGTGAGGCCTGAGCATGGGTGGAAGTCCTTCCCCTTGAGTTGTACTTGCCCGCCTGGCCCCTCAATATTTCAAATTATCTCTTGTCTTTTCATTTTCATTTGTGTGCGGCTCTGCTTCCAGGTCCTGAACCCTGACCCACCCAGGACGTGGGAAGGAAACACTGAACAGACACAGGTAGCCATCCCATACACAAATACATTAAATATGCCCAATGGAAAAATAAAAGGTTTTTTATGAATCTATTGTCAAAAAGTAGAAATTCCTTTTCTCATAGATAAGTAGATAAAGAATGTTAAGGACACTACAAAAACACTTTCTCTGAGGGGTGAGGTAGATGACATCATCCACTCCGATGGAGAAATGTGAGGGGAAATAAACTGTGTCTCCTATTTCTCAGTACATCCAGCTTAAAGAGCACAGGCTACGGTCAACCAATATGTGGCTATCTATTTTGGGGTGAAGAAGCCTGACATAGGCAAATCCATATCCACTTTCATAAAGTTATTAACTAAAACCTCTCTCTGCACATTTTCCTAGGTCATATGAGCTCAAGGCTGCATAGGAGGTTCTTAAAAGAGCTACTTCTACACCAAGTCCACACTGCCTTTTAAGACAAAAATGGTGCAACTCAGGTTTAAACACCTTTATTTGCATTTCCCTACTAAGTCTTTTATGTCTACTTTGTGCTGAATTTAGTATGAACCATGTCTAGTGAAATAATCTTCATCTCTTGTGGGTATCTACATTTATAATCATTTCTTCTTCTATCTTTGCCCAATCCTAATTTCTTACCTTTCTGCCTGTCTGTGTTCTAGGGCCTTCATATCTGAAAAGAAATCGGTTTCTTTTTTCTCCATAGGCACAAACAGAGAATCACCTGCGACATGTTTGTCGGAAGGATGCTGTGGATAGTTCTGCAACTTGTGGCCAGAGGAGCCTCAAGTGATTCCTAAAATATTTCCTGCCCTCAGCTTTTGGACTTTTCAGTTCTTGAATAACTTTTTTTACCCCCAGGCAGCAGGGAAACACCTTTCTGATTGTCTTTTCTTACAGCTTTTCTGTTGTTCCCTAAACCTTTCAACTATTTCTAATATCTATTTCATCCTTCCTCTTACACATGTAGGCCTACCAGTACAGTACTTAATGGAAAAATATGCTTTCATCATATATATATATATATATATATATATATATATATATATATATATATATGCCTATTTTTCCCCTAATACACTTCTTTAGGTTATATCTCACAGTCTCACACAGTGACAGATTTGAGGTCGGTGGATTCTGAATCCATATAAGGTTCCATTTTTCCCCTCCCTGAGCCATGGGTTCACCTTTTTTCATTCATGTATGCCAATCCTCAAACTCAAACTCTCTCTTAAAGAAAAAGTTGTGTCTTTATTTCACTTTAATCTTTCTGTTGATAGTTTTCTAAAGATCAAAATTATTTTTTTAAAATTTCCTTGTCTTATGCCTGTTAAATAGAGATAGTAAGTTCTAAAAATTATAAATTTCATTATTTAATTTATAATTATTATTTTATTTTTCTATTTCAACTCAAGATAATGTAATATATACCCCTTCAGAAAATTTTAAATTTATCTTTAATTGTTTATGGATTAAAATATACCAGTCCACAGTATTCCTATATCAGTATAGGTTTCCAAAAGACATAACTGTTGTCTGGGTTTATAAAATAAACAAACTTGATACCCTGTTTTGTTTTGGCAAGGAGGGGGAGGAGGTAATGCCAGGAGTCTGGGGACATGGTCAATATATCCAATACCTGTGCATTTACTTCTTTGGCCTGAAACATAATTCTGAACAAGATAAATCGGTTCAAATTTGAGGATGCTGATTTAATCCTACATAATAGTGCCCAGACCTAACAAGAAGGTCAAAACCTCTTATACTCAGCGTGGTTTAAAGCTTACTATTTGTAGAAACCCATGCCTGAAACCTATATGCTCATGTTGGCTAATGTCACCTCAATCAATTTCATAAGTAAATATTTAAAAGATATATATTACTATTGGACCTAGAATCCAGGTTAAAAAATGTAATAAGGACAAAAAGTTATCTGAGGTAGCACAAACTGCCACACCAACCATATGGCTGAAAATCTGGTATACAGAACTCTGCTTATTTGAATTGAGCTTTAACGTTTTTCCTGAAAAATATTTACTTACCCCTGCATTGCTGTGAATCCAAGCAACTCTAACCCACACAGGACAAAGTCACACACAGGAGGTTCACTAGCAGCCTTCATGCCGCAGCTCACATGCTAGCCCTATGAGTACATGTGCACTAGTTCCCAGCCAATATGATGGCAGGCGGTAGGTCTGCATGTTATTTAACCATTTTCCTCTCCTCGTTTAACTTGTATAAAGGAAACAAAGAAAGGTAAGGGCAATCCCTTATAAGGGTAAAGTTATTAGCTTTACTACCGGTACAGTAACTCAACCCTTTTGATAATATCGCTGGGACATAATAGCTAAAGAGGTTGCCTTGGTTTATTTTTCACAACATACACGTATATGTTTCAACATGTATTCCTGATAGGGTCATGGTCCAAGCCTGAAACACCAACGAGACACTGAGTTTCCTGAGCTTGGAAGGTCCCAGCACACAAGGAGACTATTGTATTTACACTCCTCTATGACTACCTCCCCAAAAGATGATCTTATCTGTATTAAAAAACAACAACAACAACAAAAAAAACCCACAGGTTTTTATAAGGCTACATTTTGACTATGAAATACATGCTAAAAATCAGTTATGCATTTTTCTGAATACCTTATATTCCCAGGTTAACATAGGATCGAGAATTTTTAATGAGTTAAATATAAGGAGAATCACGTAGAAGACAAATAGAGCCACAACTTAAATGTAAAACATAATAGCACTCTAGCCTTCCAAGATATGTCTTTCAAATTTCTTATTATTTAATTTATAATTATTTTATTTATCACTGCTAGTGAAAATGGAAAACAATATATAGAAAATTTGGGGGACCCCAAAAAGATGATATGAGTTTAAACACGGACGAGTTAGAGTGCTTTAATGTGTTCTGTATTTTTAAAAAATGCAAATAATTCTCATATTTTATAGATCAGTCATCTCCGGATATAGTTTTCCTAATTGTGAATATAAATTGAGAAAATGTGGGTTTGAGCTCTGGTTATGTTCCTAACTGAGGCTGCGACTTTGCTTAAGCAACTTCACTTTTATGGGCCCCATTTGCTTCATCTATAAAATAGATCTGGACTGAATAACTTCCAAATTCCTTTCCAGTGATACGATACCCAAAATGCAATATCCAATTTACTTTATGTGTAGCAACATAAAGATGAGCTCTGTACATCTAATCACTGTTGCATAGTCACAAAAAATTGTTCATTTCATATTTATCGCTGGGCATTGACAGTGATTTTCAGACACCTGTAACATTTAGAAGGAAAAAATTCAATGTGTAGAAAGCAAGGATTACACAACATCATTATTATTGTAAAGGTACATGACCTGGCTCTATTACATGAACTTATGTGCTCTATGTAAATCCTTCCAATGCAATACAAAATGCCCCTCAACCTGGTGATGGCAAAGGGCCAATAAAACAATAAAATAACAATATATCCTACTATTGGAAGAAAGAAATTTATCTATTATTTTAAAGTTGTACATGAATAAACAAATATTATTTTAAATATTAACTTATTTAAGATAAATTAATTTAAAAATCAAAATGCCAATGACATTATGTTATTTAAAAATTTTAAACTAAATACTCAGTAAAAATTTATTACATATGTTGTTCACTCTTGGCATTACTATTTTTCTTTTATTTGTATGATTAGTATTATTGTCCCTAAGATCTACATTTCATTAAGGAAGTGATTTCACCTCTTTGTTCTTAGTAGTATATCCAATGTTTCATAACATATTAGCTATTCTAGATATTTCCTTCAAAATTTACAAACTAATTAACAAATTAGCAAGTCCCTAATGGACTTTAGAGTCTATTAAAGGCAATACACAAATGACTATTAATGACATGATTTGATAGAATGCTTAATATTATTATTAACCAAGAACTATATGAGTATAGAATGAAGGACTATTCATTTCAACTTGCTTCAAAAAGCTTCTTGGAAGAGTTGGAATTTTCACTTTACCTAAAATAACAAGGAGCATTTATATAAGTTTAAATGATACCTTTTACATGCAAGAAGTATTTCATGGATGTTCAAAACTCCAGGCTACGGGGTGAATGAAACTAGGTTTCTGAAGGAAAGTTAGTATGAAACAAGGCCTCTGAAGTTGTAAAAAACTAAGAATTTTAATCTCTATTATAAATGTTAGGGAAAGCATGAGCAAAGTAGAGCAGCAGAATGAGCCTAGGTTTCATCATCTTTAAAAGAGAAATAATAATTATCCTACTGAGATAATAAGAATGAAATAAAATAATGAATGCAAAATTTGCCACATATACCCTGAGAAACAATATGATCTCAATAAATGATAATTGTGATTATTTTAAAT
Source organism: Myotis daubentonii (assembly GCF_963259705.1). Lineage (NCBI taxonomy): Eukaryota > Metazoa > Chordata > Mammalia > Chiroptera > Vespertilionidae > Myotis > Myotis daubentonii. The sequence continues at coordinate 82,604,397 of NC_081840.1, read as the reverse complement.
ATAAATATTATAAAATTCTGTGTCATTATAGAAGAGGGAGAATGAGAAAATGAAGAATACTTTTATGGCTCTCCAATAGGACAATGTGACTGAATATATATATCCCCATATCCCCAGCTCATGGGAATAACAAGGAGAGAAGCTGCAAAAATAATATAATCCCCAAAACTAAGACAAGGAAGAATGACATCTGAGAATTTATAAGCATCTTAAAGCAACCTAAGGGGTCGAAAGCCAAAAGAATTTTGCAGAGTTAGAAATGAATTCATTAACATAGCTAAAGAAAGAGTCTGTCAATCACAGGAGAGTTAGTCACCTGTGGAAACTGAGATGCAGATGAGTCTCGAAGGTATAAATCTGTGTTCTCTTTAAGTGTAATTCCAAATTCTGAGATAACAAGGGTGTCTGGGCTAGTAAAATTGCCCATCCCATTGGCAAGCCTTCCTATCATTAAAATGCATGTGTCCATTTATTTTAGCTTGATGGCATTAAATATTCTAATTATCTAACTTTTTTCTGATACAATAAATACTCAGTTCTCATGTACCTATATTTTGTTTTCCGGCCTTTGGGGGAAAAAATATGTACTAGTCATGCTGAAGTAGGAATTTTATTTCATTTTTTTAGTGTAGGCAGCTAGGAGTTAACAAAACAGAAGGGCTTGATTGAGTCTGGAAGTTACACTTAATCAGACTTAAATCTGGCAGTTACAGCTTCAGGAGCCCCAGGGAAAGCCAAATCTACACCAAGGGAATTAACATCCCTCTGTTTCCCTATACAGGAAGGTAGGACTGGCTTTCCAATATCCCCAGAGTACAACCAGTCCACTCACCAGGATTATGGTGGGGAGGAATGAACAATAAAGGGGAAATTACTCTGCTAGGCACATGCGCAGTAGGAGCCAAGATGGCAAACAAAAAGGGGAGATGTCTAATCTGGGGAAAGGGTCATACTGGATAAGGGACATGGAACCCCAGAAGATCTAGGAAAGAGACTGGAAAGGGGGAAGAACCAACACAAACCCACAAAGGATTAGGAAAGATATCGGTTAGTTTTTTTTTTGTTTGTTTGTTTTTGTAGTTTTTTTTTAAATTTCTTTATTAAGTTATTATATATGTGTCCTTATCCCCACATTACCCCCCATCTCCCACACTCCTGCCCTCACCTCCTATGTCCATTGGTTAGGCCCATATGCTTGCATATAAGTCCTTTGGTTAAAAGGAAAGCCTTTCTCTTCTAAACCAGAGGTAATATTATCAAAGCTTGACAAAGGCCCCTCTCAGCACTACTCATACGTTCCTGTGCTTGCCCATTCACTCACACGTTCTCTCTCTGTGGCAGTCCTGTGGGCCCAGCTGCAGACCAGGGGGCAGCATTGCTGCACCAGCCAGAACGCAGGTGGGAACGGAGACGAAGTTGGACTCCCAGAGCCCATGGTGATGGCGTTACAGTGCTGGCTCCTACTCTCCTGCTGGGCACACATACTCACCAGGCCCAGGACTTATTCCACAGTGAGATGGAATTAAGGTATCTGATGGTGGATGAGACACCAGGCACTAGGAGACAATCTTTTATTTAAATCTTTTATTTTTAAAGGACCATGTTGTTGTTTTTTAAAATATATTTTTATTGATTTCAGAGAGAGGAAGGGAGAGGGAAATAAAAACCTCAATGACGAGAGAGAATCATTGACCAGCTGCCTCTTGCACCCCTCTCCCCCCCCCCCACCACCAGGGGGGATGGATCCCACAACCCTGGGCACGTGCCTGACCTGGAATGGAACTGTGACCTCCTGGTTCATAGGTCCATGCTCCACACTGGCCAGGCTATTCCAATAGTCTTACCACTACATCTCATCTTCACATATGTGGGTCCCCAAAATGCTTTTCTCATGATTCGATGGAAGAAACCCATTTCCACAGGCAACAATATAACATAGTTCTTGTTACAAATTAATAAACTAACATTCAGATTTTATTTTAGTTATAATGGGTTAAATTGTGTCTCCAAAAAGATATGTTGAAATCCAAACTCCAGTATTTGTGAATGTTACCTTATTTTGAAATAGGAAATAGAGTCTTTGTAGTTGTCGTCAAGTTAAGATCAGATCATATTGGATTAGGGTGGGCCCTAACTCAATGACTAGTGTCCTTATAAGAAGAGGATATTTGGACATAGAAAGATGAAGACAGGCAGGGAAAAATAGCATGTGATGATAGAGGCAGAGATAGGAGTGATGCATCTACATATCAAAAAATACCAGGGATTGCTGACAAGCACTAGAATATAGGAGAGAGGCATGGAACAGGTACTCCCTCAAAGCTCTCCAGAAGGAAACAACCTTGCCAACATCTTTATTTAAAATTTCTAGTCTTCATAACTGTGAGGGATTGGAATTTTATTGTTTTAAGACACACACATTATGGAACATTGTTAAGGAAGCTCTAGGAAATTAATACAATGTTCAAAGGAAATAATTTATCTAACTATGTACTGCAACTTTAAAAAATTTTAGAAGACACTTTTTTTCATTTCTTGGTTTTGGTTTTAAATGCACTAGATCAAACGTCTCAGAAAAAAAAAATAACATCTTTTCTGAGATATTTTTTGGCAATACTTTAAAGAAGACTCAGAAATCAGTCTATTCTATTTGACTATTTGTGTTATCATAGAGACTTTGGTGTGCCAGAAAGTCTCCTCCATTGGCCAAGATGGGGCAGGGGGAGGTTCTTACACTGAGTGGCCAATGGCCTGAGCATACCAAAAGCAAGCAAGATAATTGGACAGAAAAAAAAACCCCTCCCCTCCCTATCACTATAAGAAGCATAAGCTTGGGCAGAAAGGGAGATGGTCTTTGAGATGGGAGTCCACCAGTCTCCCATGTCACAGCACCTCTTCCCTTTTACACCAGCATCTGTCTCATAAGTTGGCTTTCATTACCTGCATTTTCAGTTACAAAAGAATTTGACATTTTTCATAGTTGATCATTATTGTCTGTTGCTATGATGTTATTTTCTTGAATGTTGTGTATATCTCTTGCAGAATAATCCCATCTCTTGTTGAAATGGGAAATAACTCTTATATGATTGCCTTCAAATCAAGGCCTGTTTCTTAACACAGTCCTATATAATAAAAGGGTAATATGCAAATCAACCAAATGATCAGTTGCTATGATGCACACTGACCACCAGGGGGCAGATGCTCAACGCAGGAGCTGCCCCCTGGTGGTCAGTGTGCTCCCACAGAGGGAGCACTGCACAGCCAGAAGCTGGGCAAGCTCAGCCAAGGTAGCAGGAACCTCTCCTGCCTCTGAGGCAGCACTAAGGAGCAGCTAGCAGATGGGTGGTAAGGAACAAGAGCTCCCAGACTACGACTGTGAGAAGGATGTCTGACTGCCGGCTTAGGCCTGCTCCCCGCACAGGCAGGCAGACATCCCCTGAGGGGTCCCGGACTACAAGAGGGTGCACCAGGCCTCTAGTAGAACAATAAGTGTGTATGTGTGTGTCTGTGTACATTGTAAAAGCTATTATATAAGAAATGTTCAAATATGTTTGGTTTCAATTCTTCAGCTGATAACTAAATTTGAGTTCTTATTATTGTTATTTTAGTATGAAAATAATAAAATAGATCATCAATAAAAGTTAAAGGAACAAGGTGAATCAATCTAATAGAAGAATCTACATCTTTCCAGGGATCTAAGTCCATAAAAAGAGCACCAGTTGATAAGTAACAGCAGGGGATTAAAGACTGAAGCAGTTTACTGCAGGCTATGAATGACCCATCCCTTAATCCATCTGTCTTTTTATATGAGAATGCTATGCTAATTACCTACGTAAATTGTTTCTTGATGACATTAATTTTGTGCCTTTTTGTTATTCTGGGCTTTGACTTTCACTGTGATAAAAATATACTAAGGGACATTTTCAATTTAGATGAATCTGATCCTGATAAATTCCAACACAGAAGCCATGTTATGGGGAAATATGCATAAATAGCAAACTTAATCAATCTTAGGGATAGACAGAGGACTTTGGCTTCCTATATAATTGTTCCCTTTAGCTTCTAAAGCATTATATTAACACACTTGAAATGTTGAAACATAATTCAAGGAGAACTTTTAGCAAATGCAATTTTCATTGCCCCATTTTCTTTGGAGAAAATCAAGACTTGAATATTAACATGGAGAAAGTAATGGAACAGATAGTCGTGATGTGAAATCTTATTAGTAAACAAGAGCCGCATCTAAGAAATGTTGTCATTAAAAGCTATGTAGTAGTTAATTGAGTTTGATATGAAATTTAGCGCTGGAAAGTTAATGACTAATGCAGCTATTTCACAGAGCTTGGTTACTGCAGGCTCCATAATGATCTCCTTTTGCGAGCAACAAGGAAATTAACCTCTCTTTTGTCCTGCAGGTGTTGTGTTCTGATAATGCATATCCCTTACAAGTTTGGGTAAATTATTTGCTTTGCATAGAAATTAACCCTAAAGCTGAATCAATATTAAAATAAGGAAGCTGTAGAGAATATTTTTATTCTAAGAAAACAAAGATTTACAGCAAGTATATCAAAATCCTAGATCCAGATCCAATACAGAAGAATGGATTAAAAATATTTACAATGCTCAAAAAAAAAGATGTAAGGTTGAGGGGAAGGAATAATTATTTTAGAAAGTAAAATATAGTTTCATTACTTTTTACATTAGTCAGAATGAAAATAATTGATTCAATACATTTAGTTTTTCAGTATAAAAAAATAAGAAGGAACTAGCAATTCTTAAATGACATTTTCTGAGCTCTACTTAACCGGGTTTGTATTGTCCTTTACTTTAAATCTAATTTCAAAATGTGAAACATTGCAGCTATAAGCTAAAGATCCAAATTTTACTTATATGCAGTGGATTAGTAGTTATATTTTAATGCCAATTTTTTTTCTTCTTTCACACTTCCAGAGACATTTTCCACACATATATTCCTCTGTGTTTTTCTGTGTTTGGTATTTCCTCTTTTAAAGTGTGTGTATATGTGCGTGTATGTGTGTATATGTGTGTGTGTGTGTGTGTGTGTGCGCGCCCATGCGCGCACATGCTCACTCAAGCAAATTATTTATAAATGTGACTTTTTTTCTTCTTTGAAATGAAGAAAAATTCAAATTGCTACTATATGAGTCAGCATTCAGAGGTGAATCATTAGTGACTTATTAAATGTTTGATAGTGTATCATACTATATCAGGTGTACACGTTCTTGTGAATTGAGGAAAAAAGTTAGCACTTTCTCTGGCTCTATATATTTTAAAATATATTTACCATTGATATTGATAAAAACAAACAAACTTCTGGGTAAAATTTGGATGGTAAAATGGTAATAAACAGCCCTAACTGGTTTGGCTCAGTGGATAGTGTCGTCCTGCAGACTGAAAGGTCCCAGGTTCGATTCCTGTCAAGGGCATGTACCTTGGTTGCAGGCACATCCCCAGTGTGAGGTGTATAGGAGGCAGCTAATCAATGTTTCTCTCTCATCAATGTTTCTAACTCTCTATCCCTCTCCCTTCTTCTCTGTAAAAAAATCAATAAAATAAATTTTAAAAAAATGGTAATAAAAAATATCATGAGCATTTTGTCAAGTGATAATTTAGTCTTTCATGTTTACTTCTGCTTAACTGTTTATAGGAATAATCCTGTTTTGTTTATTCCAAAACATTATTTATTTTCCTCTATTACATCAAGCATTAGGTATTAGCTTTGATAATCTTGGTTATTACCCATTGGATTCAATGTTCACTCTTCGTTTCTAAATTTAAGAAGCAATGTGGAATCTAAAGCACAGTAATAATCATTAATAATTTATAGAATGCCAATCCCCAAAACAAAATCAGGGATTCTACAGGCAATTATAAACACACACTAAACCAATTGGCACATTGCCCAGAAAATCTGCCAAGTACACACAATAGGCAAGAAAGTAGTTTGCATGTGTATGAGGAGAAATAAGGAAGGAAAACAATGCATGGAAGACTTGCAAACAAAATATGCAGGGAGTCAAAATTTCCAAACTATCATAAGAAACAAAATATTTTGAAGTCCTTTCTCCTGGGTCTACTAACAATTTTACAATGTATGATACATATGAGCCCTATTAGAAGAGGTTTAAGCAAGTTGAGTGTATTGTAAAAACTTCAATTTTGCTAGGTGTAATGCATTATTTTTGGTTTTGCAAAGTGCCAAGTGATGGGCTTCAGGGTCACAATATAGCTACAGGTATGTGAGGTTGTTTAATATTGGTTTTTAGAGGCCAGGTGGCATTTCGCGCCCAGGGTGGCCAGAAGCATTCCGCAGCCGGGAACGGAATGCTTGCCACTTCACTGGGGCAACATCGCAACCATTCCCCCACATCACCCGCCACTCCATGCCCGCTGCCCAGAGGTCCTCCATGGCCAGGGTGGAACACTTGCCTCGTCACCACGGTGACGAAGCAAGCATTCTGCCAGGCCCCTCACACTGCCTGCTCTCAGTGGCTGCCCTGCCAGGACTGGGGGACTCCGGCAGGGCTGAGAGGACTGGGCGCTGCCATCTTGTGGCTATGGGTGCTGCCATCTTTATGAAAGAGTGATGGTTAATTTGCATATTACCCTTTTATTAGATAGGATGATATAAACCTTTATATATATGACTTATTGAAACTACAAGATTCTATTTGGGATGGAATCTGACAAGAGAAAACAAAGGTCTCATACACCTGGGAATTTTTTGCCTCATAAAACAGTACCTGGACTTTCTCAGGTCAGGTCTCTCCTGGCAAATTAAAGCGGGAAAATACTCCCAGCAAGTGAAGAAATCTATGGAAGGTAGCTTACTGAAATGTTGCCTGTGGCTTTATTTAGGTCAGCTTTCACAGTTTGTGGGTCTGAATTACAACAGCAAACAAAATACTACAAATGTTTCTTTCTGAGATAGAAATTGTCCAAAATTCTAGTCTATTAGGCCTGAGAGTTGAACACTAACTTGCTTACCATGCACTTACTGTAGAACACTACTTAGGCAAGTGCAGCCCAGCTTAACTGGCAAAAAAATCAACCAGAGTTGTGCATTCACTTCTGCTATTATAGCCAGACTAGGAGAAGAATAAATAGCTAGAGTCTTTAAATAGGAATAAAAAGTTAACAAATAATTTAATTCTATTCAGTACAAATAATATTTAGTATAGTTTTAGGGACTTACTATATATTCTAGTCCTCAATTTTAACCAATATTATTGACAGCATCAACCTTGGGATTAACCAAGAAATTACTTTTATGAAAAATGAACATTTTTTTTCCTGAAAAAAATTTATTCAGTGACAGATAACTCAGTTTGTTCAATTGAAACTTATATTTCAGGGAAACTTATATTTCAGGGATAACTGAATGATATATTTACATCAAGGAAATTATTTTTACTCCATGAAACTTTGTTTTTTTATCAGGAAAGACTGTCATTAAAAACTTATTTTCAAGCCATGTAAAAGGGAAAGACCCCTGTGCCAACTTGTCCTCTGCTGTGAAATCTTACATTGACAAAAGTATTTACCTGTAAAATTCTGGAAATCTTTGACATAAAGTTCTCAGTTATATCATAATTAAAATTTTCTTATGTTTGTATGTCTTAATAAGGGTAGAGGAACAGAAAGACTGAAGGTACATATCTCACTAGGAGGTTATATGCTTACTATCTAAAATTCACTTTTCTCATTTATATCTATTAATTGGGCTGCCGTAAGTTTGTTGCTTAATGCTTCACATGTTTTGATAATTCTCAATGAGCATAGAAAACAACAGAGCTATTGTGTGTGTGTATGTGTGTGTGTGTGTGTGCATGTGTGTGTGTGTGTTTCTCAGAGATACTGTTTCTAAAGAAAAACTATGGAAAGGGTGTAAATTTACTTATACCGAGGTTGCTAAAAGGAGGAGTTTTTTTCTTCTTAAAATTCATAACTGGGACAATTTTAGCACTGTGTATGGGAGAAACCTATATCCTAGTAATATAAATGGATTCAGTCATAATTAATTGAGTCAAAGTGATTTAAATTTTTAAAAGTTGTTTTAACAAGTGGTTTATGATGTCTACTTGATGTCTTTTTCTAACAACTCTCTGTCCCATTGTTTAGTGCTAGACATTCACAACACAGAGAGGATGATTGTTACAACTGTGGGAAATAAAATACTTTATATGATATTATTTTGAAAGCAAAAAGTGATTTCCATGAAAAATAGTTGTTAACTGAGTGCTCTTTCAGGATTATGTATATCACCTAATTAGGTTAATCAATTTTTACTCAATGTCAAATTTTCTCATCCATTCATTCAACAAACAGGTGTCAATGACAAATAAGATTCTTAAAAAAATAATTTAGAGAGGGTGGAAGAGAGAAAAAGAGGGAGGGAGAGAGAGAGAGAGAGAGAGAGAGAGAGAGAGAGAGAGAGAGAGAGAGAGAGATGGATGTGAGAGAGATACATCAATCAGTTGCCTCCCATCTGTGCCCCAACCAGGGATTGAACCCTCAAGGCAGGTATGCACCCTGACCAGAATGGAACCCATGACTTTCTGGTGCATGGGACGACACTCCAACCAACTGAGCCACACCAGGCAGGGTGATAAGATTCTTAACCTCAATAAGCATATAGTTGGAGACTAAAAAACACAACCCAAGGTAATTACAGCAGAAGTATTTTAGTGATACATTAGTATTAAGAACAGGGAGCTATAAAAAAAACAAAACACTAGAGAACATCTAAACTGAATTTTTGGGGAGTTAAAAGCTTTCTTTTGAAAATAACCTCTACTTAGAGTTCTAAAGGACAAGTAGGAGCTACCCAGAAAAAAGAAAAAGAAAAGAAAGGCACCAAAAGGGCTTGTTTAATGACCAGGAAACAGATTATTAAAATGTTCAGTAATGTACATGGTTGATTATGTTTAACATTTTGAAACTAATAGCACATAATTTACTCCACAATTCAGATCAGAAACTTTGGTATATGTATCCTGGTTCTGTGAGGTATTAATGATATTACTTGAATAAAAATGGAGGTTATTCATGTCTATATGCTTTTAGGAAAAATGTGTGCTTCCTAAAAATTTAGCATTTTTTATTGTGTATGGTTTCCTTATAAATTAATGTATAATGTGAATCTTTAGGAACTGTTAATAGAAAGCAGTACTTTCATATGACCAAGAAAATATCTACTCATAGAACAATTCTTAGAACTAGGTTCCTTAGGAATATACTTTGAGAAATGTTGCCCTAAATAAGAATTTTTCCAAATTCAAATTCTTTGTCATAGTGACAACAGAAAAAGTATGGGGGAATTATAAAGTGTGATAGATAATTGTAATGATTTGAATAGTGTTCCTCCCAAAAGATATGTCCACCTGGAACCTCACAATGTGACCTTATTGGGAATAGAGTCTTTGAAGATGTAATTAAAGAAAGGATCTAAGGTACAACAATCTGGATTATCATGAGTCTTAAATCCAATAGTGATTCTTAAATCTAATGATGAGTGTTCTCATAAGATGCTGAATAGATAGAGAAAAAGAAAAGAAGGTCATGTAAGGATGGAGCAGAGATTGAAGGGATGTGCATACTAGTATAAGCCAAGAAACACCAAAATTGCTGATAACATGGAATGGGTTCTCCATCGAGCCTCCAGTAGAAAGCAACACTGTACACACTTAGGCGACAGGCCTCTGACATTCAGAATTTCATGAAAATAAATTATGTTATTTTAAGCCATCAACTTTGTTGAAATTTGTTATGACAATTGTAGGAACCAAATACAAGGATATATTGCTTTTACATACAGATTATATTTCAACAAATTTCAACTTTTACACATATGATTATAAAATGGTCCCAATGAATCATGCATGATATCTCTTGAATTCATGTTATTATAGTGCCCTCCTAATATAAATATAGGTTAGTCTTAAGAGGCACTTGAACTAAGAGTGTGCAAAGGTAACATTGTACAAGTTCCTGTCTGAGGCCTAGAAAGGCTTAATCTTCCACTTACTCCTTCTTGGCCCTGAGCCATGTGTAAATATGTCCAGGTTAGCTTCCATAAGGATGAGAGGACCCATAGTAGACATGGTGCAGGCGAATGAAAGACCAGGAACACAGAAAAGAAGGGCTGGTCAGCTCCCAGTCATTCCAGCCTGACATATGAATGGGGACATCTTGGGTCCTCCAGTCCCAATGGAGTTGCTCACAAGCACATGGGAGGACCTAGCCAACACCATCTGGAGAAGAGACAAGTCACACAGCTGAGTCTAGCCCAGCCTGCAGAACGCTAGCAGATAAATGCTTGTTGCTTAGTTGCTTTAAGCTGCTATGATTTCAAGTGATTTGTTATGCAGCAGTTGAAAATTGAAATCATCAAGCACTCTATTCACGAATTTATTTTTAAAATAGGGAGAGACAAAACATTACAATAGAATGTCAGTTGGTATGCTATAGCAAAGGCAGGCGTGACTTCTTTTCACCAACTAAGAATTTTGATGAACTCTCCTGTACATTTTCAAATCCTGACTTCATTAGTTTTCAACCTCTGGGAAAAGACTGCACCTGACCCATAAGTAAATAAAGACTACTGCTCATGACCACCCAAACAGAAAATTATATTAAAATTCTGCATAAGTATAGCCAGAATACAAATTGCTGAACTAGAATTTTAGTATGTTGGATACTCAGCTTTTATGAGATACAGACAAATGACAACCTAATCTCTAGGATTTATTTTAAAGGTTGTATCATAAGTACAGCACATACTAAGAGCATCTCTTATTTAACCACCAGTATCCTCAGGTGACTGCAAACAACTGACATCATAATAACTCTGCATGATCTTGAAATGGCTTTTGGATATTAGCAATGAAATTCTGATCAGTTATGCTTTTAAGCATTTAGCTATGTATTGATTTTTTTAAGTATTTGGAATTCACATATGATGTATTGTTAACAATCAGGAGAGCAGACATCTAATTAACCTGTATACTGTTTTTCAGTTATTACTAGATATTATCTGCTAAAAGATATAGGTGATAACTATTTCTGCAAATGAATTCTTATAAAAACCAATTATCCAAATCACACACATGCACTCACACTTTTATGCATGTATTCCCATGGAGTATGAGAGAATAACAGAATGAGAGTAGGTCCAAAAACAGAGAATTATATTAGATTTCTTATTGTAAATAAGCTAGCAAGGGAATTGTGCCATCAGATAAATTAGTCTTGTTCTTACATTTTCTCTTTCTCTGACCTGATCTTTTTTCTTTTTATTTATTCTCATTGAGGATATGTTTGTTGATTTTAGAGAGAGAGGAAGGGAAGGAAAGAGAGAGAGAAAAGCATTGATCAGTTGCCTCCCAAATGCACCTTTGAGAATAAACCCAAAACTTAGGTATGTGCCCTGACTGGGAATTGAACTTACAAACTTTTGGTGTATGGGACATTGTTCCAACCAATGGAGACCCTTGGTCAGGGAAAATCTACTCTTTTATATAAAACTAGGGGCCCGGTGCACGAAATTCGTGCACTGGGTGTGTGTGTGTGGGGGAGTGTCCCTCAGCCCAGCCTGCCCCCTCTCACATACTGGGAGCCCTCAGGCGTTGACCCCCATCACCCTCCAATCGCAGGATCGGCCCCTTGCCCAGGCCTGACGCCTCTGGCCTAGGCGTCCGGCCCGGGCAGCGGGGACTCGCAGCTGCAGCGGCCCCACGATAGTGGGCTTCGCTTTAGGCCCAGGCAAGGGACCCCTAGCTCCCGGGACTGCCAGCTTCGACCGTGCCCAGCTCCCATCACTGGCTCCACCCTTACTTCCTGCTCTCACTGGCCAGGGCGGAAAAGGCACCTGATTCTCCGCTCATGGCTGGGGGGCAGGGCAAAGGTGGCCCTGGGGCCGCCTTTGCCCTGCCCCCCAGCTCTTAGCTCCCCCCTGGGTTTCCGATCACTGTCAGTGGCAGGGGGCTTCTTCCTGCTTTCCCTTTCGCCTCCCTGCATTGTGCCTACATATGCAAATTAACCGCCATCTTGTTGGCAGTTAACTGCCAATCTTAGTTGGCAGTTAATTTGCATATAGCCCTGATTAGCCAATGAAAAGGGTAGCGTTGTACACCAATTACCATTTTTCTCTTTTATTAGTGTTGACTAGAGGCCCATTGCATGAAATTCATTTGGGGGGGGCCTTTAACCCGGCCTGCACCCTCTCCAATCTGGGACCCCTTGGGGGATGTCCAACTGCTGGTTTAGGCCCAATCCAACAGAGATCGGGCCTAAACTGGCAGTTGGACATCCCTCTCACAATCTGGGATTGCTGGCTCCTAACCACTCGCCTGCCTGCCTGCCTGATTGCCCTAACCACTTCTGCCTGCCAGCCTGATCACCCCCTAACAGCTCCCCTGCTGGCCTGATTAACACCTACCTGCTCCCTTGCCAGCCTGATCGCCCCCAACTTCCCTCCTCTGCTGGCCTGATCGCTCCCAACTGCCCTCCCCTGCAGGCCTTGGGCCCCGCAACTGTCCTTCCCTGCTGACCATCTTGTGACAACATGGGGGAGGCCATCTTGTGATGATGTGGGCTTGTGATGACATGAGGGCATGAGGGTCAATTTGCATATTACCTCTTTATTATATAGGATGTTTTGAATAAACTCATAAGTAGTATTGCTACCTTTTTTTCAATTGTCTTTTCCCTATATATTTGGATTTATTTTTCTTCTCCTTTTTTTCTTCCTCCCTTCCTCTTATTCCCCCTTTGTTTTCATTATGAATTATAATATGCATTTAGAAAAATCCATATAGATATTGTTACTTATCTAAGGAACCTGGATTTAGCTAATGCTACTTCTTCTCCTTTCTCTTCTTCTCTGTTTCCTTTGTCTTCTATTTCATTTTAATTGTCTTTATAATAGTTGCTACCACTATAATTTTTGCTCTGATTGTGTAGAAAATTTTTAAGGGGTAAAACTTGGTTTCAATGATAATTTTTCATATGAATAAAACACAGCAAAATAGTTTGAAAATAAATTTTACTATGTATAAGTAGTTAATAACCATTTCTAGTAAGATAATATTGCAACTGGTTTTCTTGCATTCCCTGCAACATTTTTATCTGACACTAGGGGCCCAGGGCACGAATTCATGCATCTTGAAAGGAACTGTGGGCCATAAGGCTGCGGTAGGCACAGGGGTGGGTCTCAGCCCATCCTCTACACCCCCGCCGGGCCCCTCCCACCACAGCCCCCGGTCCCCTGTCTGCCAGTAGCCCTGCTCCTGCCACCACTGCTCCCACGCGCTTACCTGATGGTGCTGGCCATGCTTGAACCTGCTGACAGAGCAGAGCCATTGGGGCCGGCGCCAGCAACAGGTGCAAGCAGCAGCTGGTGCCCTGATCACCCCTCAGGAGCAGGGGGAGGTGGAGAAGCCCTCAAGGTGATCAGGGCTAGCAGCCGCCACTCGCACCCGCTGATGGCGCTGAGTGATCAGGACCAGCGCGGGGCACTGGCCATGGGTGAGAGTGGGTCTGACACTGGCAGCAGGTGCAAGTGCCAGGTGGGACCGCAGCATGCGGGAGAAAAGAATTTTCAGTAACCACCAGAGGCTCGCCCCAATGACAGTGACTGGCGCCTTGGTCTGGCGCTCCCGCTCACCTGCTCCACCATCCCATCATGGCCTATGCCTGCCATGTTCCTCACACGCCCATTGGTGGTCAGCGCACATCATAGCAACCAGTTGTTTGGTTATTCTGGTTGTTTTGCCATTTGGTCTATTTGCATATTAGCCTTTTATTATATAGGATAGTCTCTGATTTTTATAAGTTCAGTGTACTGCAGCAAGTATTGCCAGCAATAGCGGATACTTTTAATTAGTAGTTTTCTACTTCTCTTGTTGTTAAACAACTAACTTATAGTGAGGAATACATAATGGTCTGCATAGACACCTTAAAGTGGTAGAAAATATAGGCTTCACAAGTTTTGTTTGTTCTCTTGTGTTGACAATACAATAAACAGTTAAATGCATGGCAATGTTTGATATTAGCTTGCTAAATTAAACATATAGATTAAATGAAGCTCTGTACAAGGGAGGAATAAATATGACACAAAATACCACACTGCCTTTCATAAATGTTATCATATTGTTTACAGAGAGGATAAATAAAAAGGTTAACATATTATTAAATGTATGTATGCTAACCACTGGTGAAGGCAGAATTCAGCACATATCAAAAATAGTGAAAGGGCACAGGGAAAGAAAGCTGAAGAAAAATAGGAACACTAAAAATGCAAATACAATAAAAATTACAGATGAAAACCATTGTGCCTGATATATAAAAAACACCAGAGCTTTAAAAACTTGTGGGACTGTAACGAAAAATTGAATATTTATTTCATCAGAGTCTCAGAAAAAAAACAAAGGAAAGACAGTGGAGCTTAAAATGTATTTAGTAGAATATTTTCACATGTGTTAAAAAAAAAAAAAGATAAAGAAATGTCAGCCAGAATCAGCAGAATAGATTTGGTACCTGACCCTTGGATATTTTCATCTATCACATTTTATTGGTTTTTATTCCATTGACTACTATATGCACTGACTCCCAGTTAATCCACTCAAAAGAGACATTCCACCTCCTCTATCAGTAGAGCTGCTTAGAAAAACATTGCCTTTTTCTTATGTGTATTTTGTCTACTTTGTACATTGTATTTTACAATGTGTTCTAGAACAGACATTGAGAGAGCTTTGGATATATTTTGGACAAATGAAAAATAAATCAGTTTGAAATTTGTTTTCATAATATAAATGTAATATCAGTAATACAGTATTATTGGGATCAATGGGATGGTAATTCTAATTATATTCAGACTTAGAAAAAAAAGCCTGAATATTTGCTGAAAGTAGCAGAAAATTAAGATTACATGTCATGCAATGAAAAAGGCTTGAGATTTTAAATAGGATTTTCACTATTTTTAATAATGCCATTCTATACATTTTAAGTTCTTCTAGCATGATGGCTAGGACTAAATTTTTCATTCACCTTTTAAACCATACACTGAATGCATCTGTGAAAATGAGTTACAAATATACATCAAAACTTTAATTACATATCCTCTGGGGCCTATCTTTTTAGTTTAGTGTATATTTCGGCAAAGCTATTCGCTTTGGTAATGTGTGATAAACAAACAAACAAACAAAAAACCTTGTAGATCTTGCCTTTGATCTCTGCCTGCATGACATCAGAGGAGGCCTAGAGTAAATGCAGAACTTTTTTACCTACCAAGTGGTAACAATGTGCCCCTCTTCTTCTTCCACTTGGTATGAAAGGAGACCAAGTGAGAAACTGAAATGTTCACCATCATCCTGCGGAAATAAGTTTCATAGTCTCCTGATACTTGGTCTCCCTTTAGGGAAAGCGTTAGAGGGAGCAAAACCAAGAAGCCCCACTGTGAGAACCATGCCAGGTCCAGGATAGTCAAGGCTGGTGGGAGCACAAAGGCCTTGTTATCAATACACCAGAATGACCAAAGGCCGCTCCGGGCATGTCTCTAAACATAATGTTCAAGGACTCTGAGCCTGGGAATCCTAATCAGGCCAAGATACCATGAGCGGGTTCAAGGACACAAGGTATACTGTGCCCTTCTGTAGCAAATATGATTGATGTCACTGTTAGCATGAAACCTTCTTTGTTTAAATAGTGTAAAAGCAGGTTACTGGCCAGCTAGTTAGCTGGAGTCAGCTGAGGCAGGAGTGAGAAGTCTGCTGCCATATGGAGAGAGAGCAGCTAGGATGGAGTGTATGAAGTCTGCAAGAGAGAGTAGCTGGGCAGGAGAGGCAGGAGAGGCTGCTGAGCTGGAGAGCTCAGATACTGTCATGATGTGGGGCGGTGAGTCTAGGAGGCAGTATGTGGCTGCTCAGATAATAGCTGTGGGTACAGACTGATGCTGCTTTATGGGAAAGGTATATGTTCACCAGCCGGTGTCCGGCTGCCTGCCTGTATGGACTTTGCTGTGAGGACTGTGCTTGTCTGACGGCTATATAGCCACTGGTTTCAGCAATAAAGACTCATTCTTATACACCTACAACCTCTCATGGCTTCTCAGTCTAAGACCAGGCATCCTAGGAGGTCCAGCCCCAGGCGTAGTAAGCAGAGGATAAAGGAGGAACTTGGTCTAAGTTCCCAACGGTTAGTACAGTGGGTAGGGTTCAAGCAGGAACCAGCCCTGGCGTAGTCTGATAGGAGAATTTAGGAGAATACATGGACTCAGAGGTAATCAGAGCACCAGAGGTTGTGCAGGGCTCCTGCTGTGTGCTCCGACACCCACTCGTCAAAAGAGGTTGAATAGGGAACCTGGAATTTCACCCCACTTAGTAGAAACAAGGCAGCTCCCACTTTCACCCTGTGATATGTTAGAAGAGGTTTCCTACCCAAAATTTAAAGAAGATACAGAGTCTCATAAAATAATATTCACAATGCCCTGGATACACTGAACATTACTCAGCATACGAGGAAGCAAAAAATTCTCATCTTCAATGAGAAGATAACACACACCAGCATGAAGATGACAAGTACGGTAGATTTATCCAACATAAAAATGTTTTAATGAGCAATTATGAGCATGCTTGAAAAAATTAAACAAATGGAAAGATTTACAAAGAAAAAGAAGACTCAAAGAACAAAGCAAACATTTTGGAACTGAAAATTATAATAATTAAAATTTTAAAAACCTCAATGGAATGGAAAGAGCTGTGGGACTGTAACAAAAAATTGAATATTTATGTCATCAGAGTCCCAGAGAAGAAAAAAAAAGTAAAAGACAGGCAGTGGAGCTTAAAATGTATTTGAAGAAAAAATAACTGAAAATTTCCAAGTTTGGTAAAAGACAAGCCAAGATTCAAGAATTGAGCAAATCCTGAAAATATAAACCCAAAGACATTCACACCAAAACAGAAAATAAACATCCATTTTCAGAAAATAAAGACGATTAAAAAAACAAAAACAACTCTTGAAAGCAGTGAGAGTAAAACAACACTTTACTTACAGAGGAAAAACACTTTGAATGACAATGGCTATCTCATCAAAAACCGTGAAGTCAAGAAGTAAGGGACATATTTTTCAGGTGTTGAGAAGCAAGAACTGTCAATTCCATATTAGGCAAAACTGTTCTACCCAAAAGAATGATCAAAGAAAGTTCTTGAAACATAAATAAAATAATAAAAGTTGTCTTAAATCACCAGGAAGGAAGAATTAACAACAAAAGAGCAAATATATTGGCAAATGCAATAGATTTTTCCTCTTTCCTTGACTTTTTTCAAGTATGTTTGACTTAAAACAGAAAATATAGCATTAATGTGGATGTCAATGTATCTAAAGACAAATTTTTTAAAAAATTATAAGCAATGTGGGCAAAGAGTTTGAGGGAACTAGGATTTTACACTTCACTAGAAGTGTTCAGTATTTTGATAGTGGTGTAGTGGTTACAGGAACTTGCATTTGGTAAAAGACATAGAGCTATACATACACATTTAGTAAATGTTAATTTCCTGGTTTTTATATTGTACTACAGTTAGTAAAGATGTAACCAATGAGGGAACTGGGTAAAAGGGATATAAGGGAACTCTCTGTACAATGTTATAACTTTCTGTAAATCTAAAATTCTTTCAAAATTGACAGTTAATGAAAACCTTAATAGAAATATAATTAACAGACTAATAGCTTCATATGGAAGGCAAAATAATAGAAAAATAAGAGATTGTGCCTGGCTGTGGTGGCTCAGTGGTTGAACATCAACCTATGAACCAGGAGGTTACAGTTCAATTCCCAGTCAGGGCATATGCCTGGGTTGTGGGCTTGATCTCCAGTAGGAGGTGTGCAAGAAGCAGCCAACAAATGATTCTCTCTCATCATTGATGTTTCTATCCCTTTCTCTCCCTTTTTCTCTTCAATAAAAATATATTTTAAAAAGAAGAGAAAACTAAGAGATTGTGTTTACATAAATGAGTGAAAGCATCCATGAAAGAGATGAACTTTGCAACTGAATAAGTCCAAGCCTGAAAGAGCATGGCGAATAATAGTGTTTATATTAGATATTTTAGAAACCAGTTATCTCTGAAAAGTTCTACATTCATGATACTAAGTAATCTGAGTCCTTAATCTATAAAATTATCCTTATTTCTAGAAAATGAGTATGGGAACCGTAATCAAAGTGTGCCAGATGTCCAAGGCCAAGTTGCCATACACAGGTGCAAAAGCAAGAAACCTTACTGCATGCACTGCACAGGCGTACCTTTATAAAACCCAAATACTGATGTCACTATTTGGCAAGAACCCTCTTTTGGCTAAGTTAGTATAAAGATGTGTTGTTGACCAGCCGGTGTGGTGCTATTTTGTGAGGCTACTTTGAAGAACTGTTTTGTTTAATAGCTCCTTGTTAGCAATGGCTACTTGGTCTACATAAAGCCTTCCCTATATGCCTACAACTTCTCTCAGTGGTTCTCAACCTTCCTAATGCTGCGACCCTTTAATACAGTTCCTCGTGTTGTGACCCAACCATAAAATTATTTTTGTTGCTACTTCATAACTGCAATTTTGCTACTGTTATGAATCGTAATGTAAATATCTGATATGCAGGATGTATTTTCATTGCTCGCGACCCACAGGTTGAGAACCGCTGTCTCATATCTTCTCCACCTAATACCCAGCGTCTGAGGACCTGTGCACCCCACAGTTGGCATAGTTAAGCAGGATCAAGGAGAAACTTGCTCCCACAATTGTCATGGTGGGAGTAAGTACTCTGACAATGAATAATATTCACTTCATCCTAAACTATTCACATATTAAGACTATCATTGATAATCATTAATGACAGGGAAAAATGGAGATGGGAAAAAATGAAATGTGGAAAATGTGAAAAAGAAAAACATCAAACTTTGAAAGCTTGATATTTCAGTGAGATATATTTTAACTGCAACTCTACCATAAACATTTTACATTGCTTTTAGAACAGAATGCTCTTTTGCTGAGTGATCTCCTTTATGAACATAATAAGTAAAAAAGATTGTACACATTATAGGTACAAAATTGTTTCAAGTCTAAATGGATTCATTTCTGTTGTTCTTCTCATACGGAGATACCTATCATCCTATGCCTCTTTAGTGAAAGGGCCAAGAAGTATGTTCACCCATGATAGAGATTATTAATTTTAGCAAATGCTCATTAGGTAATATGTATTAGGTATGTTACCACATTATCTGCCACTTCAAGAATGTGGAACTATTTATAAAATGGGCCTTATTTTATATGTAGAATTATTCAGAGCAGTGGCAAATTTGTTTTAAATAGTTTCATCTATTTTTCAGTTCCAATGGAATATTTTTAAAATAAAATATTTTCATGAATTGCATGTCTCTTTCAAGAAATCATGGGATCCTATTTGTAATGTTTATCCTTAACTAAATTCTGAAATGATTGGACTTTTAAATATTCATAGAAAATTACTGGAATTTACAGATCACAGATATAAAAGCTATACAATTATCTTTGCCCTGCAGAGTTGGGCAGTCTTCACTTCCAAGGAGGCCCCAGAGCCAGTACACCCAGTGGACAGCTTCCAAACACATCAAAACACAAACCAACCACCTCTACAGTGACACAATCAAAGGGAAGGCTCAACAGGCTCATGAACCTTGCTGAAATAAGTCTTGCTTTGTGGGGTAGACCCTGCACAGTTGATCCTGCACCATGGTTGATGGCAGCCAGGCTCAATTTTAAGAAGAGGGTGTACACAGCCCACATGATGAGGGTTACGCAATTAGAGTGCCCAGCTTGGGTTATCAAGGAGGCTGTGCATTGGGCCTTAAAGAACACATACTACAATAGGCCACTCTACCAAGACCTGGAGATATAGAAGTTCTACCTAATACATAGAAACAAACAGGCTGCCAAAATAAGACAAAGAAACACATTGCAAATGAAAGAACTTAACAAAACTCCAGAAATGAACTAAACAAAAATGGAGAAAGTCATTATACTACATGAAGAGTTCAAAACACTGGTTATAAAAATGCTATGTGAACTTAGTGAGAACCTCAACAGCATAAAAAAGAAATAGTCAGAAATGAAGGATATAATAACTGAAATAAGGAATAAATTTACATGGAATGAACAGTAGAATAAAATCAGAAATTTGGAATACAAAGAAGCAAAAACACCCAATTTGAACAGAAAAAAGAAAAAAGATTCCAAGAAAATGAGAATAGTGTAAGAAGCCTCTAGGACAGCGGTTCTCAACCTGTGGGTTGCGACCCCTTTGGGGGTCAAACGACCATTTCACAGAGGTCACCTAAGACCATCAGAAAACACATATATAATTACATATTGTTTTTGTTATTAATCACTATGCTTTAATTATGTTCAATTTGTAACAATGAAAATACATCCTGCATATCAGATAATTACATTACAATTCATAACAGTAGTAAAATTACAGTTATGAAGTAGCAACAAAAATAATTTTATGGTTGGGGTCACCACAACATGAGGAACTGTATTAAAGGGTCACGGCATTAGGAAGGTTGAGAACCACTGCTCTAGGACAACTTCATGAATACCAAAATTCGCATCACGGGGGTGCTGGAAGAAGAAGAGACAGAGCAAGAAATATAAAAGCTATTTGAAAAAATAATGACAGAAAGCTTCCTTAACTTGGTAAAGGAAACAGATATACAAGTCCAGGAAGTGCAGAATCTCGAATCAAATGAACCCAAAGGGACCCACATCAACACACATCATATTAAAATGCCAAAGATTAAAGACAAAGGGAGAATCTTTTTTTTTTTAATATATTTTTATTGATTTTAGAGAGGAAGGGAGAGGGATAGAGAGTTAGAAACATCAATGATGAGAGAGAATCATTGATCGGCTGCCTCCTGCACAACCCCCAGGCATGTGCTCTTGGCCAGAATCAAACCTGGGACCCTTCATTCTGCAGGCTGACGATCTATCCACTGAGCCAAACCAGCTAGGGCAAAGGGAGAATCTTAAGAGCAGCAAGAGAAAACAGTTAGTGACCTAAAATGGAGTTCCCAGAGATTGTCAGTTAATTTCTCAACAGAAACTTTGAAGGCCTAAAAGGATTGGCAAGAAATGTTCAAAGTGTTGAAAAGCAAAGACCAGCAACCAAGATAACTCTACCCTGCAAAGCTTTCATTTAGAATTGAAGAACCAATAAAGAGCTTCCTGGATAGACAAAAAAAAAGCTAAAGGAATTCATCACCACCTAACCAGTATTATAGAAATGCTAAGGAACTTCTTCAAAAAGAAGATAAAAATATGAACAATAAAATCACAATTAATATATATCAACAATTGAATCTACAAGCAAAATGAACAAGCAGAACAGAAACAGAATCATGTTTTTTTGTTGGCTGCCAGATGGAAGGGGGATTGGGAGGATGGGTGAAAAAGGTGAAGGACTTAAGAAGTACAAATTGGTAGTTATAGAATAATCATAGGGATGTAAAGTACAGCATAGGAAATATAGTCAATAATCTTATATAATAAAAGCCTAATATGCAACAGTGTCCAGTCGTCTGTTCAACCAATCAATGCATATATGCTAATTATATGCTAAGGCCACTCAACCGTTCGCTATGACGTGCACTGACCACCAGGGGGTAGACACTCCAACTGGTAGGTTAGCTTGCTGCTGGGGTCCGGCTGATCAGGACTGATTGAGATGGGCCGGACATGCTGGAGTCCTCTCACGGTCCCTCCCCAGCTGACCAACCTCCCGCGTTCCTCTCCGGCTCTCCGACATCCCCCCAGGGGTCCCGGATTGCAATAGGGTGCAGGCCAGGCCAAAGGACCCCACCTCTAATTCATGAACCAGACTGCTAATCTATATATATATTAAACCCGAATATGCAAATAGACCAAACGGTGAAACAACAGAACAACTGGTTACTATGATGTATGCTGACCACAAGGAGGTGTATGCGGAACATGGTAGGCAGTGGCAGCAGGCTATCGAGCATGGAATATGTCAGGAATCAGCTGCAGTGGGATGATGGAGCAGGTGAGTGGGGGCACCAGACCAAGGCAGGGCACCAGTCGCTGTCATCGGGGCGAACCTCTGGTGGTTACTGAAAATTCTTTGCTCCCACATGCTGTGGTCCCACCCAGCCTTGCACCTGCTGCCTGCCCTGGAGCTGCCGCTCGCACCTGCTGTCACCGCCCAGCGCCGGCCCCCATCGCTTGGTGCCGTCAGTGGGTGTGAGCGGCGGCTGCTGGCTCTGATCGCTCCTCAGGGCTTCTCCACCTACCCTGCTCCTGAGGGGCAATCGGGGCCTGCAGCTACCGCTCGCACCCACTGCCGGCAAGGGCCCCGCTTATGACTGCAGGTGGTGCCAAAGACTCCACTTGCACCCACTACCAGTGCCCAGCAATGGTCCTGATCGCTTGGCAATTCTTATACAAATCTTGTGATGTTGACCCTTCACCATAGAAAACATATTAACTAACTTGCAGTGTTTGGTCTCATCCACACACACACACACACACACACACACACACACACACACACACACAAATGCATGACCATATGTCTTTTAAATTTTTAATATCGGCATACCATTAAACTGCAATATGGATATGAACATATTGCCAAGATGGATCAGATGATTTACAGTCAAATGATTACAAGTATGCTACTTGAGCAGAAATACCACAATGAGCAGAAGTCTACAAGTAAACCTTTTTTCTTTCCCAAATGATATGAACTAAATCATACATTTCTATACTGATGATATCAATTTTTCAATGGGTATGCTGGAATTCTCTTATGGATCTTTTTTTTCCATAAGCACTAATTTAATTTAATTTAATCTTACTGATCTTATGTACTTTTTTTACAACCTTCTCCTAAAACACCTTAAAAAGTGCTTTACACTTCTACAACTTTTCATTGTCTATATACTCATTGAATAAACTGTAGTTATTTATTTAAATTATTGCTCAAAATATTATATTAAATAAAAAACAGTAATTTTAATGTCACTATAGATTGTTTTTTATCCTTAAATTTTTTGACCATGAGTTTCATAACCTAATGATTTTTAGTTTCAAATTATTGATTTTAATATACATTATTTCTTTAAATATATTACAGAAGGCAGAATATAGGACTGTACACAATTTAAATTATTTATATATTTTGTTTCATTGATTTTTTGTGGACTAAAATAGCCCATTTTTAACTCTGTCTTATAAAATTTTATAAATCACTATGTGTTTAACTTTATTGTTATTTTATAATTTTAATTTATGAGTAATATACATAAATATCCAGAAGTACTATTTATAAATATTTAAAGTATTAATATATGTATGCACCCTGTATATTAAAAAAAGTTATCTCTCTCTCTCTCATTTCTCTCCATATATATATAATTTCTTATTGGTTTTCTGACAATTCACTGATTTTGAGAGTACTGTGCAAGGGTGGGGGAATAAACATGCTGAATGGCTGGGGTATTAGATAGCTGGGGAAAATGCCAAAATTAAATAAAAAGTAAGACAGAAAATTGAAAAAAGGTAGTAAATGAAAATATAGCATTGTGAAAAGTTTCCATTGTAATATACGTGCATGATAATGAAAATAAACTAAATGGATGCTGAGATAAATGGATAGTATTATTTTATGATATGCCAGTAAGAAAAGATTTTAGCAGGAGTGGGAAATTGTCCAAGTTCAATGTGGGGATTTTCATGTATATAATTTTCACTTGGTGGTGAACTACTTGCATAGCACTTTGTGTGCTACATGAAAAGCGACCATTAATACTCAGAACCAGTACCTAATTCTTGTTTCATTCTTCTCTCTACATTCTTCTATGACTAAAAATCTAAATCCAATCACAATGTCTCTAAGTAGGTGCTGCATTTTTAACGTACAAATGTTTAAGACATATTAAATATAGGGTGAAGTGAGAAATGGTAAAAAGATTAAAAAATACAAAAGGTATTGCTTTCTAATCATTTATATTTCATTATATATAATTCCTACTCCCAAGAACAAAATGTAATGACTTGGTCATTTCTCACTTTTCTAGAAATGCTCAATTTTTTTTTCAATGAGAGCAATGATACGTGAATATTTGGAGAACAGAAGGTATTAGTGATTGGTATATGGTTTGGAGCTATACTTTCATAGCATAAATTATAAGGCTTCTGATTTATATTATTTTATTTTTCTCAGAAATAGCTAAAGTATAAATATTGTATGATGCAAATGTTTTTCCTATTTTTTCTTTCTATTTTTCTTTAATTTGGGAGTTAAGGTAAAAGAATATATTTATAAATAGTTCTAAGCTCATGTCTACCTGTTCCTAAGTAATTCTTGATGTGTCACAAGGATCAAATACTATGAAAAACCCAATTGCTTTCAAACTTGAATCTGTTTTTTCACTAGCAGAAGGAAAATATCTTTATTAAAGTTAATCAATTAAAAATATTATACTTCATTCTACTGAAGAAAATAAAATTTTAGCTAGCCAGGCCTGCCCCTAGCATTTGTGGGACCTAAGAAAGTAGTATGAATTTAGGTCCATATATCACATACCACATATGAGCGTAAGCAATAGACACAGACAGTAGGGGGGTGAGGGCATGTGCTGGGGGATGGGAGCGGCTGGGGAGAGGTCAATGGGTGAGGAAAGGAGACTCATATAATACTTTAAACAACAAAAAATTTAAATAAAAAATAAATGAATAAATAAATAAAAGACAAATAAAATTTAAAAATTATGAGATCAAGCATGGTCTATCATCTGACATTGACAAATGTCAATAACAACTTAGACAGCCAAGTTGAAATACTAAATTCTTGGAACACTTAGAGTTCCATGCTACAGTGGGGGATTGAGAAAAGCAGCCCTATATCTGCATTCTCTCTTCATTCTCTTCCCAACTTTATTGCCACCTTGCATGATGAAGGGCTTGCATACATTCAAGAAGACACTACAGCCTACTTTCCAGCTTCCCCTCAGTGAGCCATTGTTTTGGCTTAAGGTTGTGCACAGCAGTCTACCAGGGGGCAGACCTGGGGAGATACTGGAACAGATATATTTTTTAAAAAATCATCTTAATTGTTGAAAGTATTTAGATATCCCCATTTTTCCTCCATTGACCCCTTCCACTCTACTCCCACCCCCCAGTATTCATCACACTATTGTAGGTGTCCATAGGTTATGCATATATGCATATAAGTTATTTGGTTAATCATTCCTGCCCACCACTCCCCCCACCCCTATTCCCTCTGAGAATCATCACTCTGTTGCATGCTTCCATGTCTCTGGATCTACTATATATTGTTTGTCAGTTTATTTTGTTCATTGTATTCCACATATAAGTGAGATCATGTGATATTTGTCTTCCTCTGATGGCTTGTTTCACTTAGCATAATACTCTCTAGGGTCCTCCGTATTGTCTCAAAGGGAAAGAGATACTTCTTTTTTGCAGCAGCGTAGTATCCCATTGTATACATATACCAATGCTTTTTTATCCACTCATCTATATATATAAAAGACTAATATGCTAAGTGTCTGACCATCCAGGAAATGACATCACATAGCAACAACCGGCTTCCTCTCCCTAGCAATTAGCCTCTTTGAAGTTTCTTCAGCCCAGGAACATGACTTGCTTTATAGCCAGGTGCAAACATTTCACACTTTAACCAAATGTCTGTGAAGCATTTTCCCATGCCTCATCTCATTTGATCCTCACAGAAGTCCTGGAGTAAGTAGATAGGAGAATCAGTGCAATCCTATTTTCTTTTCATTAGCCATATTAAAAAGCTTAGAAGCTTAACCAGGCTGAAAAGAAGTAATGGTGGACCTTGACAATGACTTCAGGTTTTCTCACTGTGCAGAATAAAGTCAAACATTACTACAATTAAATATTTTACCCTTTATTCTCCCTGTGTGATCTGCAATAATAATCTGCTTTGTGTTGATATTTACTGCTGCAAAGAAATTACCTGAAAGAAAAGTTGGGGTGCTTCACTGGGCTGGAAAAAGTTTAGCTAAATCAGAAAGCAGGTCTAATTAAGCAAGTTTATTCTATATCTATAAAAGGCGAAGTTAACTCACACATGCACGATACATAGAAAGCTCTTGCTGGCACCAATTGCATGTGTGTTTCGATCTGTCATTTTTGATCATGAATTTGGTTGACACTTCTATTATAGAGAAAGGGCAAACAGCAATATTAAAATATTTCTTCTAATTAAGTTCCTTTCAATGTGCACAAATTTGTGCACCGGGCCACTAGTCTACTTATAAGCATTAGGGCTATTTCCAGAGGTTAGCTATTGTAAATAATCCTGCTATGAACATAGGGGTGCATATATACTTTCTGATTGGTGTTTTAGGCTTCTTAGGTTATATTACTCAGTGGGATCATTGAGTTAAATGGCAATTCCATTTTTAAATGTATGAGGAAACTCCTGTTTTCCATAGTGGCTATACCAGTCTGCATTCCTACCAGCAGTGTACTAGTACTAGGATTTCCTTTTCTCCACATCCTCACCAGCACTTGTTTGTTGATTTACTAGTATTGATGGTAGCCATTCTGGCAGGTGTGAGGTTGTACCTCATTGCCATTTGCAACTCTCTGATGATTAATGGCTGAGCATATTTTCATATATCTCAAGGCCTTCTGTGTATCCTTTTTGGCAAAAGGTCTACTTAGGTCCTCTGCCCCCCCTTTTTTTTTTAATTTGTTTGTCTTCCTTTAGTTGAATTATATAAATACTTTATATATTTTGGAAATCAATCCCTTATTAGGTATATCATTGGCAAATATGTCCTCTCACACAGTGGGTTCCCTTTTCATTTTGATGCTGATTTGTTTTTCTGTGCAGAAGCATTTTAGTTTGATGTAGTCCAGTTTGTTTATTTTTTCCTTTGTTTTTCTTGGCCAAGGCATTGTATCAGTGAATCTTCTGATTTGTGAAATGCCTGGTATTTTGTTTCCTATTTTTCCTTCTAGGATTTTTATGGTATTATGACTTACATTTCGTCTTTTATCCACTTTTTTTTTTTAAATATATTTTATTGATTCTCCACAGAGAGGAAGGGAGAGAGACAGAGAGTCAGAAACATCGATGAGAGAGATCAGCCGCCTCCTGCACATCCCCCACTGGGGATGTGCCCGCAACCCAGGCACATGCCCCCGACTGGAATCGAACCCGGGACCCTCCAGTCCGCAGGCCGACGCTCTATCCACTGAGCCAAACCGGTTTCGGCCTTTTATCCACTTTGAGTTTATTCTTGCATATGTTGTGAGTTGGTGGTCTAGTTTCATTTTTTGCATGTACCTGTCCAATTGTCCCAACATCATTTATAGAAGACTGTCTTTACTCCATTGTATGCTCTTGCTTCCTTTGTCAAATATTAAATGAGTATAATGGGTAGGGTTAATTTCTGGTTCTCTGTTCTGTTCCATTGATCTATTTGCTTGTTCTTGTGCCAGTACCAGACTGTTTTGAGTACAGTGACTTTGTAGTATAGCTTGATATCTGGTTTTGTGATCCCTCCAACTTTGTTCTTCTTTCTCAAGCTGCAGCTATTTAGGGTCTTTTTTTATTCCATATAAATATTTGGAGTATTTGTTCTAGATCTGTGAAATAGGCCATTGGTATTTTAATAGGGATTGCATTAAATTTATAGATTGCTTTGGGTAGTACGAACATTTTAATGATGTTAATTCTTCCAGTCCATGAACATGGATATTCTTCCACTTGTTTATATCTTCTTCTATCTCTTTTTTCAACATTCTGTAGATTCCTGAGCATAGGTCTTTTACCTCTTTAGTTAAGTTTAGTCATAAGAATCTTAATGTTTTTTGTTGCAATGGTAAATGGAATTTTTTTTTCTAGTTTCTCTTTCTGAAAGTTCATTATTGGTGTACAAAAATGTCAAAGATTTCCAGGTGTTAAATTTGTATCCTGCTACATTGCCAAATTCATTTTCTTAAATCTAGTAGATTTTTGGTGGAGTCATTCGGGTGTTCCATGTATAATATCATATCATCTGCAAGTACTGACAATTTTATATCCTCCTTTCCAAATTGGATGCATTTATTTTTTTCTTCTTGTATGATCTCTGTGGCTAGGACTTCTAGTACTATGTGGAGTAAAAGTGGTGAAAGTAAACAAACCTGTCTTGTTCCTGCTTTTAGATGAAATGGTTTTAGGTTTTGCCCATTGAGTATCATATTGGTTGCAAGTTTGTCATATATGCCCTTCATTATATTGAACTATAATCCCTCTATTCCCAACTTTTCTGGGAGTTTTCATCAAAAATGGGTGTTGGATTTTGTTGAATGTTTTTTTCTGCATCTATTGATATGATCATATAATTTTTGTCTTTCAGTTTGTTTATGTGATGTATCACATTTTTTGCTTTGTAAATATTGTACCAGCCTTGCATTCCTGGAATAAATTCCACTTGGCTATGGTATATGATCTTTTTAATGTATTGTTGGATCTGATTTGCTAATGTTTTCTTTAGGATTTTATCATCTGTGTTCATCAGGGATATTGGCCAGTAATTCTATTTTTTTGTAGTGTCTTTATCTGGTTTTGGAATTAGGATAATGATGGCCTCATTAAAAAAGCTTGGAAATGTTCCTTCTTCTTGGAATTTATGTGATAGTTTGAGAAGGATACGTGTTAGTTATTCTCTGAATATTTTTTAAAACACCCCTGGAGGCATCCGGCCCAGGGCTTTTGTTTGATAGGAGTTTTGTTTTTTGTTTTTTGTTTTTTTTTTAAATAGAGACTATCGTCTTTTTTTTTTTAAATATATTTTTATTGATTTTTTACAGAGAGGAAGGGAGAGAGATAGAGAGCTAGAAACATCGATGAGAGAGAAACATCGATCAGCTGCCTCCTGCACATCTCCCACTGGGGATGTGCCCGCAACCCAGGTACATGCCCTTGACTGGAATCGAACCTGGGACCTTTCAGTCCACAGGCTGATGCTCTATCCACTGAGCCAAACCGGTTTCGGCAGGAGTTTTTTTTTTTATTACTGCTGAATTTCATCTTATGTTTTTGGAAGATTGTATTTTTCTAGAAGTGTGCCCATTTCATCCAGCTTGTCCAGCTTCTTGGCATATATTTGTTCATTATGTTTTCCTACACTCCTTTGGATTTCTGTGGTTTCAGTTGATATTCCACCTCCTTTGTTTCTGATTTTTTTTTTTTATTTGGGTCCTTTCTCTTTGTGCCTTGATGAGCCTGCGTAAAGGATTATCAACCATGTTTACTTTTTCTTTTTTTTGTTTTTTTTTAAAAATATATTTTATTGATTTTTTTACAGAGAGAAAGAGAGAGGGAGAGGAATAGCGAGTTAGGAACATCGATGAGAGAGAAACATCGATTCAGCTGCCTCTTGCACGCCTCCTATTGGGGACGCACCAGCAACCCAAGTACATGCCTTTGACTGGAATCGAACCTGGGACCCTTGAGTCCGCAGGCCGATGCTCTATCTGCTGAGTCAAACCAGCTAGGGCCATGTTTACTTTTTCAAAGAACCAGCTCTTGGCCTCATTGAGCTTGTGTATTCTTTTTTAGTCTTTATGTCATTTATTTCCACTCTGATCTTTTAAATTTTCTTCCTTATACTTACTCTGGTCATTTCTTATCGTTCTCTTTCTAATTCTTTAAGTTGTAGAGTTAGATGTCTTATTATAAATTTTTCTTGTTTCTTGAGGTAGGCCTGTAGTGCCTATGAACTTCCCTCTCAGGACTGCTTTTGCTGTGTCCCAAAGATTTTATTTACATTGTTGTGTGTTCATTTACTTTTTATTCCAAGAACTTTTTTATTTATTTCTCAATCTCATTGGTAAGCCATTCATTGCTTAATAACATGCTTTTTAGCCTCCATTGTTTGAATGTTTTAGGGTGTTTTTATTATGGTTGATTTCTAGTTGTATGCCCTTGTGATCTGAGAATATGCTTAATATGATTTCAATTTTCTTGAACTTGTAGATACTTAGTTTGTGTCCTAACATGCGGTCCTTGAGAATGTCCCATGTACACTTGAGAAAAATGTATATTCTTCAGCTTTGAGGTAAAATGTTCTGTAAATGTCAATTAAATCCATTTGATCTAGTGTGTCGTTTAGGGTCACTATTTCCTTGTTGGTTTTTGTCTAGAAGATCTTTCCAGTGATGTCAGTTGTGTGTTAAAGTTCCCTACTATGATTATATTGCTAGCAATCTCTCCCTTAAAGTCCTCCAGAAGCTTTGCTTTTATATATATAGTAGTGGCCTGTTGCATGAAATTTGTACATGGGGGGGGGGTGTCCCTCAGCCTGGCCTGCATCCTCTCCAATCTGGGACATCCCTCTCACAATCTGGGACCGCTGGCTCCTAACTGCTCACCTGCCTGCCGACCTGCTCGCTCCCACCTGCCCCCCCGCCGCCACCCACCAGCCTGATTGCCCCAAATTGCCTCTGCCTTGGCTCTGCCACCATGGCTTTGTCCAGAAGATCTCCTGAAAGGTCTCCTGGTTTACTTAGCATATTACCTTTTTATTAGAATAGATAGAGGCCTGGTGCATGGGTGCAGGCTGGCTAGTTTTCCCTGAAGGGGGTTCTTGATCAGGGTGGTAGTCCTCTTGCAGGGGTGGCCAGCCTGGGAGAGGGACCTGGGGCAGTTTTCAGGCCGGCCATGCCTCCATTGAGGTGGGGATCCCCACTGGTGGCGGTGCCAGCCTGGGAGAGGTGCCGGGGCAGTTTGCAGGCCGGTCTCACCCTCATTGGGGTGGGGGTCCCTGCTGGAGGGCATGGCCAGCCTCGGCGTGGGGCTGAGGGCCATTTGCAGGCTACCTACGTCCCCCTTCAGGTTGGAGGTCTCCGCTGGGGGGCATGGCCAGCCTGAGCAAGTGGCTGAGGGCCATTTGGGGGCGATTTGCAGGCTGGTCAAGCCCTCAGCTTTGTCTGGAAGGACGTCTGGAAGGTCTCCCGGTCTAATTATCATATTACTCTTTTATTAGTATAGATTTGGGTGTTCCTATGTTGGGTGCAGATATGTTTACCAGGGTTCTCTCTTCTTGTTGTATTGATCCCTTTACTGATATGAAGTGACCTTCATTGTCTCTTGTTATGGACTTCATTTTAAAGTTTATTTTGTCAGATATAAGTATTGCTATCCCAGCTTTTTTTTTAAATTTCCATTTGCAGGGAATTTTTCCCCACTCCCTTCACTTTCATTCTGTGTAAGTCTTTTGTTCTGAGGTGGATCTTTTTTTCTCCTTTGACCCTTTTCTAGCCCACCCTGCTCCATGCCCCAGGCCTTCACCACACTGTTGTCTGTGCCCATGGGTTATGCATATATATTCAGAAAAGTTCTTTTCACCTTCAATTTTGAATGTTAGCCTTGCTGGGTAGAGTAGTCTTGGATTCAGTCCCTTGCTTTGCATCACTTTTTATACTTCATTCGATTCCCTTCTGGCCTGATGTGTTTCTGTTGAAATATCAGTTCACAGTCTAATGGGAACTCACTTGTAGGTAATTTCCTGTCTCTCTCTTATAGCCTTTAACATTCTTTGTCTTTAACATTTTCCATTTTAATTATGATGTGTCTTGGTGTGGGTCTTTTGGGGTTCCTCTTGATTAGGACTCTCTATGTTTCCTGGACTTGTTCACTTTTTCCTTCACCAGTTCAGGGAATTTTTCTGTCATTTTTTTTTTCAAACATGTTCTCTGGCCTTTGCTCATATTCTTCTCCTTCTGATCCTCATGATGCAGATGCTGTTCTGTTCCATGTTGTCCCAAAGCTCCCTTAACCTCTCCTCTTGCTTATTTTTTTTCCAATTGCTCTTCTAATGGGTATTTTTTTCAACCTTGTCTTCTAATTTGCTGATTCGGTCCTCTTCTAGTCTACTGTTGATTCCTTCTAAGGTATTCTTTATTTCAAACATGTCATTCTTCTTTTCTGATTGATTTTTATTCATGGTTTCTACCTCTTTTTCATGCTAGTGTAGTTCTCATGCAGTTTCTTACAGTTCTAATTAAGTTGCTAGTAGTTCTCACTATGTTGGTTGAGCACACTTATAACCAACTTTGAATTCTTTATCTGACAAATTGCTTGCCTCTATTTCATTTAGTTCCTTTTCTAGATATTCCTCCTTTTTTTCATTTGAGGGTTGTTTCTTTGTCTCCTCATTTTAACAGTCCGGTATTCTGGGGCACTGAGTAATGGGGGCAGGTCCATGTACCTGAGGGTAATGGGTCATACTGTTTTGCTGGGTTGGGTCTGATCTTCTGGTGGTACTAGGTTAAGTGCACCAGGTCATGGTGGCAGATCCATGCATCTGGGGACATTAGGTAATGGCTGTTGGACCAGTCAAAAGCAATGGGGCCAGTGGTCCAGTGGTGCCAGGTCAGGTACCACTTGGAACAGATTTTGAAAACATTCTTAAGATCATTAATTTTTTTTGTCCTACCATGGATTAAAGAGTCTTGAGTACTTGTATACTGGCATTGACAGCAAGACATGTATATGCCTCTTGCTTTCTGTTAAACATATTTTCTTGCTCTGTGGTCCTCTCCTGCCATGGTAAAAGGAGGGAGGGAGGAAGGGGTGTATGGGAAAGGACAAGGCCTTGAAGATGAGCCCCTCTCCTTTTGCTTCTCATTGTAACAATGCAGCTATGCCTTTCTACTGTTTGTTTTTTCATAGAATGAATAAAAGTTATAAAGAGAGCCTAAAAACACTTTTAACAAATATTTGTAAATGAAAGCTCACAAATAAAATTAAAGAAAATATACCAACAATAGTCACTCATTTTGAAGCTGGAAAACAAACCTCCAAATTTTTAAAATTGATATATGCACAGTGTTTTATCAAGTGTTCTATGTAACCAGAAAGGTATCATAGAGAGCCTTTACCTTTAGATAATTTAGTATCCAGGTGTAAATGTAAGAAACAGATACAAAAAGATTACTTGCAGAAAAATACTGTGTAATATGTCCTGGGAATCTTCTAGGAGGGAGATGCCATTGCAAGCTATGGTGATGAAAGAAAGGTTAATAGAGGAAGTGAAGCTTGAATGTGATCTTAGAGTTAATTTTTTGAGGAAGAGGAAGGAATGCATTACAGATGATTTTTAAAAAAAACAGTTGCTAATTTATGGTGAAGGAATTATAGAAAACACATTCAGAGGTTTATAGAATGTATAAATTAGACAAAGGGATGTGATTGTTTTAGAATATTTGAAAACATAATTAGAAGTTAATGGTCAGGACAAATTGTGGAGGCTTTAGAATATTGGACTAAAGAATTTGGACTTTATTCATAAATGAGTGAAAAAAGAAAGGATGATTAAAATTGCTGAAAAAAATGGACCAACATACCAAGGAGAATTATGAAATAATAACATGTATTAGGTATATCCAAAAGGAAATGAGGATGACTAACCTTTTTTAAACTTCACTTTCATCTTCACATTTTAAGTTTAAGGGCTATAGTAGTTAATGAAAGTAGGAATGTATTTGAAAAATAATTGAAATGAAGAATTCAAGTATTTGATGGGTGATATGGGAAAACCAAAAAAATGAGAGAGTCTAACTCTAAATTCTGAATCAGATTGATAATGATACCTTTGACATAAATAGGGGAAACTTAGGAGATGGAATTTGTCCTCTATCCATAGCACCTGGTATAGGAAATGGAGCCAACTTTGCCTAGTAAATGAGTGATAAGGCTGAGATTTGAATTTACCTTGTCTGATTCTAGAAACTTTGCTCTTAACCATTACATCATACTTCCTTTCTGAAGTGTGAACCTTACAGGTTAACAAAGAGACACAAATCTAGTAGAGGCTTATGGGACTGTATAATTAGGGGAGAGATAGTTTGGCTAGGTCCTGTCCACCTCCAACACCCCCAAAAATGATGAGTAAATAAATATACTCTTTGAATGAACTGTGAAACCAAATTTCAGATATTCTAGGCATAGACCACTGAAATATTAGAATCCTTTATTTCTTAGTATGTAATTAATGACAAGTTTTGAGAAGAAAAACAACAGTGCAAACAATTGCATTTAAATTATTTGAGTAGAGAGTTAAAGAGGAAATACTTTCTAAAATATATTTTTATTGATTTCAGAGAGGAAGTAAGAGGGAGAGAAAGATAGAAACATCAGTGATGAGAGAGAATCATTGATTGGCTGCCTCCGGCAAGCCCCCCACTGGGGATCGAGCCCACAGCCCAGGCAGGTGCCCTGACTGGGAATCAAACAGTGATCTCCTGGTTCATTGGTTGATGCTCGTCCACTGAGCTACCTTGGCCAGGCAAGAGGAACTATTTTTAATGTAAGAATGTAGGACTATGAAATGGTAGCCATATCAACTAAAGTCTTTCATGTTAGACATACATATGCCTGCAGTTAGTAAAGAAGGAGCCACAGAAGATTGGCAGCTTGAAGTTGTTAGGCGACAATATGGTGCTAGAGATAAAAGAAGTAGATTAGATTTAAAGTTCTGGTAAAACAGTTAGTCTGAATAATGGGCTTCTTAAAAATTCAAGGATGGACAATAACTAAATGTAGAAAAATGTGAACTGGAAAGAACTGCACATAGATATATGAAAGAACTCCTCATAGATGCTCATGGATTATCTCAATAAAATAGAAATGAGTCCACCTCCCAAGAATAAAAAAAGTGAGGTAATGGGAGCTTATGGGGATTGCACAAATCCTGAAGTATATCATGGAAGTAACGAATAAAGTATTACTGATCTACATTCAATCATTCATTCATTCATTCATTCAAGAATTGACTTAGTCATGCATTTGGTAAAGTACATTCTTATTATGGTGGGTATTGTATATCTCTGGATTTATTTCATCTAATTGTTTTTTTCTTGTCCTAATATCTCATCTCTATTCTTATTTCCCTCTGCCTTCCCTTCCACTCTAATTAGTCTATTGTATTCTATCACTTAGAAGAATACTCTGCACATAATGGGTACTCTAACTTTTGAATGAGCAGGGGAAAAAATGAATGCAAGGAAAAGAAATTGGTAAAACTAAAAATCCCTGCCTTAGCTTATTTTGGTGCCCTTAGAGCAGCGGTTCTCAACCTGTGGGTCACAAACCTGTGGGTCCCGACCCCTTTGGGGGTCGAGCAACCCTTTCACAGGGGTCGCCTAAGACCATCAGAAAACATATATTATTACATATTGTTTTTGTGATTAATCACTATGCTTTAATTATGTTCAATTTGTAACAATGAAAATACATCCTGCATATCAGATATTTACATTACGATTCATAACAGTAGCAAAATTACAGTTATGAAGTAGCAACGAAAATAATTTTATGGTTGGGGGTCACCACAACATGAGGAACTGTATTAAAGGGTCGCGGCATTAGGAAGGTTGAGAACCACTGCCTTAGAGCCTAATTTTCTGCTTGTCTTGGTTCTTCATCCACCACGCACAGATGTCACTGTAGTTTATAATTCATATCTTTTAGTATTTGATGCATCAGCTTTCTTGTATTTTTGTGACATTTCCAGTATTATATTCATGGAAGGAGCATATATCATGTTAGTTTTCCAATATATCAGATAAAGCTTAGCCTAGTCTACTTTAAAACTCTCCTGCTATCCAAATCTCTCATTCCATTTTCTTTTAAGTTAATCCTACTTATGCAAATTTATTTGAATCATTTTAAAAATTCAAAAATTTAGTAAATTATTGATTAATCCAAGATTTATAGCCATCTACTCTAAGGTGAATCTATGATGAATATACTGAGTCCACTTTTCTGAAATATCACACAGCTAGTGACAAACATCAGCAGTTGGTGGTTTCCAGATCCTCATTTCTATTCCCTCAAAATGAAGTTTGACAACTACTTTGTTACAAGAAAACAAATATAAAAGTTATGAACAGTGAAATGAAATAAGCACCCCCAAAAGCAAGAGTATACTTGAGAGGGAAAAATC
This sequence comes from Myotis daubentonii, assembly GCF_963259705.1. Lineage (NCBI taxonomy): Eukaryota > Metazoa > Chordata > Mammalia > Chiroptera > Vespertilionidae > Myotis > Myotis daubentonii. Next base: position 82,568,341 of record NC_081840.1, on the reverse strand, counting down.
AAATATGAAAATACTATCTCTGGCCCTTAATCATTATATAATTCTAGGGAATACATTTCTTCTGAGACTCATTTTTATAGAGGTAAAATGGAGACAAAAACAGCTTCTTTGCCCAGCTCACAGAATTTCTGTGAGAATAAAAGGCAATGACTGATTATAAAAGCACTTTATAAATATTATAAAGCACCATAATTATAAATAAAGAAAAATGCTTGATCTTTGTATCCACCTTTCTGTTTTAAATTTTGTTTGGTTTTTAAATGTTAATATTGTTTTTGTTTTTGTTACTTAGTGTTTGACCATTTATATTCTTATATAAATGTTTTCTGCCAAAAGAAAAAATAATGCTGTATGGTCATGGAATAAATTTATGTGTTCTCCCTTTTAATTTTAAAAAAATTCTATTGTGATTCCTTTGTAGAGAAAATAATTACATTCTAATTTAGATTTTGTGCAAATTATAGTAATTAAGTATGTAAAGTAAATAAGATAATTTATGAAAGCTTTTTGTTATACTGTTAAAACTACTTTTCATTTATTCAAACTCATTAATTGTTCCCAATCAGAAGTGGATTATTATCCAGGGAAGTAAAATATTTTGTCTATAAAAGTTTGTTTTTCAAATTCATGAAATGTCATCATTACCTGTTCTTTATGTTTTAGAATATAACCATAAAATAGATTTGGTTTACAATTTTATTATGCACTCTGTAAGTCTCAGGCAAAAATAAAAGGAGAAACAAAGGGAAAGGAAATTGTACTCAAGTCACAAAGACATCTGAAGTCTTTGATTTATGTGAAATCTTTTTTTTTTTTTTTGGTAGAGGCTATAGGGGAAAGAAGGTATATTGAATTTTTTACGACAAACATGCTTAGTGCTTTGTCTAGCAATGAGCTGAACACATATTTATTTTCCCCCTACACTTTCCGCATTGAAACCAGCATATTACAAGCTTATCATACAAATGATTGAGAAAAAAAGAGTTGCCACTTATTTTCTATTACTTTGTTCTTTTTCTCCTGATGTTACTACCCTACATAGAGCCATTTAACCTCCTCATGCCTCTGACAGTGGGAACGTCTTGACACAAGTCCAAGTCCAATGTGTTGGAATAATAAAAACACATTTACTTAAAAATTCTGAAGCATATTAATGATGCCATAGAAATATGTCTCACTTAATATATCTATTAATTTCACCTTTGTTAATATGTTTCAGTGCAAAGATGTGATTAAAGTTTCACTCTATGCTGACTGCAACTGCCAAGAAAAACATCAAAATATTTTTAAAGCCAAAGCAAACAGCAAGGCTGCCACAAATATCGCATTTATTCATCTTTTATATCTTGGTGTTTGTGTTTTGTTTTTATTTTGTTACTCTAACTGCATAATAAAATACCCTCGTTACTGTCATCATCCCCAGACTAAAGCTTAGCGAAAGCAGGAAAACCTAGCCCTACATTGATTTTCAGGCCATTACACTCTGGAAGATCAGCAACAAGAGGATTTGCATTTGCTTCATCCCTGGAAGTGGTTTGCTGTGCGTCCAAAGTGAAGGCAGCATGGGTCTCTGTTTGCATTCTGTGGCATTAGCAATAATAACCTGTAATAACAAGGATCTGAAGTATTTATGCAGATTACTAATGCGGTATACCAGGTTGGCCTGAGCTCTTAGCATCTTCTTATCCACCCCAATTTCGACAAGTCATTAGATGGAAAAAGCAATAGGAATAAGCCCCAGAAAAAAAAAAAAAAGCATCGCTAGACTTCTTTTTATTTACGCTTCCTGTTATATCAGCTTCTAGACCTATAATGTAAACAAGCTAGCAATAGTCCTGTAGGATTTGCTTTCCTCCTTTACTCAGGGTTGGATTTTGCTTGCTGCAGTTTGGGATACAGATGCCATGACATGTGAACTCATGGCAAAAAGCCAGAAAAAAAGGGAAATTCATGAGTGAGAGGGTACACTGAAATTATTGGCCTGCTTGATCTCTATTGCAACTATTACTCATAGAATCAGTAACATTCAAAATGCTGATAGAAGGATTGTAAGAGGTTGGCACAGGGTAAACTTGCATGAGCATCTTGGGACCAAAACTTTGAGAATTATGCTAACTATTAACTATATAGAGGCCACAATTGAAATGTAACTGTTCATTTAGGTCCTTCCTTTGCTTTTTGACATGTGCCCAAATCAAGAGTAAATAATTTCACATTTATTGTAGAAAAAGAAATATAAAAGCCTCAGAAGAAGTCAAGTCCTGGAATCTTTTTAATATGCAGTTAATTATGAATAAGAATTATTTGAAAAAGAGTATCATAGAGTCTTCCAGATTTGCTCCTCTGAGTTGCTTATCACTTATGGAGAATCACAGGGTCTCCTACCAGTAGTTTTTTCTTTTTAATCCTCACCTGAGGATATTTTTTTCCATTGATTTCTACAGAGAGTAGAACAGAGGGAGGAGGGATAGAGAGAGAGAGAGAAATATTGACATGAGATAGACACATCGATTGGTTGCCTCCTGAACGCACCCTTACCAAAACTGGGGAACCTGCAACCAAGGTATGTGCCCTTGACCAGAAGTCGAACTCACAGCCCTTAAGTCTATAGGCCAGCACACTAACCACTGAGAAAAACCAGCCAGGACTGAGCCTCCTACCATTGTAATCTTTATTTTCTGTCCTAGAAAGATGTAAGAATTTACTAGACTCAGTGGCATTTTACAGGTTTTCCATATTCAGGGTAATGGTGGGCCAGAGAAATGATAATTCATCAATTTTATAAATATTTATTGTTCAGCTACTATGTGCCAGACTTCTTGCTAAGCACTTGGTAGGCAGTAAACGTGTTTCTTGTCCTCTGAAAATCAATCTATGAGGTATAATGTAGATTCAGATATAATGTGCATTTATTGTGTTTTATGTTGCAAAACATCTTTTTGGTTTCTATCTCCATTTCCACCAGAAGAAGAGAATATGTGAATTGGGGACTTTTGTCATATATTCATTTCATTTTAGGACTGCCCCACTCCTGGTTTTCCAATTAAATCTTATCTCATCCATTTTTATTTTTTTAATTTAATTTAATTTAACTTAATTTAATTTTTCCATCACCATTTATCCCCGCTATGCCCTCTTACACCACAATCACCACACTGTTGTCCCTGTCCATGAGTTCTCTCTCTTTTTATTTTTTTTGCTCAATCCCTCCACCCCAACCCTACGCCAACCCCCAGAGCTATCTGCCTGCTTTCTATGAGTCTGTCTCTATTTTGCTTGGTAGATCAGTTTGTTCATTAACTTCCACATATGAGTGAAATGATAAGGTACTTGTCTTTCTCTAAACCATTTGTAAAGGGAACAGATCCAGCCTTTGTGCGAATTGTTGAAGTTTATAAAATGTGGGAACCCTCTTTAGGAAAAAGAATACAAGGCCCTAGAGCAGTGGTTCTCAACCTTCTGGCCCTTTAAATACAGTTCCTCATGTTGTGACCCAACCATAAAATTGTTTTTGTTGCTACTTCATGACTGTAATGTTGCTACTGTTATGAATCGTAATGTAAATATCTGATATGTAGGATGGTCTTAGGCAACCCCTGTGAAAGGGTCGTTTGACTGCCAAAGGGGTCGCGACCCAAAGGTTGAGAACCGCTGCCCTAGAGAGTGAGAGGATCCCCTATATGTAATGATCCAAAATTTTGGAAGCAAATGAACTTACAATGTTGTATTCTGATTTATTTTCTAAATATAAGATACCTTATATTCCATACTAATCCCAAAGATTAACCTTTTTGTCTGGGTTTTCGATTTTCAGAAAAATAAGTACATATACACCACAACTTCTAAGTATTTTCTTTCAACTTCATCATGTGAGTTCATAATAATAGACACATTTCTAAAAATGTTTTCTATTTATCTAATGGTTTATATGTAATAATATACTATTATATACAGTTACATTAAAACTTCCTAAGGCCAAAGCAATCTTGAGAAAGAACAAAGTTGGAGATACCATACTCCCTGGTTTCAAAGTATAATACAAAGCTATAGTAATAAAAACAGTATGGTACTGACACTAAAACAGACAGTGATCAATGGAACAGAACAGAGAGCCTAGAAATAAGTTCATGCTTATATGGTCAATTAATCTATGAAAAAAGAGGCAAAAGTATATAATGGAGAAAAGACAGTCTCTTCTAATGGCATATTTGATAATGGGTTAATAATAAAAATATATAAAGAACTCATATACCTCAACATAAAAACAACAACAAACAATTCAATTAAAAAATGTCCAGAGGATCTGAATGGACATTTCTCCAAAGAAGACATACAGATGGCCAACCAACACATGAAAAGATGCTCCACATCACTAATCATTGAGGAAATAGAAATCAAAACCATAATGAGCTATCACCTTACACCTATCAGAATGGCTATTATAAAAAGGACAACAAATAACAAGTGCTTATGAGGATGTGGAGAAAAAGCAAACCTCTTGCACTATTGGTGGGAATATAAATTAATGTAGTCACTATGGAAAACAGTATAAAAATTCCTCAAAAAATTAAAAATAGAACTACTGTATAACCCAGTGATTCCACTTCTAGGATTTATCTGATAAAATGAAAACAAGAATTAAAAAAAAATATGCACCCTAGGAAATTGCAGCATTGTTTACAATAGCCAAGATATGGAGGCAACCTTGGTGTCCATCAAAAAAAAAAAAAGGAAAAATTTGAAGACCCAATAACACTTCCATCTTGTCACCATTTACTCCAAATACTACTTCTGCCACCAAAGATAGCAATAGCCCAAATTTTAACATTGTAGATTCAATTTTCCTGGCTATCTATGCGTGTGTGCATATACACATATACTTGTGTAATTCTTATTTTGGTATAATTTTAAACTTACAAAAACAGTAGAAGGAACTCCCATTCATCTTTTTTCCCAGATTCATGCTTGATTACTTGTTGATGTATTGTCATCAATGCATTTGATGTATTCTTTCTCCCTTCCAAACTATTTGTGAGTAAATTGGAGATGCCATGCCCCTTTAATCTAAATACTTCATTGAGTATGTCCTTAAACAAGGACATTTCCTATGAAATCACATTCTATTATATAACTAAGATACAGTTATCAGAATCAGGAAATTTTAGAGTATATAGTAGAGTTTTTTTTAACTTTATAATATATTAGGTATTTGTTAATGAATTAACATAGATTTGGAATTAGGGAAACATAACCAGCACTACTCTTTCTGTGTGGGAATTAATGTCATATTTTCAAAAAGAAAATATCAAACTCTAGGAATGTCTTGAAAATTAATCATTTAATATGAGCTACAGCCACCAGAAAAGCAATGTCATGCTTAGGTCATCAGTGATGTCCCTGGATTTCAAAAATTTAAAAATTGATGACAAATTAAGTACCTGATTCTTTACTGTGTTTTTTTTTTCCTTAATAGAATTCTCTCCAGAGTCCATTAACAATTTCACTGAAAGTCATCTTTTTAACCATCTATTCCACTCTCAACTGTTTTATTGGTGGAAATACCACTGATGCTACTTTTTAATGTATAATTTGGAACAATTTTCCATTTCATTTAAAATTAATTTTACTCATTAAGCTAAAACTTTTAAGGAAATGTGGTGTTTAGCATAGTATCCTGCACATAATAATTTGAAAAAGATGGATGAAAAGCATCCTGAGTCTTAAGGACTTTCAAAGACAGATCTCATAGATAAGAAGAATATGTCTTATATGTAGAAGAGTGTACAGTGCACTAGGGATTTTTATGAGGCAAAAATATCATTTCTACTTGGGTGATCAGAGAAAACATTTTGAAAGAGCTGTCATTTGAGATGTGTCATGATATATATTTAGGGTTTCTACAGGTGATAATAGAAGGAGGAGATATTGAAAGAAATATTTGTGCTAAGTCACTTAGGTAGAAAAATGCTAAGCAAATTTAAGGTATTGAAGAGTCTGAAGACTAGGTGGGTTAGCATGGGTGAGAGAAGAAATAGTACTGGAAAAATTGTGAAGGGCTATGAATAATTTGTATATTATTTATTATGCTAAATAAGTTGGATATTATTAGGTACAGGGGAATAAGTGAAAATTATTTTAATTTCTGAGTAGGTAATATATTTACACTAGAGGCCCAATGCATGAAATTCATGCAAGGGTAGGCCTTCTCAGCCCAGTTGCCTCACGGCCCCGCAGCCCAGCCCCCTGCCTGCACCCACCTTGGCCTAAAGTCCATCGTCACACACACCCTGCTTCCTGGTTCCGTGGAGACCCCATTGATTGACCTGCCAGCCAGTGGCCTGGGCCTCCCTCTGCGGGGTGATCATGGGGTGATGGCCGGGCCCCTGACCAATCACATCACACCCACCTTGGCTGGCCTGGTGCCAGTGGGTGTCCTAGCATGGTTGTCCAGACATTTGTTCCACTGTTCGGCCATTCGGTCAATTTGCATATTATGCTTTTATTATTATAGATGATTCAAAACTATAAAAACCCTCCATTCCATTCTATCTTATCTGTCCAGTTCTCATCTGTTATCATGACTGAATGCTATTCTTGGTTTCCTAAGTGCTCTGTGCACATACAAGATATAATAATATAAATAATTAATTTCCCTTCTTTGTCAGCATGGTATATGTCCTTTTTGTACCTTGCCTTTTTTCATTAAAATATTTCTTGAAGGGCTTTCCATGTTAATATATCTAGAGAGACTTCTCATTACTTTTTATAGTTACAGAATATTTCACCAAAGAGAAGTATTGATGATCTTATTGTTTCAAGAATTTAACTAATATTTATTTTTCTCCAATGAACACATTTATAAATAAGTCATTTCATATGTAAGTAATTATTTAGGATAACTTACCTAAGGTGCAATTAATTGTAAATGCATTTATGAATTTTCCATTTTGGTAGATATTGCCATCAAATATATATACCTATTTCTATTCCAACCATGGTTTGCATGGAAGGGAGCACCTGTTTATATCTTGTAGAAGTTGGTGTTATCAAATGATATATCATTCTGATTGATGAAAGAATATTATCTAAGTATAGTTTTTATAACAGTTTTCTTATTATGACTGAACTGAAATATTTTTTATATGGTTAAAGATCACTTGCATTTACTTTTTTATGAATTGTTTGTTACACTTCCCTATTTTTCTTTTGAGCCATTAATATTTTGCTCATATATTTCTTCAAAAACTTCTAATATTGTAGAAATTATACTATACTAGAGTCCCGGTGCACAAAATTTTGCACGGGGGAGGGGGGCTGTCCCTCAGCACAGCCTGCACCCTCTCCAATCTGGGATGCCTCAGGGAATGTTCGACTGCCGGTTTAGGTCCGATACCTGTGGGATCGGGCCTAAACTAGCAGTCGGACATCCCTCTCACAATCTGGGACCACTGGTTCCTAACTGCTCGCCTGCCTGCCTGCCTGATTGCCCCAAACTGCTTCTGCCTGCCAGCCTAATCACCCCTAACCACTCCCCTGCCAGCCTGATCGACATCTAACTGCTCCCCTGCAGGCCCAGTCCCCCACAGCAACCCTCCCTTGCAGGCCCGGTCACCCCCAACTGCCCTCCCCTGCAGGCCCGGTCACCCCCAACTGCCCTCCCCTGCAGGCCCAATCACCCACAACTGCCCTCCCCTGCAGGCCCGGTCACCCACAACTGCCCTCCCCTGCAGGCCTTGTCCCTCCAAACTGCCCTCCCCTGCAGGACTGGTCCCCCCAACTGCCGTCCCTTGTCAGCCTGGTCACCCCCAACTTTCCTCCCTCCCCTGCAGGCCCAGTCACCTCCAACTGCCCTCCCCTGCCAGCCTGGTCACCTCCAACTGCCCTCCCCTGCAGGCCTGGTCACTCCCAACTGCCCTCCCTCCCCTGCAGGCCTGGTCACCCCAACTGCCCTCCCCTGCCAGCCTGATCACCGCCAACTTCCCTCCCCTGCCAGCCTGGTCACCCCCTACTGCCCTCCCCTGCAGGCCTGGTCCCCCCCTATTGCCCTCTCCTGCAGGCCTGATTGCCCACAACTGCCCTCCCAGGCTGGACATCTTGTGGCTTTGGGTGCCACCATATTTGAGGGTGGGGAAGTCAATTAGCATATCCCCTCCTTATTGGCTGTGGGCGCCACCATCTTTGCGACAGCATGAAGGTCAATTAGCATATTCCCTCTTTATTAGATATAATGATAAAGAGAAAATGTTTCTCAATATTGTAGTCTCACTGTGTTTATAGCATTGCTCTATGAATAAATTTATTTTTAATGTATTTACATATTTCTATTTTTTTATCTATGGCTTTTAGATTTCTAGACATAATGATAGACCCTAACCGCTTCCAGGTTAAAAAGGAAATTTCTGATGTTTTCTTTTAGACCTTTATGGTTTTATTTTTCTATATTTAATGTTAAAAACATTATAAATAATTTTATATAAGCAATAAAAGGTATGGGTCCACTTACATTATTTTTCCACACAATGGTAACTCATTTTCTCTCACTGATTTGAGATTTACTATTTACCTGTTTCTGGATTTTCTATTCTGTTTTAATTCACCAAACTTTCTCTTTATGTACTGCCAGGAGCTGGTCCATGCTTGCTGTTTCAAGGGACCTGGCATATATGGCATACTGTTCTTAATATGTTTGCTAGCTGATCAACTGAACACTGTCTCCGTGTCATTTCTTCTTCGCCGACTCCGTCCACACCTTTGGGGACCCCTGGACCTGCTGGGGCTGGATCCCAGCAATGTACTGCATTTTATATTTCACTTGTTTCACTCATAGACATAGACAACAGTACAGTAATTATCAGGGAGAAAGGGGATTTCATTTTGGGGAAGATGAAGAGGGTAAAGGGGGTCAAATATATAGCAACAGGAACTAGACTTTGGATGGTAAGCACATAATGTGATGTACAGATGATATATTACAGAATTGTACACTTGAAACTTAAAAAATATTATTAACCAATGTTACCCCAACAAATTAAAAAAGAACAGCTATTCATCATTTCAAGCTCCCTCCCTTATTTATTTGCATTCTGTGCTAGTGAATTATGCATATATATTCATATGCTAATTTATATCAACTTTTAATAATAAAAGAGTACAAGTTTTTCCATTATGGCACCAGTCCAGCTTGGTTGTTGCAAGTAACTTTTATAATGCTATGGAAAACATTACTTGCCTTTAAAACTATACTCATGATATTCACAGACTTTTTGAAAACAATTTCATGAAATATACAAAATAATTACTGGTATAAAAAACGAATCATCCCATTGGAAAGAACAATTTAATGTTTGGATTTGTCATTAAGGATTTATCTTGCCCACATCTTTATCTTTACCAACCTAGCCAGCTGCAAAGCTGTACTATTCTTAAAATTGTCATGGGAAGGCAATTTCACAACTCCCCCTGGTGTTCTAGGCAATGTCATTTACATCAGAATTCTCTCTTTATGTCTAAGTTAAATGATTTAGCTGTACTTCAAGACAACTATTTCCAGTTTCCTTTCTCCCACCCCAATTCTTTGCAATTCCCTGCAGAGTTGGTATATTATCTACCTTCCTCCTTTAATTTTACTTCATTTTAAACAAAGATGTCATAAGATGCAGTATCTTAAGCCAAATGTTTTGTTTTAATGGGGAAAATGTCAAACATTGTGGAAGGCCATTAAAAGACAGTTTTCATTGTGAAAGTCATTCTAGCATGAGTTAAATCACATGACAGTCAATTTTATTCTCTTATTACAAATACATATGCAATTAATTTGATCTGTGGAAAAATCTTCCCCTCTTTTATTATTTTTTTCTCAATTTCTGTATTCTCATTTTCACTTTCTTCCTTACATATATTTTGAGTAATGATTATGTATTTGTCAGTTTGAGGAACATGGACTTTATCAAAGGAGCTTTCACGTAAATATCTCTTTAGCCCTCTTGAGCCATTTGCACTAGTGGAAAATATGTTAACCACCCAGACCTATTTTATTAAGCCACAGTGTGTGTGTGTGTGTGTGTGTGTATTTGTCTGACCTTTTGAATGAATGTGAAATTGCACTAATACTACCTAGTATATGTATTTTCTGGTAGTAGCATCATTATAAAATAAAAAAAATGAATTGTGCCCGGCTGTGGCCCAGTGGGTGAGCTTTGATCTATGAACCAGGAGGTTAGGGTTCCATTCCCTGTCAGGGCACATGCCTGAGTTACAGGCTTGATCCTGAGTAGGGGGCATTCAGGAGGCAGCCCATCAATGATTCTCTCTCATTATTGATGTTTCTATCTCTCTCTCCGCCTCCCTTCCTCTCTGAAATCAATAGAAATATGTTCTTTTTAAAAAAAAACAAACAAACAAACACACAAAACATTGCAATGAGAATGAAATTTGGTTCCACAACTAACTTATCACGTGATCTTGACCACATTGATGGTCTTTACAGATGTAAATTTCTGTATCAGTAAAATAAAGTTATTTGATTTTACATAGTTCCCAAAAAGTCTCTTTTTTCTGATATTCTCGGAGGTTTGAGCTGATTTTTTGTCCTAATCTACTACATGAGAATAGCTGCAGGTAAAAACTACACTTGCCCATGAAGATTATCATATGATAGTCCTAAGTGTCGTAATGTATTCCTTTTTTTGTTCTGGAGATAAAATGCATGCTCCAAAATGGATAAATGTAAAGCTATTTTTTTTTCAACTGAAATGTATTGTGTGTGAATCATGTGATAATCGATGTGACTACTTGTTTTGGAAGATACAGGCCATATCACATAGATTCTTGCTTTAAGAATGTTATCTCTTGGTAAATGAAAGAAAACAATTATACAGATAACTGCCAGTAGAAAGCACTGAATGCCCTTAGTGATGGAGAAAAGAGAATTAAGAAGAGGGGTCCAAGCAAGTGACAAAATTCTATGGGCCCTGATCTCAGATGGTGGTGATGCAACTAAATGATTGAACAACTTTCAAGTGAATTAAAATAAACAGGAATCAAGTGAACTGAACAGATTCAGAAAAGATCCATGAAGGAAAAAAAAACACACAAAAAACCTGTATCCATGGGCTCTTTTAATTTTTGAGAACATATTATACTTGAATCTCTTCAGTGACATGTGGTTAATATTCCCTTTAACATAGTTACAACAAAACTTTCATTCATTTCTTGCACTTTGCCAATTATATTAGACTGTAGCAGAATAATATGTCCTGTGGACCACTGCATGCACACTTTTGGAAACAAGGTGCAAGAAAGAGAATCTCTGAGCTATTGGGAACAAAGGATTTCTTCCTTCTCTCCTAATTTCATTCAGGTCGTCTTTTCTCCTTTAAAACTATAAGAAATATTCTGAATACAATGTGACAAAATCAGACGCAATCCCCAAATACCTATTTGCTTAATGATAAATACCTAGTTCTTATCTTTAAAGAGATTTAGACAATTCAGTATGTCCTGTAGCCTTGGGGCAGTCAGGAAAGTTAGGCACAGTATTTTAATGCTCATCCCTCCTCCATCGCTGCTAGCTATCATTAATCCCTAAAGCCTGGAAAGGCATAAATTTCTCCTACAAAGGAAGCCCACAGGTCGTTTTTATTTGGAGCACTTTTTTTTTTTTTTATGTGCGCCACAATATATTCCGTTATGTATTACCTCGTCTGAATGCAAAACTGTTTTATATGCAGATTTAAGGTAATGAGCACTCAAGTTTAAAAAATGGCTCTGGTATCCTGTAGCTTCTCAATAATAATATACTCTTACATTCCAACAGAGAAGGATAGATTATGGGTTTTTCAATTTGCATCAGGCATATTAATTGCAGAGTAGGGCTTCCACATAAAATATCAATGTACTGGAACAAACTGTTAATGTACCAGAATATGAACACTTACGTTCATTTCTGGAACTTTAAAAGGGATCATCCTTTTTCTTTTTTCTTTTTTTATTAGTTTTTGGTTTGTCTCTATACCTCTGGAGATGGTACCATTTTTTAGTCAATTAGTGAGAACCAGGTAACCTCTCTAAAAAATCCCTAATTAGAATAAGTGCAGTAGGGCTTCCCCAGCCATTCTGCTGGAGAAAAATACAAACCATTAGGGAAAGAGAATAATTCAGAGGCTCTGGATGAAACTTATTTCAGAGTTGCTTTTAAGAAACATGACATGGAAGATCAACTTTATGTTGTAGTTGGAGGCAAGAAGCACACTCAACTTTTATTTGCATTATATTTCTCAACTGCGAAAAGAATACCTAAAGTAGTAAAACTGTAATTGGAAGTTTTATAAGTAATTTTCAGCTGATGTTTTGCACTGTAGGTTTAATTGTAGAGAACTTTATTTCATGGAAGTATGTGAATTATATATATCCTCTTGTAAACAAAACATTGCAAATGTCTATTTTTTAAAAAGGAATGGAATACAAAAATGAACTAAAGCTTTGTGTTTTACCTTTTCTTAAGTGGTTTGATAATATAAATTACAAATACAGATTGGTTAGACTACAACACAGATTTAACATTTAAAAATATGTTCTCTATATTTGGCAATGTGAATTTCTCCCTGTGTTGAAAAAATAAAGCAGTAGGAAGCAATAAAGTTCGAGATTTCAACACACAGACTGCATTCTCTCCCTGAAGCCTATACATAATATGCAAAGTCTAAGTAATTGATGAATATTCATTGAATAAGATTCTCATCTATTGTATCCTAAATTGTCACTACTTTCACACTGATATTTTATTCCACATTCTTTTTGATACATAATGAAATTTGTGATTTTATTTTCCACAAACAACAGTAAAATGGGGATCTGCATTTCAAAACCATTCTGTAAAAGACAATATTTGAGTTTGGGCACCATAGCTGTAAGCAAAGAATTATTACACTAGGGAAGAGAAGAAATACCACCCACATAATCTGAAGGGAGACTTGATTCATTTTGTGTCTGCAGCAATCCTTGCAATGTTACAAACTGAAATGAGTTTCCTTTTCAATCTTCAGGTGAAAAAAGTAGTGGGAATGCACTGCTTTCTCTATCAATGTAAATTTCTTTTTCTTGCCTCTTAAAAAACCATGTGTGTTTGTGTGTGTGTTTTATTTTGCAATGGTAGCTTTGACCTTGGAATGCTAATATGAGGGTTCAAAAATGAAGGCAAGATAGACTTTTCTCAGGATTAAAACACAGCCTAATCTACCAGAAAGTAATTTTGATACTGTTTTAAAGACATAGCCCTGGGCAACATGAATGTTCCCTTGCTGCAGCATGCTGGCTGAGAAAACAGGCTCAGATATATGCTCAGTGAAGAGTCCATAGGAAATCACTAGCATCATAAACTGTATCTGTTGGGTGGGAAACATTTTGAAAAAATGCTGAAGGTGTGTTGTTCTCATTTCGTATTATATATAATGTATTTTAAACTAAGAAATTTTTTCCCAGCAAGAAATCAAAGTGTTGCAATTGTTTTATTCTTTCAACAGAAAGAAGGGCAAGGGCCATTCTTTCAACTGAACAACTTTTATTTCCAGAGGTGTGTTTTTTTCTCTTTCTTTGGGATGCTACATAACACACGATGTTTCCTTTTCTTTGCGCCTTTTTATATTGCGTACATGGATGGAAAGTAAGTTCAAGTACCTCATTCAAAAATCTTTCACTTAATTCCATCAGTTGAAAAGATATCACCTTTTCAGAATATTTTTCTTTTTTTGGTAAACATCACTAACACAAGTTTAAAGTTTCTGAAAGGTATCATAAATCTTAATTTGATACATATAGCAGTTTCATTTTTTATGGACTTTTACGATTTAATAAAAATTTGGGTTCATAAAGGATACTTTTAAAGATAGTAATTAAATGCACCTGCCCCTCCTCCCGACACATCTACCTTCTATGTCCTCGGACACAAATAAAATGAAAATTAATCTCAGGTTCCAAGTGATGTTAACAGAATTTAGGAATCTTATGACGTCCTTAAATTCCTTTGGAGCATCATTTGACAATACAAGTACAATTCCAGCATTGCTGTTGATTTTCAGTTGTAGTTTTTATATTTTTAATTCTTGTGGGAGAGGGATTTAATCTCTCCGACTTCGTTGGTAAATTACATTGATGAATGCATTCTGACAGGAAGCTTTGCTGAAATGAAAAGGACTCCTGTGTAAGGGTGGGAATAACTATTCGAAGAGCTTTCTCATGGTGCGCGTTGCCAGGGAGACCACTGCTTTGTCTGTACGTGTTTGGAATGGCTGCCTCCTTAGAACTCAGGCTCCCAGAACCCGCGTTGCTGAGGAAATGAAAGGGATGAGCCCTTTTTGTTGATTAACTCCACGTTAAGAAAAACAGTATATTTCAAAGACAGATTTCTAAAAGCTAAACATATAAAATGATGGAGGAACTGTAAAAATAATATTGATTAGGCTTTTTTTTTTTTTTTTTTGATTAGGCATTTTTGGCCACTTGTGACAGGAAGAATATTTTAATTTTTTTTTCTTTCCCTGTGCCTATTTACATATTTATGGAAAGGTAAGCAAATGTAATATTATATAGTATTAGTACCACCAAATAAACATTGGATGTGATAGATCCTAATATTTGCACAAATACACACATATTTCTTTTATTAACAATTTACTTTTCCTCAGTCACTGTGGCCTATGCCACTGCTACCATATTATCAGAGCAGACTGAATTCAGTGACTCAGGGCATAAAAGGTATTGCAAACTTGTGTTAAAACCTCATGTTAGGGAAGTTTTCATTTCTGTTGGAAGAACAAAGAAATGGCATACTCAGAAATTATATGAGCCAATATTAACAACAAAGAGGGCAATATAACTTTTATTATTGCTCTAAACTTAAAAAAAATAGTAAGCAGGCATAAAACCATCTCAAGTTCAAGGAAGCTCCTAACAATTCACAATGTAATACTATGTGTTCCTGCTTTTTATTATGAGTCAAATTGCCATTGGCAATTCATTGGCATTTAAAATTTCTCTCCTTGACTCATGACAAACAGATAAAGCAGCAGGTATATAAGCTCTTTTCTTTCATGAACAGTTTCTATATAAGTATACTCCTTTTGTCATTCTATATAAGTACTAGAGGCCCAGTGCACAAAATTCGTCCACTCGGCAGGGGAGTGGGGGCGGGGAGGCCTCAGCCCAGCCTGTGCCTTCTCACAGTCCAACATCCTTAACGCCGCTGTGGAGGTGGGAGAGGCTCCTGCCACCGCCGCTGCACTCGCCAGCATGTGCCCGGCTTGTGGCTGAGCAGAGCTCCCCCTGTGGGAGCGCACTGACCACCAGGGGGAAGCTCCTGCATTGTGTCTGCCTCCTGGTGGTCAGTGAACATCATAGTGACCAGTTGTTCTGCTGGTCATTCCATCCTCCAGTCAATTGCATATTAGCCTTTTATTATATAGGACTAGAGGCCCGATGCATGAAATCCATGCAAAGGTAGGCCTTCACAGCCCTGGCTGCCGGGGCCTCTGCAGCCCCTGCTGCCCTGCAGCCCCAGCTGCCTCCCAGCCCCAGCTGCCAGGGCCCTCACAGCCCCTGCTGCCTTGAGGCCTCAGCTGCCTTGTTGCCCTGCACCTCGCCCACACCTGCCTTGGCCTGGTGCTGCCTGTGTCCACTGCCACACACCCCTGGTTCCCTGGTTCCACAGAGACCCCTGATCAATCGCCAAGCAGAGGGTGACCTGGGCCTCCCTCTTTGGGGCGATTGTGGGGTGATGGCGGGCTCCCTGACCAATCGCATTGCACCTGTCTTGGCTGGCCTGGAGTTAGTGCGAGTCATAGCATGGTCGTCCCGTAGGTTGTCTGGATGGTTGTTCTGCTGTTCGGTCATTCGGTCAATTTGAATATTATGCTTTTATTATTATAGATTATTATAGATACTCAAGGTATCAGAACCTTAAATATTATTGTTTAATAATTTATTCTGAAGAAGAAAATGTGTACAAAATCTTATGAAAAAATTACCACAAAATGTTTTTTAAAATCAATATTATTAAAATAGGCTAAGTGTAATCAAATGACAATATTGGTGCTTTTTTTAAGCCTATAGCATGTAAAAATGATCTTCTGAACTTTGAAAGCCTAGTTTTGATTGGCAATACAAACATTTTGGTTTTTTATATGTTAAGCTTAAATTGGCTATTAGACATTCAGGAAGAGAGGTTATTAAGGAATCGTTTACAAAGGTAGAATGCACAAAACTTGGTTTTTAATTGAGTGTGGAATAAGAGGAAAGTGAAGATAAATTTGGGTTTTATCATGACTCTCAGGCCTGAATGAGTAAAAGTTATTAACTTTATATTATTCATTGAGATTGGAATTACTAGAGCAATATCTACCAATATTGGCTACACATGAGCATCATCTGGGAGCTTAAGAAAAATTATTGCCTGAAACTCAACCTCAGATATTTGTATTCAATTGATAAGGGGTTGGGTCTAGAATGGTATTTAAAAATTGCTTCTGGTGACGTGACTCAGTTGGTTGGAATGTCGTCCCATACATCAAAACACCAAAAGGTTGTGATTTAGATTCCTGCTCAGGGCACATATCTACATTGCAGGTTCAATCCCTGCTCAGAATGTATATAGGATACAACCAATCGACGTTGATGTCTCTCTCTCTCTCTCTCTCTCTCTCTCTCTCTCTCTCTCTCTCTCTCCCCCCTCCCTCTCTCTAAAATCAATAAAAACATATCTTCTGGTAAGGATTAAAAAAATAAATTGCTACCCTGGTAATTCTAATGTGAAGCTAGATTTGAGAACCTTGCTACTGGAACTCATTATGATGTTTTTTAAACTTGCCTGAGCATTAGAGGCACATGGAACATTTTAAGAATCCCACTACACAGGCAGTGTCCCAGGTTACTTAAATCAACATCTGTGAAAGTGAGTTCTGAATTTTAAATTTCCCCAATTGATTCCCATGGGATCCCAGGAAGAGCCTCATGACACTAGAAGAAAAGTAGTTTAGATGAACATGTGGTATTAGAAACACTGGATTTGAATGGGATCAGCTGGAAGTACTTAGACACTTAAAAATAAATCTGAAGCTAGAGAGCACAAGCCTAGATTTAAAACATGAATTATGGAAACATATTTATAATAATAGAACACATACGGGGAGGAGGGAGTCATTAGGGTCCCTATTAAAAAAAAAAAAAAAGGATGCCCAGCTGGTGTAGCTCAGTGGTTGATTGTCAACCTATGAACCAGGAGGTCACCTTTTGTTTCCTGGTCAGAGAACATGCCCTCGTTGTAGGATTAATCCCCAGTAAGGGGAGTTCAGGAGGCATCCAACCAATGATTACCTCTCATCATTGAGATTTCTATCTCTCTCTCTCCCTCTCCCTCTCCCTTTCTGCCTGAAATAAATAAAAATGTATTTGAAAGAAAGAAAGGAAGGAAGGAAGGAAGGAAGGAAGGAAGGAAGGAAGGAAGGAAGGAAGGAAGGAGGGAGGGAGGGAGGGAGGGAGGGAGGGAGGGAGGGAGGGAGGGAGGAGAGGCCAAGAGCAGAAGCTTAGAAAACATTAGCCTTTGAAAGGAGGAAGGAGGGAAAAGAAACAGAATTGAAAACAGAAAATCAAAGGAAGAGGTTTGAAAGTTGAGACATCAGGAACCAAGGTTATCATATTTTCTCATCTTTCTCCCTCCCCATTTCTCCCATTTCCCTTCTCTCTACCTTCCTGTCCTTATCTCTCTCTCATTGGAAATTTACTGCTTCTTTCCCCTCTAAATTTTGCTTTTATCGTGTTGATAAGCATAACTGAAAATTTCAAATTCTTTGATTTAAATTTGTTAGTTTACTCTCATACTTCACATTATAAGACCATTCTCTTGGTTTATAGTGTGCACAGCTACTCTGGGCATTGCTTCGTCCAAAACTATTTCAAAATTGAAATTTCAATATTTCATATATTCAAATGATGATCTTTTTCAAGCAAATCCATGCCAGTATTCTCAATACTTAAATTTCATGTCTTATATTTTCCCTGATAACGACAAGTAGTGGATCTCTCTAACTAGTCACTTTTTCTCTTCCTATATCTTGATGCCAGAATGCTATTGAGGAAAGTAACATATTTTTTTGTAGATTATGATGCTCTAAATCTCACCTGGTCAATATTTGACAGACCAATTGAATTAGAAAATTATCATGATCATTTTCCTTTCCCTGCATAAGTTATTTCAAATTTTTATCAATCTCTTCCAAACCCTCACATCATTGCCACTACTGCTGCAGACAGTAAAAATAATCTTAGGGAAAAATGTGGCTATCAATCAAATTCCCTAAACTTTCTGTATTAATATCCTATACTAATAAAAGAGAAAAATGGTAATTGGCGTACGACCGATACCTTTTTCATTGGCTAATCAGTGAGATATGCAAATTAACTGTCAGCCAAGATGGCGGCTGGCAGCCAGGAAGCTGAGAATAGGAGGCTTGGTTGCCCCAGCGATGGAGAAAGTCAAGGATCCCCGCAGCTGCGGGGCTCTGAGCTCCTGAAGCAACAACTCCAAAAGATACAATGTTTCAATTATAGAAGCTAAAAGATGGCGGTTAATTTGCATACTCAGGCTCCAAGCAGAGCGAAGCCAAACAGCCCTGAAGCAGCAGGGCAGAGAGGCCTCAGGGCCTGGGATCAGCAGAGTCGAGAGGCCTCCCGGCCCCATGATCAGCGGAGCCGAGAGGCCTCCCGGCCCCGCGATCAGCGGAGGCCAGAGTCGGCCCAGCCCCGCAATCAGGGAGGCGAGAGTCGGCCCAGCCCCACGATCAGCAGAGCCTAGAGGCCCCCCAGCCCCGGTTATCATCCGAGCCGAGAGGCCTCCCGGCCCCGCGATCAGCGGAGTCGGAGGCCCCGCGATCAGTGGATCCGAGAGGCCTCCCGGCCCCAGTGATCAGCGGATCCGAGAGGCCTCCCAGCCCAGGTGATCAGCGGAGCTGAGAGGCCTCCAGGCCCCGGTGATCAGCCAAGAGGCCTCCCGGCCCGCTCCAGGCCCGTGATCAGCGGAGCCGAGAGGCCTCCCGGCCCCAGTGATCAGTGGAGCCGAGAGGCCTCCCAGCCCAGGTGATCAGCGGAGCTGAGAGGCCTCCAGGCCCCGGTGATCAGCCAAGAGGCCTCCCAGCCCTGGTGATCAGCGGAGTCCGAGGCCCCGCGATCAGCGGAGTCGGAGGCCCCGCGATCAGCGGAGCTGAGAGGCCTCCCGGCCCCAGTGATCAGCGGAGCCGAGAGGTCTCCCAGCCCAGGTGATCAGCAGAGTCGAGAGGCCTCCCAGCCCAGGTGATCAGCGGAGTCCAGAGGCCTCCCAGCCAGGTTATCAGTAGCCGAGAGTCCTCCTGGCTAGAGATCAGCGGAGCCGAGAGGCCTCCAGGCCCCAGTTATCAGCGGAGCCAGAGGCCTACAGGCTATGGTTATCAGCAGCTGAGAGGCCTCCAGGCCAGGGATCAGGGGAGCCGAGAGGCGTCCTGGCCCTGGGATCAGCAGAGCAGGGAGGCCTCCCAGCACCGGGATCAGTGTGACAGGGTGCGGAGCCCCAACCCTCTGATCGGCCCTGCTCTGTGTGTGACAGGGTACAGAGCCCCAACCCCCCTGATGGGCCCTGCTCTGTGCATGACAGGAGTGGCGCTGCAACCTCCCTATGGACCCTGCCTTGAGTGTGACAGGGGGTGGTGCCCCAACCCCCCAATCGGCCCTATCCTGAGCGTGACTGAGGGTGGCATCGCAGCCTCCCAATCTGCCCTGCTCTGTGCATGACAGGGGGCGGTGCCCCAACTCCCCAATTGGCCCTGCTCTGAGCCCGACCAGGGGCTGCACCTAGGGATTGGGCCTGCCCTCTGCCACCCGGGAGCAGGCCTAAGCCAGCAGGTCATTATCTCCTGATGGGTCCCAGACTGTGAGAGGGCACAGGCCAGGCTGAGGGACCTCCTCTCCCAACCCCGAGTGCACAAATTTTTGTGCACCGGGCCTCTAGTCCTTATATAATAAAAAAAGAAAAACAACAGAATTATAATTTTACACACTTTCACATCTTTTTTCTTCAGTCAGCTATTCACCCTTATCTTCTTAAGGATAATTTCTTCACCACTGACTTTGATCTCTATAGTTTCAGGTCTTCTATAACCTGAATCTTAATCTCAAGTATTTTCAACTTCTGTGCAGACACTGTTAGCTCTCTCATAATTCTTATTATCATGTCTCCTATTTTCTTCTCTCAGTTTCTTCTCCTTCTATTTCAGTCAAGCTCCTGAAAAGAACAATCAATGCAATGGTTTTCAAACCTGATTATATATTAGAATCACTTTGGGATTTGGGACACCATATTGAAACACAATCTCCTACCCCAGAAATTCTGATTCACTTGGTCCAGAGTAGAACACAGGTATTGGTAATTTTTTTCTGTAACTCCCCATGCAATTCCAATATATAGCCAGGTTTGAAAAAACCCTTGCTCATACTCCACATTTTCACTCCAACTAGTTTCTACTTATTCACTTACCCTGAAACTATTCTTTTAAAGGGCACAAATATATCCTTGATTTCCAAGTCCAGTTAACTATTTTCAATCATCGTATTAAGTTTTCATACTGAGCCTCTGTCAAAATTGACCACTCTATTCTTTACACTGCTGAAGAGAACACTTGCTTATTACTTAGCTTTTTGTTGATCTCAGTAAGGGTGATGTAACAAGGAAACAAAAATGGTT
The DNA here is from genome assembly GCF_963259705.1 of Myotis daubentonii. Lineage (NCBI taxonomy): Eukaryota > Metazoa > Chordata > Mammalia > Chiroptera > Vespertilionidae > Myotis > Myotis daubentonii. Next base: position 82,547,583 of record NC_081840.1, on the reverse strand, counting down.
AGACAGAGTTCTTGTGTTTTACAAATACAAAGAATGACTTTTCTCTGTGTGTGTTGTACGTGGTAGTGCAGTACTTACTTAAAGTGAAGCTTCACTTAGCTAAATGGAATACTTTGGATAGCAAGTTTAGAGTGGTGAGGAAATGGTAAGAAAGAATATAAATGTTGAAAAAAAAATCACAACAGGACTGTAGGACTCCAAATTTAGTAAACTCTTTTAAAAGGAGTCTATAATTTACCATGTTTTATTATTCAAATTTACCGTCTTGTCTTCTGTTCAAAATATAAAATTTTGAATAAAATTAAAATATTGAAATAAATATTGGCAGTTTTATAAGACATGTGTTTGAAGTCCAATTCTGGATATTTATCCAAAGAAACCCAAAACACTAAAATAAAAAGACATATACATCCATATATTTCTATAGCATTATTTACAATAACCAAGATATGGAAGCAACCTAAGTGACCATCAGTAGATAAATGGATAAAGCAGTGGTGCATATATATAATGGACTATGATTCAGCCATAAAAAAGAATGAAATCTTGCCATCTGCAACAACATGGATGGGCCTACAGTGTATTGTGCCAAGTGAAATAAGTCAGACAGAGACAGATGCCATATGATTTCATTTATAAGTTGAATCTAAAAAACAAAATAAATAAATAAGCAGAACAGAAACAGACTCATAGATACAGAAAATATTTTTTTTGGTTAATCCTCACCCGAGGATATTTTTCCATTGATGTTTAGAGAGAGTGAAAGGGAGAGGGAGAGATGGAGAGAGAAAAACATCTATGTGAGAGAGACATCAATTGGTTACCTCCTACATGCGCCCTGACCAGAGCCAGGGATTGAGCTTGCAATTGAGGTATATGCCTTGACGGGAATCAAACCCAGAACCCTTTAGTCCATGGGCCAACGCTCTACCACCTGAGCCAAACTGGTTAGGGTCAGGAAAATTTTATTTTTTATTTTTGAAAATATTGCAGATGTCCCTCTTTCCCCCTCTCAACCCCCCTCCACCTGGCTCCGGCCCGACACCAGTCCTTCACTGCACTATTGTCTTTGTCCGTGAGCTATGCATATAAGTCATTTGGTTAATCGCTTCCCCTCTTCCCTCTGAGGTCTGTGAGTCTGTCCCATGCTTCCATGTCTCTAGAGCAGTGGTTGGTTCTCAACCTTCCTAATGCCGCGACCCTTTAATACAGTTCCTCATGTTGTGGTGACCCCCAACCATAACATTATTTTCGTTGCTACTTCATAACTGTAATTTTGCTACTATTATGAATCATAATGCAAATATCTGATATGCAGGATGTATTTTCATTGTTACAAATGGGACATCATTAAAGCATAGTGATTAATCACAAAAGCAATATGTAATTATATATGTGTTTTCCGATGGTCTTAGGTGACCCCTGTGAAAGGGTCGTTCGACCCCCAAAGGGGTTGCGACCCACAGGTTGAGAACTGCTGCTCTAGACCAGTGGTCAGCAAACTGCGGCTTGCGAGCCACATGCGGCTCTTTGGCCCTGAAACTATACCGACTTCTGCGCATGGGCCACGAAGTTTCAATCGCACTGTATGTGCGCGCCGCACGTGGTATTTTGTGGAAAAGCCACGCTCAAGGGGCCAAAGAGCCGCATGTGGCTCACAAGCCGCGGTTTGCTGACCACTGCTCTAGACCTATTTTGTTAATCAGTTTATTTTGTTCATTAGATTCCACATGTAAGTGAGATAATGTAACATTTGTCTTTCTCTGACTGGCTTATTTTGCTTAGCATAATAATCTCTAGGTCCTTCCATGCTGTCTCAAAGGATAAGAGAGCCTCCTTTTTTTTTTTTTTTACAACTGCATAGTATTCTGTTTTATAAATGTTCCACAGCTTTTTTATCCATATCTACTGATGGGCACTAGGGTTGTTTTGACAGTTGCCAGATGGGGGCAGGGCTGGAGGAATGGTTAAAAAAGGTGAAGGGATTAAGAAGTAACAAATTGGTAGTTACAGAAGAATCATGGACATGTAAATTACAGCATAAAGAATATAGTTAATAGTATTATAATTACTATATATGGTCTCAGATGGGTACTCATTTATCAAGATCATTACTTCATAAGTTATATAAATGTCTAATCACAGGGTTGTGCACCTGAAACTAATATAATATTGTATATCACCTGTAATTTAAAATAAAAAATATTTTTAAAATGCAAGGTTAGGATAAATTGGCACCAGGTTTATTAGAGTAGCTTTTTCCAGAAATGTATGAGAAGTTTCCAAATAACCACAAGTGTGTAGAAGAAGTTGACTAAATAAACATCACTTAAACTCCTTTAATTATGACCTATATTTTTGGGGATCTCAAATATGAGAAAAACTAGAGGCCCAGTGCACGAATTCGTGCCTGAGTAGGGTCCCTCCGGGTGGCCTGCAGGGATCAGTCCAATGCTGCCTGCAGCTCCTACCTGCCACCCCTGCTCATTCCGGCCCCACTGTGCCTGCCACAGGCTTGCACCCAATCAGGCCCAATCGGGAGATGTTCGCGCTGCTGCAGCAGCGCTTGCCAGCCATGAGCCCTGGGTCTGGTGCCCTCCCAAGGGGAGTGGTCTGCAGGATCGGGCTGAAACCAGCTCTCTGACAATCCCCCAAGGGGTCCCTGATTGCAAAAGGGCACAGACCAGACTAAGGGACCCCACCAGTGCAAGATCAAGCCAGGGAAGGACCGCAGGAGGGCTCCAGGGCGTGTCCAGCCCATCTCACTCAGTCCCAATCAGCCAGACCCCAGCAGCAAGCTAACCTACCAGTCAGAGCATTTGCCCCCTGGTGGTCAGTGCATGTCATAGCAAGCGGTTTAGCAGCCTTAGCATATCATTAGCATATTACGCTTTGATTGGTTGTTCGGTTGGTCTGCTGTTCGGTCTATTTGCACATTGCCCTTTTATTATATAGGATAATTCCATAATCCTTTGTATTTTTCAATTTGAGACATTCAGGATCACAGGGTTGGCAGAGAATGATTTGGATTTTCATAATTTATACATATAGCTGGCAAAATATTGATAATTACTTGATTGTAGCCTCATATTTCCACCTTTAGAAAAACAGAAGTGGTAGTTATAAATGAGAAGATGAATGCAGTTAAAAAGGATCCACAGCAAAAAATTTTCTGCCAGAGATGAGTTATATTTGCATAGGAAGAAAGTCTTTTCAATTCTCAGTAAGCTGAAATTTATTTCTAGTTGTGTTCATAGCTTTGCATCATTCTGAAAATAGCCACTTCCTATGTATTCATTTTTCATATAAAAACAATGTTTACTGGGAGCGAATTTCTTTCTGAGATGCAATTTCTGAATATTTACAAGGTAAGGATTGTTTTTACTTTTTTATTCAAATGGAGATTCTCTGATCTGCAATTGGACAGCTATATCATAGACTAAACCTCATACCTCAGATATTATAGAATTGTGCCCATTAAGCCTATATAATTTTATTATCCAAATAGGGGCCTAGTGCATGAATTCATGCACCTTGAAAAGAAGGAACTGTGGCCCGTGAGGCTGCAGTGGGCGCAGGGGCGGGTCTCGGCACATCCTCCACGCCCCTTCCCGGCCCTTCCCACCACAGCCCCACTGCTCCCACGTGCTGACAGTGCTGGCCCTGCTTGCATCTGCTGACAGTGTGGACTGATTGGAGCCAGCGCCAGCAGTGGGTACGAGTGGGGTCAGTGTGAGCAGCGGCTCTGGTGCCAGCAGCAGGTGTGAGTGGAATCATAACCAGCAGGGGGTGAGAGCAGTGGCTGCTGCCCTGATCGCCCCTCAGGAGCAAGGGGAGGTGGAGAAGCCCTAAGTGGTGATTGGGGCCGGCAGCTGCCACTTGTACCCACTGACGGCATCGAGGGATTGGGGCCGGCACCAGGCACTTGGTATGAGCAGTGGTTCTGGTGCCAGCAGTGGGTGCGAGTGCCCAGGAGTGGGGGGGACCATGGCGCGTGGGAGCAAAGAATTTTCAGTAACCACCAGATGATAGCGACCAGTGCCCTGCCTCGGTCTGGTTCCCCCACTCACCTGTTCTACCATCCCACCACAGCCTTCGCACGCCATGTTCCACACTCTGCTGCCTGCTACCGATGCCCACCATGTTCCACGTGTGCCCCCCTGGTGGTCAGCGCACGTCATGGCAACCAGGTGCTAAGTTGTTCAGTTGTTCTGCTGTTCAGTCTATTTGCATATTAGCCTTTTATTATATAGGATGTCACCCAAATAAGTGATATGTCAGATAAGGCATATCAAAGAAATATCACTTTTAAATGATACACTGTATTTTTAAAAATCAGTCTTTATTGTTGAAAGTATTACAGATGTTCCAGTTTTTTTCCCATTGAACCGCCTCCTTCCTGCTGTCTTCACATCACTATTGTCTGTGTCCATGGGTTGTGCATATCTATATATATAAAAGTATAATGTGCTAATTAGACCAGACAGCTGAACGACCTTCTAGATGTCATTCCGGACATCTTTCTGGATGAAGCCACCTTGGTGGAGGCTAAGGCAGAGGTGGCTAGGGGCAATCAGGCAGGCAGGCAAGCAGTTAGGGGTAATCAGGCAGGCAGGCAAGCAGTTAGGAGCCAGCAGTCCCAGATTGCAAGAGGGATGTCCAACTGCCGGTTAAGGCCCAATCCTACAGCAGGGATCCCTGCGGGATCAGGCCTAAACCAGCATTCAGACATCCCCTGAAGGGTCCCAGATTGGGACAGGGTGCTGGCTGGGCTGAGGAAACCCCGCCCCTCCCATGAATGTATTTCATGCACCAGGTTTCTAGTCTAATATATAAAGACTACATATGGTCGGTCCATCTGACTGACCCACCAGATGGTACATATGACACACACTGGCAATTTAAAAATAAACATTGACTCACACATGCATGATACATATAAAGCTCTCACTGGCGCCAATCACACACGTGTGTTTCGATCTATCATTTTCGATCATGAATTTGGTTGTTTTTGTTGACATTCTGAAGCCGAAAGAAAGTGACAGCATCAACAGAATATGTCTGAAGACCAACTACTGGCACGACCTACCTCTGAAGCCAAAAGAAGCCAGCATCATCAACAGAATGTATTGAGTATTTTTACTCTTAATGTGGTACACAGGGAGATATTAGAATAAGTTTAATAAATTTATCAGGTATTGTTTTTATCAATATTGTTTTTATATCATGTTTTTTATGTTTTCTTATCATGTTTCTGTTGTTTTTATGTCATGTCTTTGTTGTTATATCATGTTGTTATTGTTTATTTATTAATCAATTTATATAATATTTTCATAAACATTTCTATTATAGAGAAAGGGCAAATAGCGATATTAAAATATTTCTTCTAATTAATTTCCTTTCAATGTGCACAAATCCGTGCACCAGGCTATTAGTATGCATATAAGTTCTTTGGTTAATCTCTCCCCAGCCAATTGTGTGTGCACATGTGTGTTCTGTGTGTGTGGTATGTGTCGATGTTGCATGGAAGCTATGACTGAATAGATAAACAGAAAACCATGTGCATATACAATATAATTTTCAAATAATTAAAAATGTGACTTCAGTAGAAAATAATAAAAAGCTAATTTTATACCTTTATTTTAAAATTTTTATATTTGATAATTTCTATTGTTATCTCTGTTTTTGAGTTTCTAATAACTGTAAGTAAATAACAGTGTTAGAATTTTCATTTGCATAATAATATTTGAATGTCACCTAATTTATATATATCTCAGTAGGGCTTATATTAAATTAATGTTTTTGTTTTTCAACAAGGAAAACATTCTTAAGAATATCAAGGTATTATCATTATTTTTAATATAAACACTTTTTTAAACAACCTAAATGTGTACTACATTGAGAAAATGAGAATAGTTAAATGGTGATACATCCATTTTATGAAATACCCTACAAAGATTAAAAATAATAATATAGATTTATGTTTACTGACATGAAAGGGGTATACTGATACATTGTTTTTTTTTTCAATGAAAATCATTTTATTTGTATAAGTAAAATCATGTACCTACATTATGCAACTCTAGCAGGTATATAATTCAGTAGTGCTATTATGTATGCAATATAGATATTTCTGCATAAAAATACACGGAGAAATAATATGAAGAGAAATAATGAGCATTTTAGCACTGTATATGTGTTTATATTTATATAGAAAATGTTATTAGAGTAAATAAAATTATCAACAGTGGAAACCATTAACAGGTAGTATGTTAAAAAAGGTAGAGGTGAGGTTAATTTTGCTTTTCATTTTGCTTTACACAGCTTTTTATTGCTTGAAATTTCAATTGAATTTGCATTACTTTCATAATATTTTCTTAAAATATAACTATAATAAGAAATCTAGTTTGTGAATTGTATGTCTGCTTAACCCATATAAACTCATATAAATTCCCTTTAATCAGTTTCTATACTGACTTCACAAAAACATCAGAAGTCCACCAGTTAGAGAATCCAAAAAATAGAAAGGAAGAAAGGGGTGTGGGGGAGGTAAGAGAGGGCAAAGGAGGGATAAATGGTGGCGGAATAAAGCTTGACTTGGGGTGGCGAACACACAATACAATGTGGAGATGATGTGTTATACAATAGTAACCATTAAGCCTACATAATTCTATTAACCAATATTACCTCAGTAAACTTAATCTTTTTGAAAGAGAAAAAAAATAATCCAAAGAATAAAAAGAAGTAAAAAAAGAAGGAACCAAACATAAACCTTCTCTTAGGGACATCACCTTTTATGACTGGCCTTGAAATGAGATGGTAAGATATTAAACTTCCCACTCTCCTGAAAATGTGTGACTTAAATAAGGTCAGGCAATGCATAATGACATTTCAGTCAACAACAGATCACATATCTGATGGTTGCCCCATGAAACTACAATGAAACTAAAAAATTCTTATTGCCTAGTGCATGATGTCATATCCATCATAATGTTGTAGTGCAATGAATAACGTGTGTTTGTGGAAAACAAACCTACTATGCTGCCAGTTGTATCAAAGTATAACACATGCAATTATGTACAACACATAATACTGATAATAATAATAAATAACTATGTTACTGGTCTATGTATTTACTAAATTATATTTTAATCATTATTTTAGAGTATACTGTTTCTACTTATAAAAAAATTTACTATAAGACAATATGCCATATTATGCCAGCAGCAGTCTCATGTATCTTATGTTCACATCTCTTAACAGTATCATTTTCTCTGGTATTTGATTTAATTTCATGTTGTTTTGCTAGTTATGGCCCCTAAGAGTACAAAATCAACTGCTGATGTTGCCAGTAGGAGGCCACATCTAGTGAGTAACCTGGAAACAAAATTTAAATGATTAAGGACTATGAAGGTGGAAAATTAATGATGGTTACTGCTCACCAGCCAGGCATGTTCCATTCCACCATAGCTACTACCATCCTGGAGAACAAGAACAAAGTGGCAGAAGCTGTTAAAGGATCTGCTTCATTGAAGGCAATGAGACTAACAAAAATTGAGAAGGGCCTATATCAGACATGAAAAAACCTCTAATTACCAGGGTTGAAGACAAGACGCAGTAGTGTATCCCTTCCAGCACCATAATGACATGGGAAAAGCAAAAGTTTATTTAATGTTGAAAGAAATACCTGGCCCCAAGTATGATGTTGAACTTACTGCTAGCTCTAGTTGGTTTAAACCAATCAACAATCATTATTCATTGCATAATGTGAAAGTGAGTGATGAGTATGCAAGTGCTGATATGAAAGCAGCTGAATAACTTTTGGAAACTCTAGAAAAGCTAATTTTGGAGAAAACTTACTTGCCAGAGCAAATATTCAGTATGGATGAAAACTCCCTATTCTGAATACCTAAAAGAACTTCATAATGTTGCAGGCTATAAATAAGAATGTTTTGTGATCAGTAGAGTAAGAACCCCAGGGCCTTCAAGCATACAATAAGCAGAAACTGCCAGTGCACTATAGAAGCAATAAGAAGTCATGGGTGACCCAGCTCCTGTCCCATGATGCCCTCCTGAATCGCTATGCCAGTGAAATGGAGAAATACTGGAGAAGAACGTACCTTTCAAGAGTTTGCTTATTATTGATAATGTTCCCAGACACCCCCCCTTTAATATTGATCTTCAATCCAATATCAAAGTAGTGTTTCTTCTTTCAAGCACCATCTCTTTGATTCAACCAATGGACCAAGGATTTATAACAGCTTTTAAGGACTATTCCCTGAGGGAGAACTTTGCCTAGCCTATTGCTGCAACTGAGGAAGCCACTGAGAAGACCCTCATGCAATTCTGGAAGGATTACAACATCTATGGCTCATCAAGAACCTAGTTTGGGCTTAGGATGATGTTACCAAGGAGTATATAGATGGCACCTGGAAGAAGACATTCAAGAAATCCATCCAAGACTCAAAAGATTTTCCAGGAAGAGAAGGTTGCACAAATCAACAAGGCTGAGGGTGAAATGGGAAACAACTTTACTAGGAAGTACATGAGCATGACATTGAAGAGCTCCTAGTGGTGGCTCCTGCAGAATTAAATAATGAGGAATTGTTGGAACTGTAACAGGAATAAATAGCTGAAGAAGAGTCAAGAAAAAATGAAATGAAGGAATAGAAAAAAGAAGAATTAATAGGGAAACATGTAGCAGAAGTTTTGCACACCTCAAGAAGCTCCTTTAAAATTTTGAAAACATTGAAATGTTTCCATTAGTTGAAAGGAATGTTTATGGTGCATTATTATTTACAAGCAAAACTATGATAAATAAGAAACAAACCAAACAGTTTACCATGAACATATTTCTGAAAAGAGTGACACCCCCACAAGAAGAGCCTCAGGCAGGCCCTTCAGGAGGTGGACCAGAGGAAGGCACTGTTATCACAGGAGATGGCAGCTCTGTGTGTGGTGTTGCCCCTGACAACCTCCCAGGATGGGGGACAGGATCTGATGTGGATGACAGTGAGACACAGGACACTGACTCTGCGTAGGCCTACGCTAATGTTTCTTTGTCTTAGGTTTTCTTTTAAAAAGTTTACAAATTAAAAATAGAAAAAATTTAATATGAGAGAAAATACTTTTGTATAGCTTTACAATGTGTTTTAAGTTGTTTTATTAATAAAAGAGTCAACATGTTGAAAAGCTTTGAAAGTTTATAAACTAAAAAAATACAGGAAACTAAGGTTTTTATGAAGAAAATTAAAAAAAATAAATTTAGTGTAGGCTAAGTGTACAGAGTTTATAAAGTCTACCGTGGCATACAGTAAAGTCTAGGCCTTCACATTCACTCCCCACTCTCTCACTGACTCAGCCCTAGCAACTTCCAGTCCTGCAAGCTCCATTCATGGTAAGCACCCCATACAGGTGCACCATTGTTATCTTTGGTACCATATTTTTACTGTAACTTTTTTATGTTTACAAACACAAATATTTGCCATTGTGTTACAATTGCCTACAGTACTCAGTACAGTAATATGCCGTACACGTTTGTAGCCTAGGATAATATGTTCTAGCATGTAGCCTAGTGTGCAGTAGGAGATACCATCTAAGTTGTGTAAGTGCATTCTGTGATGTTCGCACAATGACAAAATTACCTATTGAAACATTTCTCAGAATACAGCCCTGTCATTAAATAAGGCATGAGTGTAATCAACTCCAAACTCTGCAATGTCTCACAAAGATATCCTTTACATTTCTTCTAACATACTAACCTGGTTGAGCCTGGTATCATCGTAATTGGATTATAGTTAGTAGCTTCTTCACTGGTATTACGGTCTTTAATGTCTTACCTTAGTAGTCAACCCTATACATTGTCATAGGGCTAACTTCCTAAAGTATAGATTAAATTATGTTGCTATACTTATCAAAATATTCATGGGCTCCAACATCCACAGAATTAGCTTCACATTTCCAGGCATTACATCTAGGACCCTTCATGTCCATCCAGATTGCCAATTAGCATCACTTTAAACTGCACTCTTTCAACCAGTCCTAGAACTTCATAGGTAAAATTTGTCATTGCTTGCCTCTATGTCTTTATATCCTACTAGGGGCCCGGTGCACGAAATTCGTGCACTGTGTGTGTGTGTGGGGGGGGCAGTGTCCCTCAGCCCAGCCTGCCCCCTCTCACATACTGGGAGCCCTCAGGCGTTGACCCCCATCACCCTCCAATCGCCGGATCAGCCCCTTGCCCAGGCCTGACGCCTCTGACAGAGGTGTCAGGCCTGGGCAGGGGACCCTCATTTCCCCCCATCACTGGTTCTGCCCCCAGCCCAGGCCTGATGCCTCTGGCCCAGGCGTCAGGCCTGGGTAGGGGACCCCCAGACCCCTCCGATTGCTGGCTCTGCCCCTTGCCTAGGCCTGATGCCTCGGCCAGAGGCGTAGACCCCCATCACCCTCCGATCGTCTGATCGGCCCCTTGCCCAGGCCTGACGCCTCTGCCAGAGGTGTCAGGCTTGGACAGGGGACCCCCATCTCCCCCCAATCACTGGTTCTGACCCCCGCCCAGGCCTGAGGCCTCTGGCCCAGGAATCATGCCTGGGCAGGGGACCCCCATCTCCCTCTGATCGCTTGCTCCACCCCCCACCCAAGCCTGACGCCTCTGACCCAGGCTTCAGGCCTGGGCAAGGGGACCATCATATCCCCCCAATCCCCAGCTCCGCACCCCACCCAGGCCTGATGCCTCGGCCAGAGGAGTTGACCCTCATCACCCTCCGATCACCAATCACTGGATCGGCCCCTTGACCAGGCCTGAGGCCTCCGGCAGAGGTGTCAGGCCTGAGCAGGGGACCCCCAGCTCCCTGCGGTTGCAGGCTCCGCCCCTGCCCAGGCCTAATGCCTCTGGCTTAGGCGTCCGGCCCGGGCAGCGGGGACCCGCAGCTGCAGCGGCCCCGCGATCGTGGGCTCTGCTTTTGGCCCAGGCAAGGGACCCCTAGCTCCCGGGACTGCCAGCTTCGACCGTGTCCAGCTCCCATCGCTGGCTCCACCCCTACTTCCTGCTATCACTGGCCAGGGCGGCAAAGGCGCCTGATTCTCCGATCATGGCTGGGGGGCAGGGCAAAGGCGGCCCCAGGGCCGCCTTTGCCCTGCCCCCCAGCTCTTAGCTCCCCCTGGGTTTCCGATCACTGTCAGTGGCAGGGGGCTTCTTCCTGCTTTCCCTTTTGCCTACCTGCATTGTGCCTACATATGCAAATTAACCGCCATCTTGTTGGCAGTTAACTGCCAATCTTAGTTGGTAGTTAATTTGCATATAGCCCTGATTAGCCAATGAAAAGGGTAGCCCCGTACGCCAATTACCATTTTTCTCTTTTATTAGTGTAGATTCTTTACTTTTCTTATTCTCATTCTTCAAGGTTACCACTCTTTCTAGGAAACTTTCTTCTGTCTGACAAGGAAAGCAAATACTCCTGCTCTGCTATAGCTTTATGCTTGACCTATATCAAATATCTTATTTCACCTACATTCACCTTATTTGGTATTTCATTTGTTTCATTCTGCTAAATAATTTGCTCGAGAAATACCTTCAATTGATCTATGAATGCTCGGGATTCCTAATAAAATTGTGTTCAATGAATTGGTTTGTCTTGCTTTTAACCAAGTATATTTACAATTCCTTTAGCCAAACACTTATTAAGAAACACTGTTGAACATATTTCTATACATGCATGTGGCTACAGCAAACATAAATGTCGCCTAAGTTCTTTTCCAAAATAAGTATGTCTTACACATTTGTTTCAATAACTTTAGTATACTATATATCCAACCATTTGTAGATTTTCATCTTTGTTTTTTTAATGCTTTAAAAATCTGCTGTACTGTATAGCATCAATGGACAGATGTTCCTATTTACATCTATTTACATTTGTACTAATAAAAGTTAAATAATATAAAATTCACTTCCACATATATAAAAGGTTGCTTCTGCCAAAACCGGTTTGGCTCAGTGGATACAGTGTCGGCCTGCGGACTGAGAGGTCCCGGGTTCAATTCCGGTCAAGGGCATGTACCTTGGTTTCAGTCACATCCCCAGTAGGAGATGTGCGGGAGGCAGCTGATCGATATTTCTCTCTCATCGATGTTTCTAACTCTCTATCTCTCTCCCTTCCTCTCTGTAAAAAATCAATAAAATATATTTTTAAAAAAATAAAAGGTTGCTTCTATTTTTTAGAAATTTTCATCAACACAGAATTTTCTATTGGACTGAATTGTTCTAGAGTTCAAACTCAAAGTTCAAATTATACCTCTGCTCAACTGGTGACATCCTTATACAGAAATGCCATGCTTTAAAATTTAATATTCGCATTGCTTTTACCTAAGTTGTATGTATTTGAACTATTAGTTTAGTGGAAACTGAAATAGGGACTAGTATAATTTCCCCAATACTCAAAAATGTACTTTAATAATGCACTTGATTGCATATACATATGCCTTTATACATCTGCGTCACATGGATCACACACTTCACCTACTTTGGGGGGAGGGTGTGAGGGATTAACTATGCAAACTTATGGAATGCATATTGTTAAAGGAAAATTTCAGCTCCCTCTGATAGAGTATCTGAGCATCTTGAATATCCTGTTGGCTAATTTGCCGAAAGAATGTCAGAAAAGGGACCAAGAAGGAATGGATGTTCAAGGCTCGGACTAACAAGTTCCACTCGTTCTCACCGTTAGCATGGAAATGTCACATCTTTACACAAAGGTAACACAATGTCATGCTTTTAAGCTTTTCTATCATGACATTTAGTTTCACTCACGCGCCTCATGCCTCAAGGCTTACCTTCTTGAACATCTGTTCCCCTATTTTTCCCCACGGTGGTGGGGAATGAAATCCCTCTACTTGGGATAAGGACTGGTCTCTCTTTGATATAGTATGTCGAATCCTGAGATACAGCATTTCATAAGTGCAGACTCGACATATATTTTATCTAACACAGAAATTTAAACTTTGGGACCTGCTTTAGAACCACCACTTCGCTGACTCCATGTTCCCTTTTTGTCATCGATATGAACTATATTTTACACTTTGAAAACATATATACCCCTTATGCTTTGATGATGAGAAATTGCCTCATGGCATTCTTTAACTGTATTAAAGTACTATAGTTTTGGTTTTGTAATTTTCAGCAGAAATTCATTTAACAATGGAGTGAAAAAAAATCTAACAAAGGATCAAATTGATATTCCTGGGGACATAATAACTTCTGCCAGCTGACCTTCAGTAATGGAGAGATATCTCAGTGGGAGAGGCTTTCATATCAACACTTTCCTAATAGAGAACTTTCACACATAATATCAGTGAAGTATGTATATAGCTTTATATCAAGATATGAAGAGTAAAAATAATAGCCTCAGAAAGCTATAGAACTAAGCATACCATAGGTTTTTCAAATGTCAAAGTAAAAATAATATAAGGAAAGCTAATCCCCTCAAAATTTTAGTCTAACCCAGTGGTCGGCAAACCGCAATTTACGAGCCACATGTGCCTTTTTGGCCCCTTGAGTGTGGCTCTCCACAAAATACCAGGTGCGGGCACGCACTTACAGTACGAGTGTGGCTGGGAGAGTTGGAAGGGGTCGATCTCAGCGAACGTACCTCAATCAGATTGAGGACATTTTTAGCAAAGGCCAGCTTAGGAGTACCCTAATTAAGTTAATAACAATGTACCTACCTATATAGTTTAAGTTTAAAAAATTTGGCTCTCAAAAGAAATTTCATTCGTTGTACTGTTGATATTTGGCTCTGTTGACTAATGAGTTTGCCAACCACTGGTCTAACCCAGTGGTTCTCAACCTTCTGGCCCTTTTAATACAGTTCCTCATGTTGTGACCCAACCATAAAATTATTTTTGTTGCTACTTAATAACTGTAATGTTGCTACTGTTATGAATCATAATGTAAATATCTGATATGCAGGATGGTCTTAGGCAACCCCTGTGAAAGGGTTGTTCGACCGCCAAAGGGGTCGCGACCCACAGGTTGAGAACCGCTGGCTAACCAATTTCCACAAGAATATTGGAAAAATATCTCACAAAATTAAATTTCACTTTTTTATGTGAACATTTCCTTTAGTACATTATATAAAATATCATGTGTATGTAAATTACTGTTGAATTGCTTTGAGAATAAGATATTCATCCAATATACATATATTACCACTAACAGCAAAAACAGAAAAAAATAAAATACTGACCTTTCTCTAGCTAGACCTATCAGTCTCTTATACCGTATATTTGCTTTTATCTGACTAATCAAGTATATTTATAATGTGTGAAATTTTAAAACTTAATTTTAATCAGGAAACCAAATGAACAAATATTCCCCATCTTTTAAAACCTCTTTATTTTCCTATCTTTCTTTTCTGCATTCAAGATTTTATAAGTTACCATAATGTGGAAGCTCAAAAGATTTCTCAGGGCAAAGTCTAAAGATCACTGTGTTAGGATTGCTAAGCCAATGTATTCAAATGCATTTTCATGACTAAATCTTTATTAAGCTAGTTTTGCGTTTTCCTTGCTTGGATGAAAACTGCTATAGAATTTTTCTGAAAATAATATCATCCAGATAAAAATGTTGAATATATCCCAAAACGCATAAGGCTCATAAAGAGTGAGGGCAGTGAGCATGCCAGCTAATCTAGTTCACTATTCTCATAAAGGGCAATGGTGGCACTTTAGAGCCAGTACATCTATTCATTTTCAGGGTAATAAAACCATTCCTGAAAGTGACTTTGTCCAGAGTAAATGGCTTTGTGTTATAACATGATGTACTTCAGAGGTGAGTGTCATAGATCACCCATAATGCGACTATCTTATATCTTAATAAAAAGTCCTCTGTTCATTCAAGTATCTTTTCTCAAACTGAGTCTGTATTACCATCTTTCCCAAACTTAGCCCAATGTTTCACTGGAAAGAGGTTTAATATAAATGCTATCATGGCCAACCAATGGAAAAGGATGCAGGCAAAATAACTAGGTGTTTCTCTGTCTCATAAAGAAACAAATTAAAATTCTGCATTTCAACAGCAAAGAAAAAATGACATGCTATAAAAGATAAAACTCTGATGTAAAGATTATTGGTTAAGAGTGAAAATTATGAAAGTAATATTTATATATATTCAGTGGATATTACTTGTTCCTTTTAGGAGAAATAGTTTTTAAAAAGTGTATTCAATTACAATAACTTAAAAATGTATTTATTTTGTTAATTACATAACCCTTATTAAGCTGAGTCACTGAAGTATAAAAATTTCATTTTAATATACGTTTATAAAAGAATTCCTCATAGGAATCACAATGTTTACATAAATATATTAAAAATTCCATTTTCTCATTTATTATTATAAGGACACATATGTTTGTATTTTCAACAATATTTTATTATAAATATAATTACCCATTCCCCCAAAATAAATGAGAAATAGAAAATAGCTATTAAGGAAAAATTCCAGAGACAAGAGACAGTAAAATAAATATTCCTAGTTTTTGTATTAAATTTTTAATTCTGCTCTTACTGCTCATTTTAAACAATGGGAGTCCATACATCTTCAGTCTGAGTTCAGAATCATCCTGTCTTAGATTTGGATTAAAAAAAAGGCAAGGACAGAAAAATCATTGACTGGCAAAAGAATGCTTCTGATTGGGCCATAGTTTTACTGCATTGTTTTCAATACATAATTTTCATTATTAATTGAAATACAGTGTTAATTAAGCTCAGTATGGATGGGTGGTTCAGAGTTAGCCTAATATAGTTCTCCCGGGGGTTTTAAGAATAGTCAGTCCTCTTCTACTTTCCAGCAGGCAGAGGAGAGCACAGCAGAAGACAGTTATTCACATTTCTCCTGCTGCATAAATTATCAGGAGCGTAGACTAGTGGCCCCTATAGACTCACACTGATAGCCTTTCACTGTCTAACAGTGATTTATATGAAAGAGTTAGAAATGACCTTTGTGGTGATTTGGTTTAAATGCTCAGACATTTCAAAGCTTGTCTAATATAAATAATTCTTCACCAAATGACACCATAATATCCTCCTATTGTATTCAGTATTGTAAGGTGCCTAAAGTTTTATTGTTGAACAGCTCAAATATTGGATACTTTTAATACATACATTTCACATTTTAAACATGGTTCCAAGTTTGCCTTCTAAAGCAGTATTGAGGAATTTGCTTCTATTTTGGACAAGTTAAGCAATCTTTCAGATATTTGAAGATAGGTTTTGTGGGTGATCATGGTAGCTATAGTTTTGCTACCCCACTTGCTTCTCTATCTTGCATTTCTTTTAACATTGCCCTTCAAGATCAGATCCCCAAACAGGTAGGATAGACCAGGTTTTCTCAACCTCGTTATTGACACGTCAGGCCCCAAGCTACTTGTTGTTGGAGAATGTCCTGTGTATTGTGGAATGTTTAGCAGCAAGTCTGGCCTCTTCCGACTCATGTGTGCCCACTAAACATTTCTCCAGATATTGCCAAATGTCCCTGACAGGGTAGTCAAAGAGATTCTTCCCCACATGCATGTGAAAAGAATTTCCACCTTCAAGGAAATCCCCATGAGGCTGCTAACGGCCCAGACAGACATCATTTGTTGCCTCTCCAACCAATTCTTTTTTCTTTTTTAAATATATTTTTTATTGATTTCAGAAAAGAAGGGAGAGGGTGAGAGAGATAGAAACATCAGTGATGAGAGAGAATCACTGATTGGCCGCTTCCTGCACACCCCAGGGATCGAGCTTGCAACCTGGGTATGTGCCCTGACCGGGGATCGAACTGTGACCTCCTGGTTCATAGATCAACACTCAACCACTGAGCAACACCAGCCTGGCTCTTTTTTCAATCTATTAAGAAAAGCCTTATTGTGTTTGTTGTGATATGAAAATGTTGAAAAATCACTGTCCAATCTCCTAGTCAGTTAGGAGAAGCTACTTGATCCAGCTGTGGCAAGTGAAAGCAAGCAGAAGGCACTAGGTGATGCATCTAGGAAAGCTCTTTAAAAAGAAACACATTACCCAGCATCCTTTGTCCTTCTTGTTGCCTAGGCTATACATTCAGTGTGAAGTGATGTAAGCCGGGAGAACTAAGCCAGACTAAGAATATTGGAGTGAGAAGCTTTCAAGGGTCTTGGCCCTTGATCATGCCCTTGCTCATCCTTGCATCAGCCCTGGACTAGCCATTCCAGACATCTTGTTGGGAAAAGAATGGTGAAAGTGGGGAAGGGCTAATTTTTTTTTAATCCACTAGTTTTATTTTGCTTACTAGAAAGGAATTTAGCACAGTCTCTAACTAATAGTGATAGTTTTGCTTTAGGGAAAAAATTGAAGCCGATGTCTATATGATAAATATCCCAAGCCTCTTCTCAGATTCAAGCAGTTTTCATATATGTTTTTCAATCGGTCCACATTTGCTATGCTTCAGCTACAATGAGCAAGGTATCCTGCTCTGTCCAAGATACAAAGACATAAAAGAAACAATGTATTCCCTCAGCCAGTTGTGTAGGACAGAGGAAACAAAATAACGTGGGACTGATCATGTTTTGTTATAATCATTGCTAAATTATCAGGCAAACAACAGGAAAATATGAGACAAGATAGATGAACTTTAATAAAGAAAAAGAAAAGCAGTAAGAATACAATGTCAATGTTAAATCATTCAAAATATATGGTAAAGCAGAGTGGTTATTTCTGAAAAATTCATGATTTTTTATCCATTACCTCACCAGTATATATAAGGGAACATACCATAAATCTGAGTTTTAAATTCCTAAACTGTCTGTTGGCTATCCACTTCTTTGTCTTTAACTGTATGTAAAAACCAGTATATTTTCAAGTACCTATAGGCTCATTTTTTGTTTGTTTGTTTGATTTATTTTTGTTAATCCCCAAGGATATTTTTTCCATTGATTTTTAGAGAGTGGAAGGGAGAGAGAGAGAGAGAGAGAGAGAGAGAGAGGAACATCAATGTGAAAAAGACACATTGAATTGATTGGGTGCCTCCCACGCCTCCCTCCACCCCCCCCCCCACACACACACACACGGGGGCTGGGGATTTAACCTAGTACATGCCCTTGACTGGAAATCAAACCTAAACCCTTCAGTGTATGGACCAATATTCTAACCACTGAGAAAAAACAGCCAGGACATCATTTTTTGTTTTGTTTTGTTTTTGTTTTTGTTTTGTTATCTATGATCTTTTAACCCCAATGACCTTTGCTGAGAAACCAAATTGTTTCCCACAGAAACACCACTAGGAACAAGCTTTCTGCTAAAGAATCCCCTACCACACATGTGGATGTGCTCCTGTCTTCCTTGCACATATCTCTGGCTTACTGATTGCATTTTTCTCACTCCCATCAGCAAATTTGCTTCACTAGCACTAGGCTGTGTCATTAGTTATGACTCATCAGTTGTGGCATAATCATATCAATTCCTGCCCAATGTCTTCTGTCCTCATTTAAATACAAATTTTTCTTCTATTGCCAAGCTATCAAATATGTTTTATTCACTGAGTTTTATAATAAAAGGTGAAACAGCACAGTCTGCACTCAGCAGCAAGATTAAACAAGCAGCATTTAAATTATTGTATGCATTTTTCTAATGTACTTCTTTACATTTGAAAAAATCGAACATATATGTAGTTTGTGATTATATATCTATATCCATATCTATATCTATATCTATATCTATATCTATATCTATATCTATATCTATATCATCTGCTGCTAGTAATCTTAATAAATACTTATAAAAAAATCAGGAAATTGTTAATTACATAAGGCTTTTTTTTTTAACCATTACCCAGCCATCTTGAAATTAACAGAGAATAAAAAGGTCCTGATGATTATCTTTATCAGTAAGGCATGAATACCAACCTATTAAAATAAGAAAACAAAAAAAGAAACTCCAGATTTTGAACCTGAAAGTCTATTACACTCAATATTTAAATGGAATTTCTTTATTTGTAATGAAATATAATGAAATGTAAACACACATTTTCAAAGTTTTGTATATAATCCTCTTTTAGCTTTATCCATTTAAGCACTACCATTTGGATTTATCATCTTTAGTATCATTTCCTCCTATTGTAATTTTAGTGCTGAACTCCAATTACTCAGAGGTCTGTGGTATATACATAAATAATACTTCTCTGTTGCATGACCCCAGTTACTATTCAAACCACAGTAGTGATGAAAATAAAAACAATTGAATACCACACTTTCCCAAAGAATTTTACCACATAATATAACTTTAAGATTTCCATTTATTTAGTTTCTACTTAATGACAAATTGAAGATCAACTATAACCAATTTTAAAAGACAGAAGTACAACTGAATTATAAGATGGGTTGGTTACAATCCATATTAAAATTATCTATATGTATAAAAGCCTAAGTGACAGGTCAACCATTCAACTGGTAGCTATGATGTGCACTGACCACCAGGGGACAGACACTCCACACACAGGCATGGAAACATGGAACAGACTGATGAATCTCAGAGGGAAGGGGGGAGAGTAGGAAGAGATTAACCAAAGATCTTATATGCAGACTAGAGGCACTGGTGGGGACCCTCGGCCTGGCCTGCGGGGATCGAACCAAATCCGTGCACTTAGCCTCCGACATACCCTGAGGGGTCCTGGATTGCGAGAGGGCACAGGCCAGGCCAAAGGACCCCACCGGTGCAGACATCCATGCACCAGGCCTCTAGTATTTTTATACTTGTGAATACCATTACTAATAATTCTCTGACATCTTAGCTACATCTCAGATACTTATATTTCTACTAGTATAACAAAAATAGAAAGAATTCAGGAAATTAAAATTGGTGAAAACAACACAGCAATCCAATTTTTTTGAATGAAGAAATCAGGTTTTATGATCTCATTCAATGAAACTTCATTTTTGTTGGTTCTATATAATTTTATCAGGAAAGGTTCCATTATCTAATAGATGAAAATCCAGTTCTATCATATCAATTCTGGCTTTTGGGTACGTTTTTTTGTTTGTTTGTTTTTTAATGTATAGTCTCTCTATTTTTGTTGCCCTTATTTTTTATTTCTCTAAAAAAATCATAAACAAACTCTAAATTCAACTCTCCTCTAGAGAAAAACTGTAAGATATATGTATGGAGGTGTCAAAAAGATGCCAAGACATTAACGATTGTATAAAGATTGGCTCAAATACTAAAGAAAAGCACTTTATATGTCTTTTGGCTATCTTTATCTGCTCTTTGGAGAAGTGTCTATTCAGGTCTTTTGCCTATTTTTAAAATTGGATTGTTTGTCTTCCTGGTGTTGAGTTGTATAAGTTTTTTATGTATTTTGGAAATTAACTCCTTATCAGATGTATCATTGGCAAAATCCCATGCAGTGGATTCCTTTTTCATTTTTTTTTGATGGTCTTTTGCTGGGCAAAGCTTTTCAGTTTGATATTGTCCCATTTGCTTATTTCTTCCTTTATTTCTCATGCTCTGGGAGACATATCAGCAAAAATATTGTTATAAGAGATGTTGAGATTTTACTGCCTGTTTTCTTCTAAGATGTTTATGGTTTCATGATTTACATTTAAATCTTTTATCTACTTTGAGTTTATTCTTATGTATGGTGTAAGTTGGTGGTCTAATTTCTTTTCTTTTTCTTTTTCTTTTTTTTTGCATGTACCTGCCTAATTTTCCCAACACCATTTATTGAAGGGACTATTTTTATTCCATTGAATACTCTTCCCTTCTTTGTCAAATATTAATTGACTATATAAGTGTGGGTTGATTTCTGGGTCTGTGTTCTGTTCCATTGAAAATGCTCAGTATTACTAATCATCAGAGCGATTAAAATTAAAACCACAAGGAGTTATCACCTCACACATGCCAGAATGGCTACCATCGATAAATCTACAATAAACAAGTGCTGGTGAGATGTGAAGAAAAGGGACCCTAGTACACTACTGGTACAGACTGGTACAGCCACTGTGGAAAACAGAATGGAGTTTCCTCAAAAAATTAATAATGGAACTGCCACTTGCTGGGAATATATCCTAAGAATTCCAAAACACCAATTCAAAAGAAAATATGAACCTCTATGTTCATAGCAGCGTTATTTATAATAACCAGAAATCTGGAATCATCTTAAATGCCCATTAGTAGATGAGTGGATAAAAAGCTGTGGCTCTATGCCGCTGTAAAAAAGAAGGATCTCTTACCCTTTGAAACAACACGGATGGACCTGCAGATTATTATGCTAAGTGAAATGAGCCAGTCAGAGAAAAAACAAATGCCATATGATCTCCATTATATGTGGAATCTAATGAACAAAATAAGCTGACAAACAAAATAGAAACAGAAGCATGGATACCTGAAAAAGACTCAAGTCCTTTCCTGTCAGAGGGGAGAAGGGAGGCAGGACTAGATAAAAGGAGGTGAAAAGATTAGCCGAAGTACATATGTGCATAACTCATAGGCACAAACAACAGTGCGGTGATGGCTAGAGATAAGGGGTGGAGTGGAGGCTCGGTGGAGGTGGGGAATCGAGACGTCTGTAATAGTGTGAACAAAAAAATAAAGGAAAAAAAAAGAGCACTTCAGGGAGGAGAGAGCACTGTTTATTATTCTTGTCCCTTGAAGGATTTTCCCATCGTAAATGTCTATTATTAGGATGAGAACTAAGAAAAAATTGCTAATAGTCTTCTAGTGCTTAGGGAGATAAAAAAATATGGTTCAGAACTCACAAGAAGGAAGGCCTCCTTTAAAAACCCAAGGCTTTCAATGCGGGGGGTGGGGGGGTGGGAAGAAGAGGGATATCTGTAATACTTTCAACAATAAAGATAAATAATAAAATAATAATAATAAAATTACTGATAAGGAGGAAACCAACAACAACAAAAAGCAATAACAAGGCTTTTATCTGAAACCCCCAAGGCCTAAGACCAGGGATGGAAATGAAATAGATTAGCATTCACAAGGATTGCAGCTCAACAATACATCAGTTTAACCACTGCTGCTTGAAAGTGACTTACACTAACTATTAGACCATCCCCCCAAAATAAATGAATTAGTCAAAAGATAGTGTAAATGAGATACTTTTTACCTTATCAAAAATATTTTATAAGCAATGAGCATCATCTAAATACATCTGTATATGTGTATGCATATAGGTATATAATAAAATAATAAAAGACTGGTATGACTAAAAGCTAAGAGAAAAATAAATTAACAATAGAAATAAGCCCAGATCCAAATACTGTGGTCATCAGACTTAGACTATAAATACTTATGATTTTGATTAAAAAAAAAATATGGAAACTCCAAACATAAAATAACCTAAAGTAAGAAATGAACAGTTAGCATTTATATTGAGTAACATATGTTTAGAGTTAAACAGAATTAACTAGTGAGTAGAGTTCCATGAGGTAAGAGATAAAATGAAGCAAAGCCACTCTGGGAATATATCCTAAGAATCCTGGAAAAACCAATCAGAAAGAATATATGCACCCCTATGTTTATAGCAGCATTATTTACAATAGCCAAGATTGGGAAATAGCCCAAGTGCCCATCATCAGATGAGTGGATAAAAAGGCTGTTACTACACAATGGAATACTATGCAGCTGTGAAAAAGAAGGATCCCTTACCCTTTGTGACTGCATGGATGGACCTGGAGAGTATTATGCTAAGCAAAATAAGCCAGTCAGAAAAAGAGAAATACCATATGATCTCATTAATATATGGAATCTAATAAACAAAACAAACTGATGAACAAAATGTAACCAGAAGCATGGATACATGGAATAGACTGGCTAGTGCTCAAGAGAAGGGAGTGAGGGGAAATGAATAAAGATGAAGAGATTATCTGAAGAACATATATGTATGACCCATGGACACAGACAATAGTTTGGTGAAGGCCAAAGGAGGGGGTGGCAGGAGTGGGTGGAGGTGGACAAAGGGTAGGGAAAAGGGAAAAACTATGTATTTATTATACCAAATGGATATAGCAAACATATTTTGCAAAGCTAACGTATTGGACATTTTCCTCCTGATAGTGGGAACAAGAAAATTATACCTGCTATGATCAGTTTGGTTCAACATTATACCAGACAATATAGCTGGTGAAAACAGCAAGGAAAAAAAATGTAAGAACTTAAAAAGAAGAAATGAAACTAATTTTTCACAGAAAATCTTGAATAATTTACAGATAAACTATTTTAATAAATGAAAAATTTATAAGATAGTTATGTATAAGATAATATGAGAAGAAATCAATTGTATTTCATTTACTAGGAAAGGGGAGCTTACAAAACTAAAATATGACAAATAGATGGCACTAACAATAAAATCAGAAATATCAATCATCTAGGAATTCATCTACTAAATAGAGTATAAATCCTCAAAACAGAAACCTACAAAGCATTATGTAGAAACTAGAGTCCTGGTGCACAAAATTCATGCATGGGGGTGTGTCCCTCAGCCAAGCCTGCACCCTCTCCAATCTGGGACCCATTGAGGGATGTCTGACTACCCATTTAGGCCCGATCCCATGGACAGTTGGACATCCCTCTCACAATCCAGGACTGCAGGCTCTCAACCATTCGCCTGCCTGCCTGATTGCCCCTAACTGCTTCTGCCTGCCAGCCTGATCACCCCCTAACCACTCCCCTGCCAGCCTGATTGATGCCTAACTTCTCCCCTGTCAGCCCAATTGCCCCTAACTGCCCTCCCCTGCAGGCCTGGTCACCCCTAACTTCCCTCGTTGCCAGCCTGGTCATCCCTAACTGCCCTCCCCTGCCCACCTAGTCACCCCTAACTGTCCTCCCCTGCAGGCCTGGTACCCCCAACTGCCCTCCCCTGCTGGCCATCTTATAGTGGCCATCTTGTGTGTTGGAGTGATAGTCAATTTGCATATTACATCTTTATTATATAGGAGTCTTGAAAATCAGGATATAAGTTAACTGGAGAAGGTAGGAGAAAATTATCTTTGGAAGGTGTTGAAAGTGATTCTTGGTGGCTAATAATGTTTAAATTCCTGACCTAAGTGGTTGTTGCTTATGCTTATTGCAAAATTTTATTCTACATTTCCTTATATTTGGTGATATCCATTGAAATGTGTATTATGTGATATCATTAATATGTGTATGTTTTTCTATACATGTAAAGCATCAATGAAATATTTACTAAACATCTATCTATACTAATAAAAGGGTAATAAGCTAATTAGACCAGGAGACCTTCTGGATGTTCTTCCGGACAAAGCCATGGTGGCAGGGCCAAGGCAGAGATGTTTAGGGGTGATCAGGCCAGGAGGGGAGGACAGTTGTGGGTGATCAGGCTGGCAGGGGGTGCAGTTGGGAGCAAGCAGGCTGGCAGGCAGAGTGGTTAGGGGCGATCAGGCAGGCAGGCAGGTGAGTGGTTAGGAGCCAAGCAGTCCCAGATTGAGAGAGGGATGTCCAACTGCCGGCAGTGGGACATCCCCAGAGGGGTTCCAGATTGGAGAGGGTGCAGGCTGGGCTGAGGGATACTGCCCATGCATGAATTTCATGCACCAGGCCACTAATCCTACCTAATAATAGACAAACATGGTAATTAACCATACCTCGGCTACACTTCCCATTGCCTAATCAACAGGATATACAAATTAACTGCCAACAAAGATGGCGGCTGGCAGCCACACAGCTGAAGCGAACAGGACGCTTGCTTGCTCCAGGGATGGAGGAAGTGAAGGTTCCCCGCCTGCCGCAGCCCAGCTCTGAGCTCCAGTCTAAGCAACAATGTTTCAATTATAGAAGCCAAAAAAACGCCAGATATCCGCTTTCAGCCAGCGGGGCCTCAGAGCTTAGAGCGCCAGTGATGGCAACAGAGTTTCAATTATAGAAGCTAAACAAACCCAGGTACCTGCTTTCAGCCGGCAATGGCCTCAGAGCTGGAGGCGGCTCTCAGCTCCAGTGACAGCTATAGAAGGTACATAAATCCCAGAATTAAAAAAAAAAAAAAGAAAAAAAAAAAGAAAAAGAGGCTGGGAGCTTCACTTGCCCGCCAGCCTGACAACGGCCCTCAGCCCCTCACCCATACTGGCCAGGCACACCAGTGGGGACCCCCACCCTGAAGAGGTTGTGATCAGCTGCAAACAGCCATCAGCCCCTCACCCAGGCTGGCCAGGCACCCAAGCGGGACTCCCACCCTAATCCGGATCACCCTTCAGGGCAAACCAGCCAGCCCCCACAAGTGCACCAGGCCTCTATCCTATATAGTAAAAGA
This sequence comes from Myotis daubentonii, assembly GCF_963259705.1. Classification (NCBI taxonomy): domain Eukaryota; kingdom Metazoa; phylum Chordata; class Mammalia; order Chiroptera; family Vespertilionidae; genus Myotis; species Myotis daubentonii. The sequence goes on along the minus strand of NC_081840.1, from coordinate 82,522,307 downwards.
GTAATATGCAAACTGACCCTAACAGCAGAATGATTGGGAATGACTGGTCACTATGACACACACTGACCACCAGGGGGCAGACGCTCAAAGCTGGAGCTGTCCTCTGGGGGTCAGTGCGCTCTCACAGGGGAGCTCTGCTCAGCCACAAGCCAGGCTGATTGCTGCCAGTACAGCAGTGGTGGTGGGAGCCTCTCCTGCCTCCTCAGCAGCGCTAAGGGTGTCTGACTGCAGCTTATGTCTGCTCCCCACTGGCAAATGGAAATCCCCTGATGGCTGCCAGGCTGCCAGAGGGATGTCTGATTGCCATCTTAGGCCCAATCCCCTGGGGAGCAGGCCTAAGATAGCAGGTGGTCATCCCCCCAGGGGTCCCAGACTGTGAGAGGGCACAGGCCGGACTGATGGACCCCCTACCCCCGAGTGCACAAATTTTTGTGCACCAGGCCTCTAGTCCTATCTAATAATAGACAAATATGGTAATTAACCATACCTCCACTATGCTTCCCATTGGCTAATCAGGGTGATATGCAAATTCACTGCCAACCAAGATGGCGGCCGGCAGCCACTCAGCTGAAGCGAACTTGAGGCTTGGTTGCCCCGGCAATGGAGGAAGCCAAGGTTCCCCACCTGCTGCGGCCCAGCTCTGAGCTCCAAAAGCAACAAAATTTCAATTATAGAAGCTAAACAAACCCCAGATACCTGCTTTCAGTCAGCCGGCTTCAGAGCTGGTTCCGCAACAAAGATTCAATTACAGAAGGTAAATAAATCCCAGAATAAAAAAAAAAAAAGGAAAAAAGGAGAGACTGGGAGCTTCAGTTGCAGGTTTGGCCCACCTGAAAACAGCCCTCAGCCTCTCATCCAGTCTGGCCAGGAACCCCAGTGGGGACCCCCACCCTGAAGGGGGTGCAGGGAGCCTGAAAACAGCCATCAGCCCCTCATCCAGGCTGACCAGACACCCCAGTGTGGACCCCCACCCTGAAGGGGGTGCGGGCATCCTGAAAACAGCCATCAGCCCCTCATCCAGGCTGGCCATGCACCCCAATGGGGACCCCCACCCTGAAGGGGGTGCAGGGAGCCTGAAAACAGCCATCAGCCCCTCACCCAGGCTGCCCAGGCACCCAAGCAGGACCCCTACCCTAATCCGGGACACCCTTCAGGGCAAACCAGCCGGCCCCCACACGTGCACCACGCCTCAATCCTATATAGTAAAAGGGTAATATGCAAACTGACCCTAACAGCAGAAAGATTGGGAATGACTGGTCACTATGACACACACTGACCACCAGGGGGCAGACGCTCAATGCAGGAGCTGCCCTCTGGTGGTCAGGGCGCTCTCACCCTGGGAGGAGCTCTGCTCAGCCACAAGCCAGGCTGATGGCTGCCAGTACAGCAGTGATGGTGGGAGCCTCTCCTGCCTTCTCAGCAGCACCAAGGATGTTAGACTGCAGCTTACGTCTGCTCCCCACTGGCAAGTGGACATCCCCCAAGGGCTGCTGGGCTGCCAGAGGGATGTCTGATTGCCATCTTAGGCCCAATTTCCCGGGGAGCAGGCCTAAGCTTGCAAGTGGTCATCCCCTGAGGGGTCCAAGACTGCGAGAGGGCACAGGCCGGGCTGAGGGATCCCCCCCCCCTCCAGTGCACAAATTTTTGTGCACCGGGCCTCTAATATATATATATATATATGCCTAAGCAACCAGAATGACTAGAATGACCAGTCGCTATGATGCCGACTGACAACCAGGGGGCAGATGCTCAATGCAGGAGTACACTCCCACAGTCAACCTCCCCTGTCTGGCCAACCTCCCATGGTCCTTATCCCTGGATGGCAGGTCCCAATCACCCAATTGGGGCTGGCCCCTGGGCTGGGATGGAGAGCCGGGGGTGGGTGGCAGCGGACGTGACCCCGTTCCCAGGTTGGGCAAGGGCCAGCTCCCTCCTCAGGGCTGGTGGCCAACCTTCCATTCCCTGTCCCTCCCCCCAGCAGCAGGCCCCAATCAGCCCGCTACCTGCCTGCTCCCTGCCTGCCACAGTGGCAGTGCAGCAGCGAGGGAAGGAGGACAGGGGGAGGCGGGGAACTGTGCAGTGGTGAGGCACCGACAATGGCAGCCTCAGTGTCCGGCATCTGTTCCTTCTGCACCCGGCCTGGTGACCATTGCTTCCTCTCCTGACCCCGCCGGGGCCTTCAGGCCCTGGTTAGGATGGGGAACCGGTGGGTGGTGGCGGTGGATGTGGCCCCTTTCCCAGGGGCCTGAGGGCCAGCTACCTCCTTGGGGCTGGTGGCCAACCTTCTGTGCCCTGTCCCTTCCCCCGGCCAGCAGGCTCCGATTGGCCCACCACAATAGTGGCATGGCGGCAAGGGAAGGTGGAGGGGGGAGGCAGGAAACCGCATGGTGGCAGGGTGCTGACAATGCCAGTGTCAGCGTCCGGCATCCATTCCTTCTGCACCCAGCCGAGCCCTGATCGGCCTGTCCCCGAATGGCCCTGATCGCCGGCCAGGCCTGGGGACCCCACCCATGCATGATTTTCATGCATCGGGCCTCTAGTAAAATTAATAAGGGTGTTAAGCTATTTTATAATTTGTACATCCTATACCTCTTGACATGTCACCTATATCTGATTTTCTTTTTTGGGTACTTTCTTTAAAAATATTTTCAGTATATTTTCTGGATTGGTATACCAAGCTAACTGAGGCTAAATGTGCCTGTTAATATTTTTAAAACTATTTTCAACATTAAATAGCATTTTAGTTGGATTTAAAATTCTACATCAGAGTTGTTTTCCTTCAATACTTCAATAATATCCCATTATCTCCTTGCAGCTAAGTTGCAGTATTTAAACTTGATATAAAGCTCATTTTCAGTTCTCTCTAAGTGATCTGGCTCTTGTTGCTTTGTTGTTAGAACTTTGTTGTGACTTTACCTAACTTACTGTACTACAAAAGGAACATTCTTTTCAAGAGGACACAGGATGTTTTAAAACATAAAATGCCCATATGCTGGCCATATGGCAAGTCTAAATATATTTCAAGGTATTTAAATCATTTAGAGATGTCCTTTAGCCAAAATACTTGGAGCAAAGCATTAATTTTCTTTCTTTTAAATTCTGCAGAGTTTAGATGTACAATTTCTGATAAATGTCAGGTGGAGTTAAATTTGACTACTCTTCTGTCATCTCTGGATATTAGCCCTTAATGCTTTTTTATTTTATTGTTTTTGTTGTTTGTTTGCTTTTGCAAGCCTATTTTTACCCCTCAGGTTTTAAAATTTACCTATTTCTAAAGTGCTAATTGACACTGATCAAGCTAATACATTTAATAATTATATCTAACTTTCATCATTTCCCCAAACTAGGCTAAAATTTTTCAAAGTCAATATTGATAGTTGATTTCTTTCAGTTATATTTACCTTGCCTTAGCGAGTAATGAACAAAAGACTAAAGAGCAGACTAGATTTTTGCAACTCAGGAATTAAATGAGGTCTGAAAAAGACTATGGCTATAGAAACAGAGGTAAGCATGATGCTTATCAGTGCAATACTTATTTTTTTTTACAATATAGTCATTGATCAAGGAAATGGAGGCACCTGTAACAGTGTTAACAATTAAAAAACAAGCAAACAAACAAAAAGCAATGACAAAATAAATTAAGAGAATATGGATGTAATTTTAAATTTGACAGTGGATTTCTAAACTAAAGAGTATAGCATTTATTATAATGGAAAAGTGAAGAAAAGATGAATTTGGGTGGGCGAAATGAATTTACAGTGGACATGGAAAGACCAAGCCTTAGAGAATGTCACTTGGACACAAATTAGAGAAATAAAAAGAGCCAGTGAACATAATAAAAAGTTCAAAAAAGATAAACTGTCCACAGTAAACAAAAGTCCAAAAAATTTCATTTAGGAAAAAGAAAGAATTGCAATCAGATATGAAGTGGCCAAGTCACAAGTAAGTTCTGCCAAGACAGATGAATAAAGTACTTTACAGAGGGGTAAAAGAAGTTAAAGGAAGAGCTTGTTACAACCATAGTGCTTTGTTGTAAACATAGAGTTCTTCCTGCAGGGCTCTCAGGAGGACTGAAGGTGTTAAGAGTTCCTCCTACAAGCCTTCCCAATTCCTAAATTAAGGCCTATGTCATAATGACAGTTTTTTTGTTTTGTTTTGTTTTTATTGATTTCAGAGAGGTAGGGAGAGGGAGACAGAAAGAGAGAAACATCAATGATGAAAGAGAATCATTGATTGGCTGCCTCTTGCATGACCCACACTGGGGATCAACGCCACAACCCGGGCTTGTACCCCAACCAGGAACTGAACTGTGACCTCCTAGTTCATAGGATGATGCTCAAGCACTGAGTCACACCAGCTGGGCCATAGTGACAGTTTTGACAAAACAAAATTAGAAGTCTATAATGTCCCTGAAGACAAAAAAGATTTCAATGAATGTGGACAATAGCAAATAAATATTTAAGAACATAGAAAAATGTTGTACAATAATAATTGTTTTCTAGCTTATTGGATATTTCTGATCAAGAACAATAATTTGGATCTACTGTCATATTGGTGAATACTTTTCTTCCTAAGTCTTTTTTTTTATTATTCTCAAGGTTTATTTACTTTTTTTCTTTTAAAATTTTATCTTTATTGCTTAAAGTATTACAGATGTCCTCTTTTTTCCCCCCATTGACCTCTCCCCATTCCCATGTCCTCCCCAGGCCTTCACTCCACTATTGTCTGTGTCCATGGGTTACTCATATGTGCATATAAGTTCTTTGGTTGATCTCTTCCCTCTGCCCCACTTTCTTCTGAGGATCCTCAATCTGTTGCATGCTCCCATGTATTTGGGTCTGTTTTGTTAATGTATTTCAATCTAGGTGAGATGATTATATTAGTTCTTAAATAACCTTCGATTATTGTCTAGCTACCCAATTAGATTATTTTTTTAATTAATTAAATCTTTATTGTTCAGATTATTACATTTGTTCCTCTTTTTTCCTCCCATACTCCCCTCCACCCAGTTCCCACCCCATCCTTCTCCCTCACTCCCCATCCACTGTCCTCATCCATAGGTACACGATTTTTATCCAGTCTCTTCCAGCATCCCCCTCACCCCTTTCCCCCCCAAGAATAGCCAGTCCACTCTCTTTCTATGCCCCTGATTCTATTATAATCACCAGTTCATTCTGTTCATCAGATTATTCACTTGATTTTCAGATTCACTTGTTGATAGATGTGTATTTGTTGTTCAAAATTTGTATCTGTACCTTTTTCTTCTTCTTCCTCTTCTTAAAGGATACCTTTCAGCATTTCATATAATACTGGTTTGGTGGTGATGAACTCCTTTAGCTTTCTCTTATCTGTGAAGCTCTTTATTTGACCTTCAATTCTGAATGATAGCTTTGTTGGGTAAAGTAATCTTGGTTGTAGGTTCTTGGCATTCATCACTTTGAATATTTCTTGCCACTCCCTTCTGGCCTGCAAAGTTTCTGTTGAGAAATCAGCTGACAGTCGTATGGGTACTCCCTTGTAGGTAACTGACTTTCTTTCTCTTGCTGCTTTTAAGATTCTTTCTTTGTCTTTTGCTCTTGGCATTTTAATGATGATGTGTCTTGGTGTGGTCCTCTTTGGATTCCTTTTGTTTGGGGTTCTCTGCGCTTCCTGGACTTGTAAGTCTATTTCTTTGACCAGGTAGGGGAAGTTTTCTGTCATTATTTCTTCAAATAGGTTTTCAATATCTTGTTCTCTCTCTTCTTCTGGCACCCTTATAATTCAGATGTTGGTGCGCTTGAAGCTGTCCCAGAGGCTCCTTACACTATCTTCGTATTTTTGGATTCTTTTTTCATTTTGCTTTTCTGGTTGGGTGTTTTTTGCTTCTTTGTATTTCAAATCGTTGACTTGATTCTTGCGATCCTCTAGTCTGCTGTTGGGAGTCTGTATAATATTCTTTATTTCAGTCAGTGTATGCTTAATTTCTAGTTGGTCCTTTTTCACAACATTGAGAGTCTCATTAGATTTCTTGTAGATCTCATTAAGTTTATCGGCAGTTTCTAGAAAATTCTTGGAAAACCTTAAAAGTGTGGTTTTGAACTCTATATTCCAGTTGTTTGCTTTCCTCCATTTCTGTCATTTCTCTCCTTTTTCTTTGTCTCTGCATATTTTATGCTTCACTATGTTGATAAAGTGGTTTTCTGTGCTGAGTGTCCTCTAGGGCCCAGTGGTTCAGCCTCCCCAATTACCTGAGGAGGACACTCTTGGTGCACCCCCTTGTGGTCTTTGTGCACAGTCTTGTTGTAGTTAAACCTTGATTGTTGTAGTTATCACTGGGAGGAATTGACCTCCAGGCCAATTGGCTGTGAGAATCAGCTGTGTCTGCAGTGGGAGAACTTCTGTGCTGGAGACACCCTTCTGGGGCAAGACTTGCTTCAATGGGGCTTTGGTGCTCGCTGAGTCTGCCCCCTGAATGTGTCCTTTATGGATCCGAGGAGCTGCAATCTGGATGGTCCCACTCTGACCTCTGGGTTTCCTGGTTCCTGGATCTCTAGGGAGGTGCTAATCTAGCCTTTGCCTGAGGCTACCCAGGAAAAGCCTCCCTGCAGGGCTTGGGAGGGGTGGGTCCCACAGGATCAACAGAGTGGGGGTAGCAGTTATGGCTGCTCTCAGTCCAGCCCTCAGAGGCTCTGCTTCTCAGTGTCCCGGTAATCGCTGCAAGCCCCTTGGAGAGAAAGCTGCCCTCGAGTTCCAACCGATGCCAGACAGTCCCGAATCTCCCGTATGAGTCTGGGTCCCTAGAGACTCGCCAGGAACTGGAGCTCAGAGCCTGAGACTCCCTCTCAATTGAAAACGACAACCGCGCCCTCAGCCGCCAGCCCCCTCCACATGCACCTCCGCACCTTAGTATTTACTTCCACACTGCGCCTCCTCTGAGTCTCGGTATGCTTTTCTCTTTCCTTCTAGTTGTAGAATTTCCACTCAGCCAGCCTTCCTGTGGTTCTGGATGATATCTGTTCCATCTTTTAGTTGTATTTTTGAAGTGGTTGTGTGAGGCAGCAAACTCCGGTGTTTACCTATCCCACCATCTTGGTTTCTCTCCAATTAGATTATTTTAAAGTCAAACTTCTTTTCATGGAGTTCTACATATGTCATCTAATTATTACCAGGGGGTCATCCATGTGCTATTGATAACCCAATTATAAGTTACCTCTTTTGAAAATTCACTAGAACACATTCATGGATGTTATTTCCTTTTTATACTATATCATAACTCTGAAATTTTGTACTAAGAGACTGAGTTGTGCACATGTAAATAAGATAACAATGCATTAGTATCAGTATTAGAAGTAAATTTTAAAAGAAATACATGTAGCCCTGGCTGGTTTGACTCAGTGGATAGAGCATTGGTCTGTGGTCCCAGGTTCGATTGCAGTCAAGGGCATGTACCTTGGTTGCAGGCACATCCCCAGTGGAGGGTGTGCAGGAGACAGCTGATTGATGTTTCTCTCTCATCGATGTTTCTAACTCTCTATCCCTCTCCCTTCCCCTCTGTAAAAAAATCAATAAAATATACTAAAAATTTTTTAAAAATAAATACATGTATCTAAAATTATTCTTTATTGAAATAAGAGAACTAAAAGATAAAACTAAATTTAATAAAATCTTTGATTACATATTACTAGGAGAAGATTGGAAGGAAAATATTTGAAAAAGAAAAACTCATAATTTTGAGCCAGCTCATATTATCAGATTGGAAGAAGTTCAATTACCAAGAATAAACCAAGTGAACTTTTAATAATTAAAATGATGTACCACAAAAAGAAAGCAGAGAAAAATATAGATAATGAGTGAAAATCATATGATTCAAAGTTAAATAAAACTCGATATTATTGTAAGCAACTAGGACAGAATTATATACTTTAGAGAACAGAATACAATAAAGACCAGATAAAACAGATGCAAATAACTTATTGTTACATTTAATATGTATTTGGGTGAATTTTAAAATAAGTGGATAATATCTGATAATTTCAATAATTGCTTCAGGAAGATGAATATTTATTTAGGAAAATAAAATATAGGACAAATGAACCAAAATAGTAAAATGTGATATTATAAAACAGTATTACAAAGAATTATAAGGAAGAAAAAAAGAATTCATCTTGCAAGTGGGAAGGAAGGTGATTTGATAGGGATTTTTTTTTTCAAAAAAGGAGGATACATGAACTTGGAGAAAGAAAATCCACATTAGACAGAAAGCTAAAATATTTGAAAACTGAGTAGGATAAAAACGAAAAAAGAAATGAAAGAAAATATAATATTACAACTGAAAACTATAACTCATATGATACAATACAAATCATTTTTTAAGTGTAAGACTATCCAGAGCAATCAGACAAAAAAAGAAATAAAAGGCATCCAACTTGTAAAGGAGAATACTCATTATTTGCAGTTGACATGATACTATATATAGAAAACCCTACAGACTCCACCAAAAATATTGGGACAAATAAATTAATTCTTTAAAGTTGCAGGATATAGAATTGATATAGAGAAATTGTTGCGTTTTTATACACCAATAATGGACAACAAGAGGATAAAGTAAGAAAACAACTTCATTTGCAATTTCATCAAAAAGCATAAAATCCTTAGGAATAATTTAACCAAAGAGGTATAAGACCTAAATACTGAAAACCTTAAGACGTTAAAGAAGAAACTGAAGAAGAGAAAAATAAATGGAAAAATATACATTACTCATGGATTGGAAGAATAAATATTGTTAAACTATCCTTGCTACCTAAAACAATATACAGATTCAAGCAATCCTATCTAATAAAGAGGGAATGCTAATTGACCCTCATGCCATCGCAAAGATGGCGGCACCCAGAGCCAATAAGCAGGGAATATGCTAATTGACTGTCCCACCCTCAAAGATGGTGGCACCCACAGCCACAAGATGGCAGTGCCCAGTCCTCTCATCCCCGCCTGGGTGGCAGGAACACAGCAAGGCCAGGCCTGTGAGCCTGGCCGCTCTATGCGCCTGCCTCCGGAGACCCCCAGTTCCCGCTGCCCCCCAGCTGCCCAGGGCTGGCCCGAGGCTCGTGTAACCAGGGCCAGCTGAGGTTTGTGCCGCCGGCAGTTGCAGCAGTATAGGTGTGATTAGGCATTGCATTCCCCTGATTGCTGGTTCGCCTCCTGCCCCTGAGGGCTCCCAGACTTTGAGAGGGGGCAGGCCAGGCTGAGAGACCCCCCTCCAGTGCATGAATTTTCATGCACTGAGCCTCTAGTCCAAAATAAAATAACAATGGCATTCTTCTCATAATTCAAATAACTAAATTTTATATGGAACACAAAATCCCCAAATAGCCAAATAAATCATGAGAAAGAACAAAGTGGGAAGTATCATGTTCCCCAATATCAAATTACACTATAAAGCTATAGCAATTAAAGCAGTATGATACTAGCATAGAAACAGATATAGAGATCAATGGAATATAATAGAGAGCTTAGAAATAAAATCTTCACTTATATGGTCATTTAGTCCATGACAAAGGAGGCAAGAATATACAAGTGAGCAAAGACAACCTCTTCAATAAGTGCTGTTCAGGAATCTGAACAGATCCATGCAAAAAATAATATCGAACCACTTTCTTACACCATATACAAAATAAACTTAACTGTAACACCTGAAACCATTAAACTTCTAGGAGAAAATATACCCAGTAAATTTTTTTACATCAGTCCTAACAATACATTTTTGTATATCTCCATGGGCAAGGGGAGGATTAAACAAATGTGACTGTCAAACTAAAAAGTTTTTGCTCAGTGAAGGAAACCAACAGAATGAAAAGATAACCTACTGATTGGAAGAAGATACTCACAAGTGATACATCCCTTAAGGAGCTAACATGTAAAATGTATAAGGAACTCATACAACTTAACATAAAAACAAAAAAACACTCAAAATGGGCAAAGAACCTGAATAGATATTTATGCAGATAGCCAACAGAGATTTGAAAATATACTCAACATCACTAATCATCAGGGAAATACAAATTAAAACGACAATAGAAATTAAAGCTTCTATTATGGAGACACTCCATCTCATATTTGGTCTTTCTCTTCCCTGCTGCCCTTCATTTTGCCTAGCATTATTGTCTTTCCTAGAGTACCCTGCCTTCTCATGATGTGCCCGAACTGGGACAGCTTCAGTTTTGCATTTTTGCCTCAAGGGATGTTTTCAGGCTAATTTGCTCTAAGACCCACTTGTAAATTTTTTTGTGTGTGTGATCCAGGGTATCTGTAGAGTTCTCCTCCAATACCCTATTTCAAACTAAGCACTTTTATCCTATCAGCCTCTTCAATGTGCAACTTTTACATCCGTGCATAGTAACTGGGATTACAAGGTTGTCAATGATCACCTGGAATAAAAAAAGACCCCGAATAACCACAGAAATCCTGACAAAGATGACCAAAGTTGAAGGATCAAAATACCAGATATCAAGCTATATTACAAAGTCATGGTTCTCAAAATTGCCTGGTAGTTGCACAAGAACAGACATATAGACCAATGGAGCAGAGCAAGAGAACCTAGAAATAGACCCAAGCCATTATGCTCAATTAATATTTGACAAAGGAGGCAAGAACATACAATGGAGTCAAGATAGTCTCTTCAATAAATGGTGCTGGGAAAATTGCTCAGATACATGCAAAAAAAAAAAATGAAACTAGATCACCAACATACACCATACACAAAAACAAAGTCAAAATGGTTAAAGAACTTAAATGTAAAATGGGAAACCATAAAAATCTTAGAAGACGCCATAGGCAGCAAAATTTCAGATATATGTCTTAGCAATATCTTTACAGATACAGCTCCTAGGGCAATGGAAACAAAGGAGAAAATATACAAATGGGACTACATAAAAAAAAAAAAATCTTCTGCACAGCAAAAAAGAACACCCACTGAATGGGAGAACATATTTGTCAATGTGATTTCAGATAAGGGTTTAATCTCCAAAATTTACAGAGAACTCATACAACTTAACAAAAGGAAAATAAACAATTCAGTAAAAAAATGGGTGAGGTACCTAAATAGACCTTTTTGAAAGAGGACATACAGAAGGTTAAGAGACACATGAAAACATGCTCTAAGTCACTAATCATCCCAAAGATGCAAATCAAAACAACAATTAGATACCATCTCACACCTGTCAGAATGGCTATCATCAACAAATCAAGAAACAAGTTCTTGCAAGGATGTGGACAAAAAGGAACCCTCCTGCACTGCTGGTGGGAATGCAGACTGGTGCAGCCGCTGTGTAGAACAGTATGGAGTTTCCTCAAAAAGTTAAAAATGAAACTTCCATTTGACTCAGTAATCCCAATTCCAAAACTATACCCCAAGAAACCAGAAACACCAATCAGAAAGGACATATGCACCCCCACGTTCATAGCAGCACAATTTACAACAGTTACGATTTGGAAACAGCCTAAATGCCCATCAGCAGATGAGTGGATTAGAAAATAGTGGTACATCTACACAATGGAATACTATGCTGCTATAAAAATGAAAGAACTTTTGCCACTTACAACAGCATGGATCGACCTGGAGAGCATTATGTGAAGTGAAATAAGCCAGTTGGAGAAAGATAAATATCAAATGGTCTCACTCATATGTGGGATATAATGAAAAACATAAACTGATGAACAAAAATAGAGCCAGAGACAAGGTAGTACTGAACAGATGGTCCAACCTCAGAGAGAAGGCAGGGGAGGGAGAGGGGATAAAGATCAACCAAAGGAATTGCATGTATGCATATTAGCATAACCAATGGACACAGACACTGGGGTGGTGGTGGCTTGCCCTTGGGGGTGGAAGTGGCCAGGTGGGATCAACTGGGGGAAAAGGAGACATATGTAATACTTTAAAGAACAACAACAACAAAATAAACCAAAACTGTGGTACATTTACACAGTGGGATACTATGCAATTGTAAAAAAAGAAAAGAAAAAAGAAAATAAGGTGTGGGAGCATAGGGAAAAACCAGGGTGGACTCCCTTATAGATATTTTTTTTTTTTTTTAGACTTAGAATGAAAGTTTTAATTGAATCCATGTCACATATCCATTCAATGTCTGCCATTAACCAGACATTGTAGACTCATGAAAACATCACATGTCATTTGAATTTTTATTATTTGCAGAATACTCATTTCTTAACACTATAGCCTATTTGGTTGTTTAAAAAGTTATAGTTAACTTTCTGAATTCTAAATACTGAAACTTTGTGTTTTTTTTGTTTGTTTTTTTTTAATTAAATCTTTATTGTTCAGATTATTACATTTGTTCCTCTTTTTTTTCCCCCCCATAACTCCCCTCCTCCCAGTTCCCGCCCCACCCTCCGCCCTCACTCCCTACCCACTGTCCTCATCCATAGGTGCATGATTTTTGTCCAGTCTCTTCCCACATCTCCCACACCCCTTTCCCCCCCAAGAATAGTCAGTCCATTCCCTTTCTATGTCCCTGATTCTATTATAATCAACAGTTCATTCTGTTCATCAGATTATTTATTCACTTGATTCTTAGATTCACTTGTTGATAGATGCATATTTGTTGTTCATAATTTGTATCTTTACCTTTTTCTTCCTCTTCCTCTTCTTAAAGGATACCTTTCAGCATTTCATATAATCCTGGTTTGGTGGTGATGAACTCCTTTAGCTTTTCCTTATCTGTGAAGCTCTTTATCTGACCTTCAATTCTGAATGATAGCTTTGCTGGATAAAGTAATCTTGGTTGTAGGTTCTTGGTATTCATCACTTTGAATATTTCTTGCCACTCCCTTCTGGCCTGCAAAGTTTCTGTTGAGAAATCAGCTGACAGTCGTATGGGTATTCCCTTGTAGGTAACTGAGTTTCTTTCTCTTGCTGTTTTTAAGATTCTCTCTTTATCTTTTGCTCTTGGCATTTTAATTATGATGTGTGTTGGTGTGGTCCTCTTTGGATTCCTTTTGTTTGGGGTTCTCCGCGCTTCTTGGACCTGTAAGTCCATTTCTTTCACCAGGTGGGGGAAGTTTTCTGTCATTATTTCTTCAAATAGGTTTTCAATATCTTGCTCTCTCTCATCTTCTGGCACCCCTATAATTCGGATGTTGGTACGCTTGAAGCTGTCCCAGAGGCTCCTTACACTATCCTCGCATTTTTGGATTCTTTTTTCATTTTGCTTTTCCGGTTGGATGTTTTTTGCTTCCTCGCATTTCAAATCATTGACTTGATTCTTGCGCTCCTCTGGTCTGCTGTCGGGCGTCTGTATAATATTCGTTATTTCAGTCCATGTATGCTTAATTTCTAGTTGGTTCCCCAATATAAGATCGAGGGTCTTATTAGTTTTCGTGTAGATCTCATTAAGTTTATCAGCAGCTTCTAAACAGTTCTTGAGAGACCTTAAAAGTGTGGTTCTGAACTCTATATCTTCCATTGACAATTTTGTCCTGTTTCTTTGTCTCCGCATTTTGTTATGCTTCCTTGGTGCACCCCCTAGTGGTCTTTGTTCGCAGTCTTATAGTTAAATCTTGATTGTTGTAGCTAATTCCAGGGAGGGTTTGACCTCCAGGCCAAGTGGCTATGAGAATCAGCTGTGTCAGCAGTGAGAGAACTTCTGTCCTCTAGGGAGGTGCTAATCTAGCCTTTGCCTGAGGCTATCCGGCAAATGCCTCTGTGCAGGGCTTGGGCGGGGCGGGTCGCACAGGATCAACAGGGTGGGCGGGAGAGAGCAGTTATGGCGGCTCTCCGTCCTGTCCCCAGGGGCTCTGCCTCTCTGAGTCCCAGCACCTGCTGCAAAGCTCAGAGATAAAGCTGCACTCCCTCTGACCGAAGCCAGACAGTCCCGCTTCTCCCGTTTGAGTCTGGGTCCCCAAAGACTCGCCTGGATCTGGTGCTCAGAGTCTGCGACTCCCTCCCGATTGAAAACAACAACCGCGCCCTCCGCTGCCAGCCCGCTCCGCGCACTCTGCACCTTAGAACTTGACCTCAGCACCGCGCCTCCTCTGAGTGTCCATGTGCGTTTCTCTTTCCTCCTAGTTGTAGGACTTCCACTCAGCCAGCGTTCCTGTGGTTCTGGGTGATGTCCCTTCCGTTTTTTGGTTTCACTTTTGAAGTAGTTGTTCAAAGCAGCAAACTCCGGCGTTAACCTATGCCGCCATCTTGGTTCTCCCTCCCTTATAGATATTTTTAAATTAGTTTACATTCAATGTTATTTCGTATTAATTTCAGGTATTCATAATACTAGTTAGATAATAATATATATTACAGAGGGTTTCCCTTGATATTTCAGTACTCACCATACATGGTTATTACAATAATATTGATTATTTTCCTATGCTATAATTTATATATATATATATATGTGTGTGTGTGTGTGTGTGTGTGTGTGTGTGTGTGTATGTGTATAGATAGATAGATAGATAGATAGATAGATAGATAGATAGGCCCGGTGCACAAAATTCATGCACGGGGAAGGGTGTTTTCCTCATCCTGGCCTGCACCCTCTCTAATTTGGGACCCCTTGAAGGATGTCCTACTGCCAGTTTACAGGAATCGGGCCTAAACCAGCAGTTGGACATCCCTCTCACAATCCGGGACTGCTGGCTCCTAACTGCTCACCTGCCTGCCTGCCTGCCTGATTGCCTCTAACCACTCTGCCTGCCAGCCTGCTAGCTCCCAACTGCCCACCCCCCGCCAGACTGATCACTCTAAACTGCCCCCCTGTTGGCCTGCTCGCACCTACCTTCCCTCCCCACTGGCCTGCTCATCCCCAACTGTCTTCCTGCTGGCCTGCTCACTCCAAACTGCCCCCCGCTGTCCTGATCACCTCCAACTGACCCCCACTGATGGCCTGCTAGCCCCCAACTGGCCCCCCTGATGGTCTGCTTACACCCAACAGCCCCGCCCCCCACCAGCCTGATCACCCACAACTGCCCTCCCCTCTTGGCCTCTAACCGCCTCTACCTCGGCCCCGCCACCAGGGCTTTGTCTAGAAGAACATATGGAAGGTCTCCTGGAAGGTCTCCCAGTCTAATTAGCATATTACTCTTTTATTAGTATAGATATATTTGTCTGCAAATATGATTATGATTGCAGATATGAGTAGGACCAGGTAAAATTTTATAGAATGGGCCTGTTATTAAAGATGGTTTGCCATGTATACATTTTTTCTAAAGAAGTAAAAATTACTTTAAAAAATGTTTCAGGAAGACTTTGAGAAATTTACAGTATCTGCTTTTCTTCCAAAAAAGTTGTCACTTTTATGCCAGAGTGAGAATTATTTGTATGCTTTGTATGTCAGCATTGGGCCACTGTGACTGGGGGGCACTTAGCTTGACTTGAGAGTAATTATCTTGCTCACTGGCTGGGAGGGAGGGTGTGTGGCAGAGGAGATAAATACTCGGTTCTGGATTATTCATAGATTGCTGACTTTCTGGATTGATTGTGCAAGCCCCTCCTTTTATTGATGTCCACCTTCTATTGACAGACATCTACCCTGGGAGAGAAATGAGATGAAACTCTCTTTCTTGTCATTGTAAAAAGCATTTGAATTCCTAAGGTGTGATAAGGCCACCCAGCCATCCACAGTCAAGGTACACATTTTCATGGAGGATGTTCCCACTCTTGAATAAATTAAAACAATTTTTTTCTTTTAATTTAAACTTTCTTCTATAATAGTTTTCTTTTTACTTAAAAGCTAGTTTTTTTTTAAACTACTTCCAAAGCTTTTCAAGCTCTATATTTCCTTGGAATGAATTTATAAATAAGACTTGAGCCCGGTGGGTGTGACTCAGTGGTTTAGCATCAACCTATGAACCAGGAAGTCACAGTGTGATTCCAGGTCAGGCCACATGCCCGGGTTGTGGGCTTGATCCCCAGTACAGGGCGTGTAGGAGGCAGCCGATCAATGATTCTCTCTCATCATTGATATTTCTCTCTCCCTCTCCCTTCCTCTCTGAATCAGTAAGAATATATTTTAAAGGGGGAGGGAGAGAGAGAGAGAGAGAGAGAGAGAGAGAGAGAGAGAGAGAAGAGTATATATGTTTGTAAATAAGAAAACATGTATTTGATGCTCTTAGAAAGTCTTATTTTCTTTAATTAAAACTTGTGCAGTATAGGGAACTCCTTAGATTCTCTCAATTTGAAGAAAGTTAGAGAGAAAGGTACTAATTCAGAGTTCCTTGGGAAAATGTGTCACATATATTTTTTATGTTTTTTTTTTAAAAATCAAAAACTGAAATATTTGCTATTCAGAAAATATATTTGGATCTAAATATCTTCTATAATTTTAACCCTAAAATATCAATTTAAATATTTTAAAAATGGTTGGGATGTTTGTTTTTTAAAATAAGTTATGTTACTGGAGTTCTACATGTTACTGGATCACCTGGGGTAATTTTCTGATTGGAAAATTAAGAATTATTGTCAGAGGGGAGGACATGAGAATTTTTAAAGAACATATTCAATTTACTTTAGAAGCCGAACCTCTCTTATCATGTGACTTGTTTTGTATGTTTGTTAAACTATATTATCACATAAGAATTGCTGCTATTGGGACAAACAGTGACAGTTGATTCGGGTCATTTGAATGCCCACTGTCTGTTTTAATTTGTATGTTCATTTTGACTCTGTCATATGCTCAAACCTCAGTGGAAGTCGTGAGAACCTATTATTTTTGCCTGCTCCCTCCTTTACATTGGAAATATTTTTTTTTACTCAGAGGGACCTTAACTTTGATGTAAGGGATTGTTTCTGTTGCCAACTTTTTTCTTCCTTGCCAAGTAAGAGAGTTGTTGTGTACTCTGCAGTGATGCCTTCCCCAGGATATTTGCAGATGTGGATTGAAAAAAATCATTTCATCCCCGACCTTTGCATGTCAGGTGCTGGGGTGCCTGGGTGCCGCCTCGCCTGCGACCTATCTCTCCGATCCTGATGCGGGTCTCTCTCCCTCCGATCACCATGGCGACCACAGGGCCACAGGCCAGGCGGCACCCCCGGGCCCCAGGGGTGCCGCCTCGCCTGCGGCCTGGCTTTCCGATGTCGATCACCGGCTTGGGGGTGGGCAAACGTGGCCCGGTTCTCCGATCCAGGGCCAGGGGGCAGGGCAAAGGCGGCCCCCAGGGACACCTTTGCCTTGCCACCTGGCTCTTGCCTGTTGCCTGGGTTTCCGATCACTATTCTTCCGTCCTTCCCCTTTCACCTCCCATCATTGCACCTATGTATGAAATTAACCGCCATCTTTCTTGGCAGTTAATTTGCATATCACCCTGATTAGTCAATGGGAAGCATAGCGAAGGTACGACCAATTACCCTTTTTGTCTTTTATTAGATAGGATATATATATATATATATATATATATATATATATATATATATACATATATGGCTAATATGCTAAGTTTCCCCCCCGACTGTCTGACTGGTTGCTATGATATGCACTGACCACCGGGGGGCAGGTGCTCAATACAGGAGCTGCCATGATGTGCACTGGCCATTTACAATGAAATGTCACCATGGACCTGGCTCCCACAAAGCAACACTTGGTTTCCCCCAAGTGGTACACAGGCCCCACCCCCACCCCAGAGCAACAGCCCACCAAATGGCTGCCAATGCTGTCAAAACCCCATGGAGTAAAATGCGGCCCACAGCCCAGCCCAGAAACGGTCGCTGTGGGCACTGGGACATTATGTAGTCCTCTCCCTAGTGACTAGTCACCTTGAAGTTTCTTCAGCCCAGCAACACAACTTGCTTTATAGCCTTGTGTAAACACTTTACAGTTTAACCAAATTTCTGTGAAGCATTTTCCCATGCCTCATCTCATTTGATCCTCACAGAAGTCCTGAAGTAGGTAGATAGGAGACTCAGTAGAATCCTATTTTCTTTTCATTAGCTGGAAAACAGAGATTTAGAAAGCTTAGAAACTTGACCCTACTGAAAAGAAGTAAGAAATGATGGACCTTGGAAATGACTTCAGGTTTTCTCACTGCGCAGAATATAGTCAAACACTGTTGCAGTTAAATATTTCACCCTTTGTTCTCCCTGTGTGATCTACAATAATAATCTGCTTCATGTTGATATTTACTGCTGTGTTGCTGACAATTACCTGAAAGAAAAGTTGGGGTGCTTCACTGGGCTGGAAAGAGTTTAGCTAAATCAGAAAGCAGGTCTAATTAAGCAAGTTGATCTATATATATAAAACTCTTGCTAGCACCAATCACACACATGTTTTTCCATCTGTCATTGTCGATCATGAATTTGGTTGACATTTCTATTATAGAGAAAGGGTGAATAGTAATATTAAAATATTTCTTCTAATTATTTCCTTTCAATGTGCATGAATTCATGCACCAGGCCTCTAGTATATATAATTGGAGAAGTGTCCTATGTATAGAAATAAGATGGTGGCAAATTCCATGTGTATCTAAAAAAAGGTCTTTGTCAAATAATTTTGCTCCCCAATATCAATTGCTCAGATTCCATAGTAATACGACTCTATATTTTTGGTAGAATACATTTCATTCCGCCTAAAGATTGCATTTATTCTTGTACTTTGTAACTAGATATGGAAAAGTGACTATACTCAGGCCACTGGGAGGTAAACATAAGTGTTTCTTGCTCATGAAATTCATATATAATGTCAGAGCTGGAGCCACCACCCTGGACCATGAAAGGGATCTAGAAATTAAATATATGCACAGAAGAGCATACAAAAAATAAGTCTCAAAAACTACCACCACAGAAAACTACTCCAGATCTGAAATGGAATCTATCTCTGGCCTTTTATCTTCTCTTAATCACAGGTATTTTGTGTTTCTCTCACCATAGCTGAATAAAATCCCAACTTGTATAATTTAGCAAACAAATAAAAGCATCTATCTGAAACCTTAGCTGGAGAAAATTTCTCCCTGTACAAATGAGCAAAGTACATATGGACCTACTATTACAGATATTTTGGTAAAACATTTTGTAAGCAATCATAATAGCAATAGTGTATTCATAACTACAAATGGATATTTTGAAAAGAATTTCCATTTCTTAAAAATCTTTGGTCAAGGGAATTTATGACCAAGGTTCCAATTAAGACCATTTTCAAAAGGATTTTTAATGTCCTATCTTCCAGTCAATTATAGCAACTAGCTAATTAGATCTTTCTTCTCAAAAACATCAGGACAAAGGGAATTTTACTTTTTTTCTATAATTAGCATAGAATTGATATCCAGTAACTATTTTAAGCATCAGATCACTGATTCTAATTTATTTTTAAATATTCAAATAGACTGAACCACTGATTTCCATGAAAACATAACAAAAAGGGAATCTGAAAGCACTATTTTATTTTATTTTATTTTATTTTGACTAATTGCTCAATTTTTGACTATGACTTAGGATTTAGTGAGCCAGTGCTTAACTTCATAGAAGTCACAAAACTTATTTGAACAGGCAAACTGTTGCCAAAAATTATACATATCTGTATTATCTCAAAGTCAATCTTGTGATATTCCTGAACATGAGCTTTATAGTTTCTAATCTCTCTATATAAAAGCTTAAGTGATCCAACGACGGAATGACCGAACAACTAGTTGACTAGTCGCTATGACATGCACTGACCACCAGGGGGGCAGACGCTCAATGCAGGAGCTGCCCACTGGTGGTCAGTGTGCTCCCACAGCCAACCTCCCACAGCCCATCCTCCCTTCCCCCCCGGCTGGCCTCAGTCCCTCCCCCCATCTGGCCAACCTCCCATGGCCCCTCCCCCCACTGACCAACTTCCCATGGCCCTGATCATCTTGATCGCCGGCCAGGCCGAGGGACCCCACCCATGCACGAATTCGTGCACCAGGCCTCTAGTTAGAAATAAAATGCATATTTATTTTAAAATTTTTAAAAATGCAAAATATAAACTCACCATAAGAAATCATTTGAGACAGAACCTGGTTGGAGATCCTGGCTAGAGAACCTGGCTAGGCTGCTGATCAACTGAACGCTGTCTCCGTGTCATTCCTTCTTCACCGACTCCATCCACACCTTTGGGAACACCTGGACCTGCTAGGGTTGGACCCCAACAGACTTATACATAAAAATATAGTCAAGGGCTGGGGGAAAAAAAGGACACATATGTAATACCCTTTGTAATACTTTAAGCAATAAAAAAAAAAAAGAAAAAAAAGAAATTATTTGAATACCTACACATACAATCATTTTTAACTTCTTAAAGGCTAAATAACTTTTTCTTTTTGCCAGTTTATAATTTTCTCTCCCTCATTTGAAAGTATTTACTCATAGAATAATTTGAACAATGTTATTGCTTACTTTTAATATGTTGTAAGATATTTATTTTAAACTTATTTATAAATTTAATTTTTAAAGTAGAAATGTGTACAATTAGAAGTATTCTTTTCCTCCTGGTATAAATGCCCAGCATGCATACAAAACACTTAAATCATTTGTTTAAATAGCTGCCATTATTCAGTTTAGTCAAGTTTGAACAACAGCAAACTCTTCTCTGGCCTACCAAAGAAGACAGCTCCTCGACCAATAGGGCTTTAACACATAAGAGCGCAGTAAGGCTTCTCTTTGTGAAGTTACTAAACTTCAGGGGTCAAAACAAGAAAACCTACACAGGTCTAGGAAGAAGCTAAGTCACCCACAAAGAAAAGTAATTTAAGTTATTTTACAGTTCTCAACATCAACTCAACAACTTCAGAAATAGAATCCAATAGGTCAACTGGGAAAACACACATGCTTATGACTCTTTACCTGATTAAGTTGATTTATTATGTGCCGAGGAAATTGAAAATATATTTAAACTATTTAATAATTCAACATTGTAATCTTTTGTGGAAGAGTTTATTTGAAGACATAATTTTGCATAATAAAAAATGAACTAACTTATGCACAAACAGTGAAGTCATTTAAAAAAACAACACTTTAATATTTGATTATCTGAAAACATAGAGTTGATTTGCCTGGCTGGCTTGGCTCAGTGGTTGAGTGTTGGCCTATGAACCAGGAGGTCACGGTTCCATTCCTGGTTGGGGCAATTGCCCGGGTTGCAGTCTTGAGCCCCAGTGTGGGGTGTGCAGGAGGTAGCCGATCCATGATTCTCATCACTGATGTTTCTATCTCGCTCTCCCTCCCCCTTCCTCTCTGAAATCAATAAAAACATATTTTAAAAATAAAAGTAAAACCATAGAGTTGATCTAAAAGAATGCTAAAAGATTGCAACTAATTGCTACACACAATTGTCAACATAATGTTTTCACATAATGGAAAAATAATAAAAATGAAAATATTCTGATTTCAAAATCATTCCAACTATGCTAATTCTTTTAACTTTGGCCTCAAGATTAATGATCTTGGTTAGACCATCTGATTGGCTCATTCAAATCCCACTGGTTACTGCTTCTAATTACTCTTTTTTTTCCACGAGCCTTATTAAGATATAATTTATAATATCAAATTGTATAAGTTTAAGGTATTAACACGATGATTTCATACATGTATAAATTGCAAAGTAATTACTATAATAAGGTTAGTCAACGCATCCATCATCTCACATAACCACATACTTATCATTTTTGTGTGTGTAGTGAGAACATTTAAGATCTACTCTCTTAGTAACTTTCAAGTATATAATACTGTATCATCCTATCTAATAAAAAGAGAAACATGGTAATTAGCGTACATCCGCTACCCTTCCCATTGGCTAAGCAGCGAGATATGCAAATTAACTGCCAGTCACGATGGCAGCCGGCTGCCAGGCAGCTTGAAGTTAACATGAGGCTTGTTTGCTTCAGTGACGGAGGAAACCGTTCCCCGCCTGCCTTGCCGGCCTCTGAGCTTGCAGTTTGAAACACTGTTAAAAATATAGAAGCTAAACAAAACCCCAGAAACCTGCTTTCAGCCCGCCGGGATCTCAGAGCTGGAGTTGATACAGTGTTTCGATTATAGAACCCAAACAAACCAGATACCTGCTTCCAGCAGCAGAGGCCTCAGAGCTGGAGCCAGAGCTAAAGCTGGCCCAGAATTAAAAAAAAGAAAAGAAAAAAAGGAGCAGTTAGGAGCTTCAGTCACCTGCCAGCCTGAAAACAGCCCTCAGCCCCTCACCCAGACTGGCCAGGAACCCCAGTGAGGACCCCCACCCTGAAGGGTGTGTGACCAGCTGCAAACAGCCATCATCCCCTCACCCAGGCTGGCCAGGCACCCCAGTGGGGACCACCACCCTGAACCAGGACACCCTTCAGGGCAAACCAGCCGGCCCCCACCTGTGCACCAGGTCTCTATCCTATATAGTAAAAGGGTAATATGCCTCCCAGCACCGGGATCAGAGGAGCCACGAGGCCTCCCAGCACTGGGATCAGCGGAGCTGAGAGGCCTCCTGGCACCGGGATCAGTGTGACAGGGGGCAGCGCCCAAACCCTCTCATAGCCCTGCAGCTCTGTGTGTGACAGGGGGCGAGGCCACAACCTCCCTATCCGCCCTGCTCTGTTCGTGACAGGGGAAGGTGCCCCAACCCCTGATCAGTCCTGCTCTGTGCCTGATAGGGGGCAACGCCCCAACCTCCTGATTGCCCTGCGGCTCTGTGTGTGACAGGGTACGGTGCCCCAACCCCCTAATCGGCCCTGCTCTGTGTGTGAGAGGGTGTGGCGCCCCACCTCCCCACCCCCCCACGGGCCCTGCTCTGTGTGTGACGGGGTAGAGCCATAACCTCCCCATCCGCCCTGCCCTGAGTGTGACAGTGGAGGCGCCGCAACCTCCTGATCGGCCCTGCTCTGTGCGTGACAGGGTACAGAGCCCCAACTCCCCTGATGGGCTCTGCTCTGTGAGTGACAGGGGGCAGCGCCCCAACCCCCTGATGGGCCCTGCTCTGTACATGACAGGGGGTAGAGCTGCAACCTCCCCATCGACCCTTCCTTGAGTGTGACAGGGGGCGGTGCCCCAACCCCCCAATCGGCCCTACTCTGAGCGTGACTGAGGGTGGCATTGCAACCTCCCGATCCGCTCTGTTCTATGCATTACAGGGGGCAGCGCACCAACTCCCCAATCGGCCCTGCTCTGAGCCCGACCAGGGGCTGCATCTAGGGATTGAACCTGCCCTCTGCCACCCGGGAGCAGGCCTAATCCAGCAGGTTGTTATCTCCCGAGGGATCCCAGACTGCGAGAGGGCACAGGCCAGGCTAAGGGAGCCCCCCTCCCACCGGAGTGCACAAATTTTTCTGCACCGGGCCTCTAGTTAATTATAATATACAACCTCTACCTTTGTATAACCAGCCCTAGCCATTCCCCAATCTGATAATATGCAACAGTTAAATTAAACTTTTGAAATCCTAAATTTGATAATGTAACACCTCAGATTAAAATCATAAAAGGATTTCTAATTTCACAGAGTGAAATTCAAACTCATTACTACAGATTATGAATCTTGCACTCATGTACCTAACCAACTTCAACTCACAGTGCTCTCTCTTTTGTTCAATGAGCTCCAGTTGCATTTTTTTCAGACTGGGTTTTCTACCTCAGGCTCTTCGTTCAAACATTTGTTGATGTAGAAGTTTCTTCTATAACCTGTTTGAACATTTTTTTTTCTCATCCTTCAGTTCTCTGCCCTAATTTTGCCTGCTTAGAAAGGTTTTACCTGATCACATAATCTAAAACAATATTTAATGTTTCATCTCCAGAAGCATCCTTTTCATTTAATCAAAGCACCAATGTTTGTAATATTTCTGTTTTCTTTTATAAAATTGCATTTATTATGTTTTATTACTCTTTTAGTTTAAATTGTAAATGCTATAGCAGATACATCACTCCCTTCAATACAGAGAATAATTTAGAGAAATAATATCCAAGACAGAGATGTAGAAATAAGTGATTAGGTGATGAATGTATATTAAAAGTAAATAAGTGTTACAATGGAAATATCAAAAAGCTTTTGTTTGAGTAGTTAACTTATCTGGACATTTAGAGTTTTTCAGCAGTGGTATCATTTTTACATTCTCTTTTTTCTGACTCATCTTAATGAAAGCTTTTACTTTGAAATTACATTGGAATTATAAACATTTGGATAATATTTTTAAACACTGCTTTCATGTTCAATGCAAAAGTTTACTGATCATCACATCTCTAATTGTACTCTGCATTCAAAATTAAAGGCTTATAAATATTTTAAAATACATTTAAATTGTAAAAAACAAGTCATGTTGACCTTTGAATAATTAAAAGGCACATTAGTAAATATTTCTTCCAAATGAAAGAGTCTCAAAATAATCTTGATAACAAGAAGTTATTTTTGGTCTTTTGTGCTTTTGAAATTAATAAATTCAGAAAAAAATTAATCCTAAAAATATAGTAATGTGATCCTGGCCAGTAAGGCTGGGTTGGTTGGAGCATCATCCTGTTTACCAAATGCTGCCAGGATACATTCCCATTCAGGACAAATACCCAGGTTGCCAGTTTGATCCCCAGTTTGGGTATGTGCAGTAGGCCACTGATTGATGTTTCTCTCTCACATCAATACATCTCTCTCATTCCCCCTTCCTCTCTCTAAGATCAATTTAAATAAAATAAAAATATATAGTAATGCATATAATTATAATATAAAGGTTAATAATATGTATTATTGGTGAGATTATGTTTCACTATGCTTTGTATGTTTTTTAATTTTTTAAGAATGAGTATTTGCTTTGTATGTTTCACTATGCTTTGTATGTTTTTTATTTTTTTAAGAATGAGTATTTGCTATTGGTATAATAAATTTTAGTATTATAATCATTCACTGAAAAATATTGAGCAACTTTATACCTTTGTGTGTCTTCCAGTTTTTTTGGATATATTAGTGAATAAAATAGAAAAGATCCTTTGCCCTCATGGAGTGTATATTTTAGAGATGAGAGAGAGACAATGAACAAACCTATCTAATAAAGAGGGAATATGCAAATTGACCATCATGCTATAATAAAGATGGCGGCGCCCATAGCAGAGGCAGGGTTTCTGTAATACAGGATGGCTGCGCCCAAAGGGGAGGCCAAGTTCCCCAAACGAGCCTTAATGAACAATCAGCAGGGACCTGAGGTTGTGTGGTGCTGGGCCAGGGCAGGGACCTGAGGCTGCACCCTCCCACCTGGTGGGTTTTGACAGGGGACCTCAGGCCGTGCCCCCCACCCTGGCACCGGGCTGGGGAACTTCAGGCCATGCTCCCCGCCTCAGCGCTGGACTGGGGGACCTGAGGCCATGCCCCCTGCCCAGCAGGACTTGACAGGGGACCTCAAGGTGTGCCCCCAGCCCTGGTGATGGGCTGGGGGCCCTCAGGCCGTGCCCACCAAGCCGGCACTAGGCCAGGGGACCTCAGTCCATGCCCCCTGCCCTGGCACCAGGCTGGGAGACTTCATGCCACATCCCCCACCCAGCAGGGCTTGGCGGGAGACCTCAAGGTGCGCCCTGCACCCCAGCCTGGGCTGGGCAACCTCAGGCCATGTCCCCCACCTAGGTTCTGGGCCAGGGGAACTCAGGCCACTCCTCTGCCCCGGCACCAGGTCGGGGAACCTCAGGTTGAACCCCCTGCCTGGCAGGGCTTGACAGGCGACCTCAAGGTGCATCCCTGCCCTGGCTTAGGCCAGGGGACCTCAGACTGCAAACCTGCCCTGGCCCATGCCAGGGGACCTCAGGCCATGACCTCATCCTGGTGTCAGGCCCGGGGACATCAGGCTATGCTCCCCACCCAGCAGGGCTTGACAGGGGACCTCAAGGTGCACCCCCCACCCTGGCCCTGGCTGGGGACCTCAGGCCATGTCGCCCACTTGGTGCCGGGCCAGGGGACCTGAGGCTGCACCCCTCTGCCTGATGGGGCTTGACAGGGGTGGGGCCAGCTGGGTCTGGATCTCACCCAATGGGGGTGGGGCCGGCAGGGTCTGGGCCTCACACCATTTCAAGGAGCACGCAGGTGGGTGGGGACTTGACTCTGGGTCCCACCACACACCCGACTCTGACAGGAGGAATATTTGCATATACATTTTACTAATTTTCTTTCATCTCTGACACTTCTATTATAGAGAAAGGGCAAATAGCAATATTAAAATATTTCCTCTAATCCCCTTTTAATGTGCATGAATTTCATGCACTAGGGCACTAGTACACATAATAAGTAACTAAATTATAGAATACTAGAGGCCTGGTGCATGAAATTTGTGCACGGATGGGGGTTCCCTTAGCCCAGCCTGCATCCACTCCAATCAGGGACCCCTTGGGGATGTCTGACTGCTGGTTTAGGCCCGATCCCTGTGGACACCGCTAAAACGGTGGTTGGACACCCTTCTCACAATCTGGGACAGCTGGCTCCTAACCACTCACCTGCCTTCCTGCCTGATTGCTCCTAACCCCTCTGTCTGCCTGCCTGATCGCCCCTAACCTCTCTGCTTGCCTGCCTGTTCACCCCTAACTGCCTCTGCCTGCCTGCCTGATCGCCCTTAACTGCCCTCCCCTGCTGGCCTGATCTCATCCTCAACGGCCTTCCCCTGCCGGCCTGATATCGCCCCTAACTTCCTCTGCCTGCCTGATTGCCCCTAACTGTCCTCCCCTACTGGTCTGATCTCACCCCTGTCTCTGCCTGCCTGATCACCCCTAACTGCCCTCCCTTCCGGTCTGATCTTGCCCCAACTGCCCTCTCCTGCCAGCCTGATCTCACTCCTAACTGCTCTCCCCTGCTTGCCTGATCTTGCTCCCAACTTCCCTCCCCTGCAGACCTGATCTCACCCACAACTGCCCTCCTTTGCTGGGCAATTTGGTTCTGATTGGTCAGTTTCTATGCCAGTGAGTGTCAAAAGCTCCTCCTCCTAGGCAGCCATTGGCTCCTTACATTCACCCAGATTTGGTTCTGATTGGTCAGTTTCTATGCCATTCAGCGTCTCTAGGCCTATTGATGAGGCCTGATCAGAAAGGTGGGCTGATCAGCAGCCCCGGTGGAGGCCTGGAGAGAAATGGAGGCCCCGCTGTTGGCCAGGAGAGAAAGAGACAAGTTCTGATCAACGGCTACTACAGAGGCTACAGATACCCTGCCTCTCTCCGCAGGCCTCTCTCCGGGCCTGATCGCAGTCCCCTAGGCAGTCAGTGCTGGGTTGGGGCACCTGCAGAGGCCCCAGTCAGTGCTGGGTCACCACAGCAACCCAGCACTGACTTCCGGTCTGGTTGAGCCTTCAGTGTTACGACCCTGGGTCTTTATTATATAGAAGTTAAAAGGTGAAAATGCTGTGGACAAAAGGGAAGATTGGAATAACATATGTGAGATCAGAAGTGCCTAGAGAATTAATAAGAAGTGCAAAGAGAATGAACGAGCCATGTACTGGATAGCTGATGGCGGACCACTTAGGTGTGCCTTCACTTGCATTTTAAATACCAATGCTGCCCTACTGGGTGGTTTAGTTAGAATACATGAGCTCTGATGTTTCAGTACCTGGGACGAAATCTCAGCTTCATTACTGGTTACAATTTAATAGAAGTTTCAGAGGCTCCCTGGAGAAGTGACATTTGAGTAAAACTTTGAAAGAGAATCACGTGTACATCAGGGGAAGAAAGAATAACATGGACATCTCAGGCAGCTGGAACAACCCCTAGAGTGGCCCTAAGGTGCCTGCTGTATTTGGGGAAAACAGGTTGGCCAGAATGAGCTCTAAAGCCCAAGAGGCAGAGGAGGTGGGAGTCCATGGTTCTCCAAATGACTTTTGTCTCTCCCCACTCGGATGTACCTCTGTTTGGTATAGATACATCTGTCTGAGACATACATCTATATCCCTATATATCTATCTGACAAATTAATCCTCTTAAAGAATTTCCTTTTGTCCTAGCTGTGTCCTCAGGCCCCATGGCTTAAGTTGCTCCTCAGAGGATCAAGTGAACCCTTACTAAATGCAAAGGCTTTAACATCAGAGAGCTCTAGGGACAAGCCCTGGCTTCACCACTAAGGAAACCTGTCCTTATGCAAATATTGACTCTTTCTACACCTCCATTTCCTTCCACAGAAGTTTTAGAAAATCATACTCGCTGCTATATGAGTGTTCTGAGGATTAAACTAGACGCCATTTAGAGCATAGTGCTTAACTCAAAGTTAGTTCCCACATTTTAACTATTAATATCATTATTATTGTTACTATAATTATTGTTACCCTGTCATCACCATCGCTTCATTACTTTCCTCATATTATCCCCTGCTGTTGTCATATACAGGCCATGTGCTGTATAAACTGGAATAGATGTTAATTCTACACTATGTTTTATCTGAATTCTAATTATCTTTATGCCTTACCAACTCCACAGTCTGTTTATGTGAATTTTCTGTATACTTTCTCTCACCTTGAAACTTCTATAGCGCTTGGTATCTATGACCATTCATTTACACTGGTCAAGTGCTAGCATCCATTGTTAGTTTTATTTCATAGTTTATAGCCCGCTTCCCAAAATGACTTTAAGCTCCTTAAAGACAGGAAAACTACTTCTAAATGGTTATTATAAAAATGTCTTATATGTAGGCTCTCCATCAATTTTATTGATTTAGTGTTTGAGAAAAAGATAATACATCCCTTTTATTACAAAACAGAGTAGAGTTTGCAGTTATGTCTGGGGTCACTTTGTTATTAAAAGAACTACTGGCAGGATGTTTAAATTATGGTTATGCTTCTAATGCATACCACAAAATGAACTACTACAGTTTTGTGCATTACTTCTTCATCTGGCCTGGAGAGAGAGGTGGTAGTAAAGCTGTTGGGGGTGATATAAAACTTTTAAAAACCTGCTGGAAAACTGGAGAAAACAAAGTGGGAACCAGGACTGGAATGGCAGGAACATAGGTCTAGTTGCTAGAACTACTGTAATATAATAAAAGGCTTTCCATCACCAACACCTGCCCCAGCTGCCTACGAAGCTCTAGGTTGATTGTTGGCAGACCTAAAACCCAGCTGCTGCTGCGACCACATTATTTACTAAATCTTCACTATAGGTCTGCCAATGCACATCAAATCCTGAAGCAATCCCTATATTAACAGTCTAAATTAAAAGATTAAGTAAAAGGTCATGCATTTCCCTTATATACATACTTCCAATTTATCTGGCTATGGAGAGTGTGATCATAAATATTGGTGCCAGAACTGATTTAGCCTGGTCTTAGGTTTGGGATCGAAAGTAGAGAAATGCAATCTTTGATAAAAGCAAGGTAGACAGTTTGGGACTGTAGCTTAGTATTAGAATACACTCAGAAGTTCTTAATTATAAAATGGTTTATTAAAAATTCAGCATAAGAGAATTTTTGCTTTATTAAAAATTCAGCCTAAGAGAATTCATTTTAAAGTTTTTGACAAATAACTAAAATTATAATGTATCATGAGTAATTATTTTACAATTTTATTTGGCAAAATGATATATAGTTGAGAAATGTAATGTGTCAATTAGTATTATTTTTACATAGAGGTTAAACCTATCTAATACATCATTATTTTTGGAGCAATTAAAAAGGAGTGTAAACAATGTGACCATATTTTGTAAACTAATGATACAATAAATTGTTAAAAAATAGACAAATAATTGTAACAGAAAAAGACTGGTGAAGACTTTCATTTATTTTTTTCCCCCCAAAGAGAATTGACAAGCAATGTATTGAATGGCTGATATTGGATCAGTTAGGTATGCCTTCTAACATGAATTGCATTTTAAATATCATTTCTGCCCTGCTGGGTGGCTTAGTACCTGGGATAAAATTCCAGCTTCACCACTTGTTTGTTACCTTTATAAACAGTCAAGATCATTTCATGTCTTAGTAAAACAGACATGATAATAACAGTAACTAATTGTGACTTGTTATGAGTATTCGTGAGATTATATATTTGAACTTTATACCTAAGGGCTCTATATAAAAAATACTGTGAAGATTAAATAAACATGAGAATTATGCCACTTAGCATACAATTGCACAAATTTGTATTTAGGTTTTAAGAATTTCATATACCTTATGGATTCTTAGAAAGCAAGTTAAGACAAAAGACTCCAAACAAGAGGCATATAACAATGGGATCAATTTGTAATCTAAAGGAAGAGCAAGAATTGTAAGATTCAGCAGAATTGGAAAGAGACTCAGAGGAATTCCAAATGTTTTTACTGTTCAGAATAAGTAAAACAAGTGAGGAATACATAATCAGGCCTTTCATTAATTTATATTTTTCTCTAGAAAAATAGAACTTAACGAATCAGATTCTCAGTACATTTTTGTCCAAGGGAGGAGCTATACCTCATCATTTTAACACCTGTTTTTACCAGTTATTAATTTATTTTTCCTCCAAGCAAATCAGTTTGTGTGCATTTGTATGTGTGTGTATAGGTGTGTTTTGTATCCTCTTGTGTTCATTGAAATAATTAGAGGTGGCAAGTTCTATTCATTTTTTTCTACTTGAATTTATTAAGGTGACATTGGTTCAGAAAATCATATAGGCTTCAAGTGTACAACTCAACAAAACACTGTTTGCACACTGCATTGTGCACCCAGTGCCCTAAGAGAAGTTTCTTTCTGTCCCCATTCCCCCCACTTTGTCCACCTCCTATCCTACCCGCTTTCCTTATGAATAATACCACACTGTTGTCTGCGTCTGTTATAATGTGTGTGTGTTTGCTTAATCCTTTCACTTCCATTCATCCAGTCCCCATTTTCCCTATTCTCTGCTTCCATTTCGTTCATCAGCTTATTTTTTCATTAGTTTCCACATTAAAGTGAGATCATATGGTATTTGCCTTTCTCTGACTTTTATTTCACTTAGAATAATAATCTCTAGGTTTATCCATGCTGTTGCAAAAAGTAAGATATCCTTCCTTTTTAATGGTTGAGTGGTATTCCATTGGGTTAATGTACCAAAGCTTTACTTTTCCTTTTTTTAATTTATTAAAGTATTAAATATGTCTCCTTTTTCCCCAATTGACCCCACCCTGCCACTCCCATCCCCACCCAGGACAATCCCCCACTGCCCCAGTGTCTGTGTCCATTGGTTATGATAATATGCATGCATACAAGTCTTTTGATTGATCCCCTACCCCCCATAGCCCCCCCCTCCCCCCCCCCCCGCCATGCCTTCTGCCTGAGGTTGGATGGTCTGATCAGTGTTTCTTAGTCTCTGGATCTATTTTTGTTCATCAGTTTATGTTATTCATTGTATCTTACATATGAGTGAGATCATGTGAGATTTATATTTCTCCAACTGGCTTATTTCACTTAGCATAATGCTCTCCAGGTCCATCCATGCTGTTGCAAATAGTAAAAGTTCCTTCTTTTTTATAGCAGCGTAGTGTTCCATTGTGTAGATGTACCACTGTTTTTTAATCCACTCATCTGCTGATGGGCACTTAGACTGTTTCCATATCCTAGCTATTGTAATTGTGCTGCTATGAACGTGGGGGTGCATATGTCCTTTCTGATTGGTGTTTCTGGTTTCTTGGGATATAGCCCTTCAAGTGGGATTACTGGGTCAAATAGGAGTTCCATTTTTAACTTTTTGAAGAAACGCCATACTGTCTTCCACAGTGGCTGCACCAGTCTGCATTCCCACCAGCAGTGCATGAGGGTTCCTTTTTCTCCACATCCTCACCAGCACTTGTCATTTGTTGATTTGTTGATGATAGCCATTCTAATAGGTGTGAGAAGGAACCTCATTGTTGTTTTGATTTGCATCTCTTGGATGATTAGTGACTTAGAGCATGTTTTCATATGTCTCTCAGCCTTCTGTATGGCCTCTTTCGAAGCCTGTTTATTTAGGTTCTTTGCCCATTTTTTGATTGGATTGTTTATCTTCCTTTTGTTAAGTTGTATGAGCTCCCTGTACATTTTTGGAGATTAAACCCTTATCTGAAATAGCATTGGCAAATATGTTCTCCCATGCAGTGGGCTTTCTTATTGTTTTGTTGATGGTTTCTTTTGCTGTGCAGAAGCTTTTTATTTTGATGTAGTTCCATTTGTTTATTTTCTCCTTAGTTTCCATTGCCCTAGGAGTATCAGTAAAGATATTGCTCTGACATATATCTGAAATTTTGCTGCCTATGGAGTCTTTCTAGGATTTTTATGGTTTCCCATCTTACATTTAAGTCCTTTAATCCTTTTGAGTTTGTTTTTGTGTATGGTGTATGTTGGTGATCTAGTTTCATTTTTTTGCATGTATCTGAGCAATTTTCCCAGCACCATTTACTGAAGAGACTGTCTTGATTCCTCTTTATTCTTTTCTTTATTAGTCTCATTAAAGGTTCATCAATATTGCTGATCCTTTAAAAGAACCAGCTCCTGGTTTCCCTGATATTTTGTATTGTTCTTTTTCATCTCTGTATTATTTATTTCCTCTCTAATCTTTATTATTTACTTCCTTCTACTTTCTCTGGGCTTTGTTGTTTGTTCTTTTTTTTAGTTCTTTTAGGTGCAGGGTTAGATTGTGTGAGATTTTTCTTGCTTCTTGAAGTAGGCCAGTAATGCTATGAACTTCCCTCTCAGGACTGCTTTTGCCATGTCTCATAGATTATGGTTGTGTTTTCATTTTCATTTGTTTCCAGGTAACTTTTGATTTTTTCCTTGATCTTGTTGTTTTTTTCTAATTAATTTTTAATAATTTTTTTTAAGTTTTTCAAAGTTAAAGTTTCAGGAAAGTTGCAGTATTTCAATATAATCTTCACATAGTTTCATAAATTATTATTATTTTGACACATTTGTTTAATTGCTGTCTCTCAAAATATGTATTTTTTTCCCCCCAAGTTCCAAAAGACTTTATTTATGATGCTATAGCCATCTGAAAGAGACCACATGTTCCTCCTGCAACCATTAAGCCTGGATCTCAGGTACTATCTATGGCTTAATCTCAGGGTCATCTCTCAGGCTGGGAACACAGAGTTCGAGAAGAATGCTATTTTCCTCCTATTTCTTGTTCAAGGTTGAATTCCCAGATATAAGTTGACAGGTGAAATTTTTGTATTTTTTAAAGTATACTTCCATTAAATTTTATTTTGCAAACTATAGAAACAAACCAAAAGCAAATAATAGTGAATCACACTTCTTGCATGAAACTAAGCACTTCCATTATTTGAGCACTTTGGCTCATAAGAACACACAAATTTCTTAAAATACTCAGATATTTGTTGTTGTTGTTGTTTTAATCTTTATTGTTGAGAGTATTACAGATGTCCCCCCTTACTTCCCCTTGCCCCCCACCACCTGTTTTCCGCCCTGCACCAGGCCTTCATCACCCTATGGTTTTTGTTTATAGGCAATGCATATGTGCATATGAGCTCTTTGTTTCATCTCTTCTTGCTTCCCCTTTCCCTCTTCCCTCTGAGATTTGTCAGTTTGTCCCAGAAATGGACCCACACCATTATGCTTAATTAATATTATGCAAAGGAGGCAAGAACATAAAATAAAGTAAAGATAGTTTCTTTAATAAATGGTGTTGGAAAAATTGGACAGGTAAATGCAAAAAAAAAATGAAACTAGACCACCAAATTACTCAATACACAAGATGGATAAAAGACTTAAATGTTAGCTATGAAACCATAAAAGTCCTAGAAAAAAAGTAGGCAGCAAAATATCAGACATATCACATAGCAGAATTTTCACAGATACATTACCTAAAACAAGATAAATAAAGGAAACAATAAACAAGTGGGACTATATCAAACTAAAAAGCTTCTTTACAGCAAAAGAAACCAACATCAAAATGAAAATGGATCCCACTATATGGGAGAACAATTTGCCAATGATACACCTGATAAGGGCTTAATTTCCAAAATATATAAAATACCCATACAACTTAACAAAAGTAAGACAAACAAACCAATTAAAAAATGGGCAGAGTAGCTGAATAGACATTTTTCCAAAGAGGACTTACAAATGCCCAATAGACATAGGAAAAAATGCTCAACATCACTAATCACCAGAGAGATGAAAATTAAAATGACAATGAAGTACAACATCACATCTGTCAGAATGGCCACCATCAATAAATCAATAAATGACAAGTGTTGGAGAGGATGTGGAGAAAAAGAAGCCCTTGTACACTGCTGGTGGGAATGCAGACTGGTGCAGCCACTGTGGGAAACAGTGTTAAGTTTTCTCAAAAAATTAAAAATGGAACTTCCATTTGACCCAGTGATCCCACTTCTAGGAATATATCCTAAGAACCCCAAAACACCAATCAGAAAGAATATGTTCACACACCCCTATGTTCAGAGCAATGTTATTTACATTACCTAAGATCTGGAAACAGCCCAAATGCCCAATAGTAGATGAATGGATAAAAAAGCTGTGGTATAGTTACACAATGCAAAACTATGCAGCTGTAAAAAGGAAGGATCTATTACCCTCTGAGACAACATGGAGGGACCTGGAGATGATTATCCGAAGTAAAATAAGCCAGCCAGCCAGAGAAAGACAAATATCATATGGAAACCCATTCATTGTTAATAACATGTTAATTAGCCTCCACAGGTTTGAATGTTTTTGCATTTTTTAATTGTAATTGATTTCTAGTTGCATACCTTTGTGGTCAGAGCAAATGCTTGTTATGATTTCAATATTTTTTAAGTTATTGAGATTTGTTTTGTGGCCTAATATGCGGTCCTTCCTAGACAATGTTCCATGTGCACTTGAGAAAAGTGTATGTTCTGCTCCTTTGGAATGAAATATTCTATAAATATCAATTAAAACCATCAGGTCCAGTGTCTTTTAAAGTCGCTGTTGCCTTCTTGAATTTTTGTCTGGAAGATCTATCCATTGATGTCAGTAGGGTGTTAAAATCCCCTAAGGTCTGTATGGATAGCTGTCAATCTCTCCCTTAATGTTCACCAAGATTTTCTTTATATATTTAGGTGCTCCTATGTTGATTGCAAATATTTTAACAAGGATTATATGTTCTTTTTGGACCAATCCCTTTAGGATTATGTAGTAACATTGTTTTCACTGTTATGGTCTTTGTTTTCAAGTCCATTTTGTCTTATATAAGTATTGCTACCCCTACTTTTTCTTTCATTTCCATTTGCATTAAATATTTTTTTCCAACCCTTCACTATCATCCTGTGTGTATCTTTTGTTCTGAGGTCGGTCTCTGGTAGACACATATATATGGTTCTTGTTTCCTTATCCATATAGCTCTCCTATGTTTTTGATTGGAGCATTTAATCCATTTACATTTAAGGTTATTGCAGACAGTTACTTATTTTATTGCCACTTTATTCATTATGACTATGGTTCTCCCCATCCCTCCCGCCTTTCTCTTCTTAAAGAAAGTCCTTTAACATTTCTTGCAATAATGGTTTGGTGGTAACAAACTCCTTTAGCTTTTTTTTCCATATGGGAAGCTCTTAATTTCACTTTTAATTTTAAATGATAGGCTGGATAGAGTAGTCTTGGTTGTATGTCCTTTCTTTTCATCAGTTTGAATATTTCATGCCAACCCCTCAAAAGTGTTTCTATTGAGAAATCAGCTGATAGTCATATGGGAGCTTCTCTTGGTAATTAACTTTCTCTCTCTTGCTGCTCTTAAGATTCTCTCTGTCTTTAACCTTTGCCATTTTAATTATGATGTGTCTTGGTGTGGGTCTCTTTGGGTTCCTCTTGTTTGGGACTCTCTGAGCTTTCTGGACTTGTGTAATTTTTTCCTTCATCGGGTCAGGAAAGTTTTCAGCCATTATTTCTTCAAACAGGTTCTCAATCCCTTGCCTACTTTCTCCTCCCAGTACCCCTATGATGCAGATGTTGTTACACTTGATGTTATCCCAGAGGCTTTCTTCATGTTTTAAAGTTCTCTTTTCTTTTTGATACGCTGCTTGGGTTCTCACTGTTATCTTGTCCTCTAATTCATTGATTCAGTCCTCTGCTTCATTTATCTTATTGTTGATTCCTTCTAGTGTAGTCTTCATTTCAGATACTGTTGTTTTCATTTCTGACTGTTATTTTTTTAATGGTTTCTGTGTCCTTTTTAATGTTTATTATCTCCTTATTTAAGTCCTCACTGAGATCATCCATTCTTCCCTTAAGGTCCTGAGCATCCTTATAACCATTGTTTTAAACTCTGCA
The DNA here is from genome assembly GCF_963259705.1 of Myotis daubentonii. NCBI lineage: Eukaryota > Metazoa > Chordata > Mammalia > Chiroptera > Vespertilionidae > Myotis > Myotis daubentonii. The sequence continues at coordinate 82,486,218 of NC_081840.1, read as the reverse complement.
TCTAGTATCCTGTTTGCTTCCATTTCATTTAATCCCTTTTCTGGGACCTAGTTCTTTTACTTGGGGCATATTTCTTTGTCTTCCCATTTTGTTTCTGTATATTCAGTAGATTTTCTATGACTCCCAAACTTTGTATGACAACTTTATGATGTAGGTGTCATGTTGAGCTTAGGGATGCAATTTTCCAGATCACCCAAGTTCAGGGCTCCAGGAATTTTTCTTGTGGGTTATGTTGATATCAGACATGTGTAACAGGTCATGGGCTACCCATCTGGAGCTACCACACTAATTTTTGTTGTTATTAATCCTTACCCAAGGATATTTTTCCATTGATATATTTTTTTAGAGAGAATGGAAGGGATGGGGAGAGACAGAGAGAGAAACATTGATGTGAGAGAGACAGTGATTGGTTACCTCCTGCAGGTTTTGAGCCTGCAACTGAGGTATGTGCCTTTGACCAGAATGGAACTTATGACCCTTCAGTCCGTGGGCCTGTGCTCTATCCATTGAGCAAAACCAGCTAGGGCTGGAGCTACCACACTGTTTACTGTTTGTAGCTGCATCTACTGGGCCTGGGTGTGCATGTAAGGGCCACACTTACAAGGTTTGACTTCCTCCAGATTAGAGCTGGGGGAAGATCTGAACAAGGTCTGAGGCTCCTTGATGTCTACCTGCACCTGTCAGCTACTCCACCTCCCCATGAGGTTGTCTAATCTCCTTTCAGAGCCTTCCAAAGAAAGACTGTAGGGTGTACCCAGGCTGACTGCCACCCACAGACCCGTCCATAGGTCACAAGAAGAGTAGGGCAGGACAGCATGACTGTGGTCAGGAGGACAGGGCTAGTGTGTTCCCTGCTTGAAGGCCACATGGTCAGGCACACAAGGAGGGGAATGTGGCCCCTACTTCCAAGCCATGCCCCTTAGTCTCTGCTTGAGTTTCCAACTCTAGCTTCCTCAGGAAGCACATGCAGCTGGTTGAGATTGGGTACAGCCAGCTATCGCCTCTGCGGGAGTAAGCTCAACAGGGAAAAGCTACCAGGGAGGACAGCTCAAAAGAGTTTCTCATTGTGTGGTGCCAGCTGAGCCTGTAGGAGAAGGGTAAGTGCTTCATCCAGGCCCTAGACCAGGGGTGGGCAAACTTTTTGACTGGAGGGCCACAATGGGGTCTTAAACTGGACTGGAGGGCTGGAACAAAAGCATGGATGGAGTGTTTGTGTGAACTAATATAAATTCAAAGTAAACATCATTACAAAAAAGGGTACGGTCTTTTTTTTCAATAGTTTTATTCATTTCAAACAGCTGCCCTAGACAACGGCCTTTGAAGGGGCACTTTCCAAATGTTCCAGCTCTGAGCAGCACTCCCTTCTCCCTGCAAAGCTGAGCTGAGCTCAGCAGGACAGGGCTACCAGGACTTGGGGAGGCAGATCCAAACAATCTCCTGTTGGCAGTGGAGCCAATAAGCCTGTTGGAGGGGAGCGGGCACCTCTTCCCCTTCCCAGGTAAGACCCTCAGATAAGCACAAAAGGTTGCATCTCTAAACAGCTCTCAGATTCCCCCATGGGACTAGGCTCAGCAAGGTGGGGCTCCCAGCTGCCAGAAAGGCAGGTCAAATGAGTCTCCCATTGGGAGAATAGGCAGGCTGAGCTTGCAATGGGAGATAGGAGCAGCCTCCCGCAATGTAGCCACAGAACCCAGCTCCCACCCATTCTATTTGATTCCTGGACAAAAGCCTCCCTAGGAGGAGCATTCCAAAAGCCCCAGCTCTGAGGGGTACTCTGAGCCCCCTGCAGCACTGAACTCAGCAGGGTGGGATCACAGGGAGTTGAAGGAGAGGACAACTGATTAGACAGGTGGACGGGGGAGGAGCTGTGCGCTCAAGGTGGGGAATAATGACCCCTTTTCCAAAGCTACAGTTCAAGCCCTGTCTGAGCCTCCGCCAAGAGCTTCTCTAGAAAAAGAGCTTCCTAACGGTTCTTGCTGGGTGCAGCCAGCAGACCCTTCTGTAGGACCTGAGCACAGAAGAGGGGTGCTGCCAGTAGTTGGAGGACCAGGCAGGGCACTCCCCAGGCTGATGCTATAAGAAGAGAAATGCTCAACCTTAGGAAGGTGGCCTCTGAGTCTCTAGCAGACTCACTTTTCTCCCAGGAGGACTGAATCCCCACTGATTTTCACCACCAGATGCTATGTGAGCTCCTCTCCCCATCTCTATTGCTGTAAGGTAGGGAATCCCTGCATGAGATGGAGACTCCAAGCTCCTGGGGAAAGGGAGTTCTGCAGCTAAGATATGCCCCTGGCTTCTCAGCTGCTGCAGGTGGGTGTGGGCGCCAGCCATTTTCCCATCTCCTCACTTTTTACCATTCTCTATGTGGCTTCTTCTGTGATTCCTTGGTTATATTTCAGTTCAGCTAGCCTTCAGTTGGTTATTCAGGTTGATCGCTCTATAATTTAGCTATAAATACAGTTTGGCACTTGGAACAGGTGAGTATAACATCTACATACTCTGCAGCCATCTGGGAATCTGATACCAGTGTCTTTTTGATATAAAATTATATATATTTCAAACACATTATAATTTGAAAAATAAATACTAAGGTGAGGTGTTTTTTTGTTTGTTTTTTTTCAAAACCAGGAAGTTTTAGGATTAAACAAATGCAGTTTATTTAGAAGTAAACTCTTTGATCATTGTATGGGAGAGAATGGATTTGGGGGGAATAAGGCAACAACAATAATGAGTACAACAGTGTAAGAGTCTCATTTTAAAAGTGAATTATAAATTAAAATTATCTGGACATAGAAGCCGAAGAACAATGCACACAATGTGAGAAGTAATTCTAGCATAATAACAGTGCTGTGCACAGGCCTGGACTCACTAAGTTAAAAAGACCTTGGAAAACTCAAAGAAGGTTTAAGGACAAGCAATAAACATGATTAATAGCTTGGAAAATAGAATCTCAGAGGAAAGGTTAAGGGAACTAATATTATTTAAGTTGGAAAATAGGCTGGGGAAACAAGTTGGTTTTCAATTACATGAAGGATTATTACATAGAAGGTGCTGATCGGTACTCTAATGCCACAGAGGGCAGAGCAAGAATAAGTGAGCTTGAAATGTTGTATAAGACATTTAGGTTGGCTAAAAGAAAAAAAAAATTCCATCAGGACTGCAAGCGATGAAAATGGAAAGTACTAAATTTCTTTCTGTATAGACCTTTCAAAATGCACTTGAAACTCATTTGTCTAGGAAAGTTTACACGAGGCCCAGCCTAACAAGCGGAGAGGAAGGAACACTTCAAGTTTTTACAAGGGCTATCTTTTCTAAGTTTCCCTCCACTCTCCAAATTGTGAATGTTGTGTTATGGATTTGCTGTGCACAGCAAGGAGAAGAATGGCCAGAGATTAAAATCTTTGAAATCAACTTCAGGGTGCACATGCCATTGTTTAAGACAGCAACCTTGGAGTGTTACAGCTATAAAACGCCTATTGTAACTATTCAAACAATTTTAGCTTGTTTACTAATTCAAGTTTATTAGATTACTAGCAAATAATTGCATTTTTTGTTTCTTGGTTTCTCATCTCCTTCTTTGCAATACATTTTTTGCTTTTTCTTTTAGAAATAAATCAACCCAATTGAATATTCTTTTATAAGGTAATAAAAATAACGTATTTTCTGCCAAAAGATTTTATTTACTTAGAAAAATAAGCTATTCTCTGAACACCTGCACACTTAATTCTCTTAGAGTTAAATTATACAAGAATTCCATACCACTGATTTCTGAGGCTTGTGCTAACAAAGATAAATGAAAGCAGGGATTTCAATAAAATTTTGCAAACAATTCTGTTAGACCTTGTCAAATATGCACACAATATGAGTTCTAACATCTTTCATTTATGTGTCAATGTTATGAAAATTAATAAATAAAAATATGGAGTATTGCGTACAGTCTATACACAAAGGGATAAAAATTAAAACTCTAGCTTGAAGCTTTTAATTATTTCTTTGATTATGACATTTATTTTTGCCTGCAAACAATTTCATTTTCTTTAAAATATATTACAAATAAATGAACATTTCTAACAAATACAAATAGGCAGTGTAAATTATATTATGAAAAAGACATTTTTAAAACTTTTAAAAAATATCTATTGCTTTATGTTTGGGAAGTGTTGTATAGTCATTAATTCTTTAAAATGTCAGTAAGAATAAAGGTGAGTCACAGTTATTTCCTCTTCTAAGATGAGAAAGGGAGTCAGAAATAAATGAATTGTCAAATTTATATAACAAGTTATTGAAAACAAGGAATTGTAACTTTGAGATTTTGACCTAAAGGTTTTTGTGTTTTGATTCTGCAAAAAATATGTGGAAAACTTGACATAAACCATCAGGAAACAACTTAAAACTTGTACCAGTAAGCAAACCAAAAGAGAATTAATCTTCTACCATATTTAATAGCTAGTTCATGCTAAAAGTTCTCAACTAGGGTAGAATAAGTATTTCTACAATGTAATATTGTATTATGTGCAGAGCAAGGCCAATTAGTAAAATTTCTTCCGCTTGGTAACTGAGGTAACATATGATGAATAGAAAGATAACCCCGAATCAGTGAGCCCTGAGAAAAGGTGGAAATGCTTATTATCATTTGGAATTTGTCACATTTGTACAATCTATCTGAAAATAAATGACTTTTTCATTATGTTAGTTCCAATCAAATATCTTGGATTTTGTCATTTCCCCTCAACCAAATCTAATAGGAAACCCACTCAGGAGTTTAGAATTTCCTACAAACATAATTTCTGCACCCAACACAGAAGAAGTTCATCAGTTTCTACTCAGCATCTACACAAATTTAGAATAAATTATACTCATTAAAAATCAGATCTGGCTGCTCAGCCACAACTGTTTGGTGCCCACATGCCTTCTGCAATGTTTCCATTCAGTCTGTCATCTAACCCCCACCCCCTTTGTTATTCTGTTAATATGCTCACTACTCCAGCATTATCCTAGAATTGGAGCCATATCAATGACTTGCACATGCACAAATTAGAGAACAATCATCACAGTATTCTCCATATCTGCCTCTTACAATACCATCCACTTAAAGTGTTCCTTAGAATTCCACACAGATGTTTTATAACAACATTCTTTGTATCTCAGACTAAGTACCATCCATGTTAATATGACCTAAAAAGAGGGATACATAAGTAACACATTTATATTTGTCTTTTAGAACAAGAAATAGAACTCTACCATTTTGTCACATAATGATACAGTTTTTATATTTGCAGTTGTTTTGCTTTAAAATGAAAATCTATTTTTTGGCTTCCTTTTTATAGGACATAGACATTATTTTTCGTAAAATATTTGAGATGTCACATCAACTTTTCTTTTAATGTCAGTGGGAATCAACACTCCTGCATTTTTTAAAGTCATGGTTTATTTTCTTTCTGTCATCATGAGACCATAGAGAGTCTGTGATTACTAAATAGAGGGATGTCACTTTACTGGAAAGGTCCTGAACTAAGCTTACATGGAATACCTTTTGGACACTCTGTATAGAGCTTCCTGGCAATATGCCTTGAGCTTACATCTGCAGCTAATGATTAAATCTTCTCCTAATGATCTAGGACAGGGGTCCTCAAACTTTTTAAACAGGGGGCCAGTTCACTGTCCCTCAGACCGTTGGAGGGACGGACTATAGTTTAAATGAAAACTATGAACAAATTCCTATGCACACTGCATATATCTTATTTTGAAGTAAAAAAACAAAACGGGAACAAATACAATATTTGTATTTGCATGTGGCCCGCGGGCCGTAGTTTGAGGACCCCTGATCTAGGAAATTGTCTTCTTGTATCTGACTTCTCATTGCTCATTTGCCAATGGCTCTAGATTACTAACTTCCCAAGATACTGTGCAGAATCCATGAAGTTATATATTGACATCATCAGACCATTACTTAAAAAATAATCAGAACTCTTTACTTGAAAGCAGAAGATGGTAGGATGCTCAAATTCCTAAACTCAAAGGAATTCACTGCCATCACCAAGTGATGGGACTGATAAGAAAAATATCATCTCTTCTAGTGTACAATTCTAGGTTCCTAAGAGTTCTTTTCCACTGTGATATATTTAAAAAATCTTATATAATAAAACCCTAATATGCAAATTGACCAAATGGAGGAATGACTGGTGGAACGACCGGTTGCTATGATGTGCACTGACCACCAGGGGACAGATGCTCAACGCAAAAGCTGCCCCCTGGTGGTCAGTGAGCTCCCACAGGGGGGCTGCTGCTTAGCCAGAAGCTGGGCTCACGGCTGGAGAGCGCAGTGTGGGTGGTGGGAGCCTCCCCCGCCTCCACTGCAGGCAGGTGGTAAGGAGCGAGGGGTCCCGGACTGCGAAAGCCCCGGACTGTGAGAGGGATCCCAGACTGCAAGAGGGCACAGACTGGGCTGAGACCCCCACTCCCAGTGCACAAATTTCATGCACTGGGCCTCTAGTATATAATAAAATTGGACTTTCTTATTCACCCTAAATTTGCCAGTAGCAAATAATTTTAACTATTATTGAACAAAATAATTAGAAGCACAGACCTAAATCTTGAATGGTAGGTACAAAAAACCCATACGTAAAGTACTTTCTACAATTAACCAAAGTTCCCACTAAACAATAAATACCTCCTTAACACAGAGGCCTTAGCATTTCATACAAGGGACATGCAGAAAAGGCCAGAAGCCAATGAGAAATACTGTGAAACTGTCCTATGTCATATTCCTTTGAGGAGAAGAAATCCATGCTCAAAAGCACAAGATTTATAGGAAGTTAAAATTGTTGGGGTCCAGCCCCAGTAGGTCCAGGGGTTCCCCAAGGTGTGGACAGAGTCAGCGAAGAGGGAATGACATGGAGGCAGCATTCAGTTGAGCAGCATAGCGAGGTTCTTTTTTTATTGACCTGTTACAGCTGTATTTTATACTACTCAATTCTATAAGCATGCCTCTATAGTCACATCATGGTATGTTTTGGGTCCTCCCTTGACCTTCTACAGTTTCTTGTTTCATGTCCATAGTTTCTTATCTGACCTTTTTACCAGAAATCCTGTCTCTATCTAGTTCTGTTGATTTTAATCTTGTCTAGGTTAATCTCTGTGTTCCATTATAAAGGCTATTCCAAGGTCACTGCTCTACTGATAGGCTACAAGGAAGTGACTGAAGGAGATTATCCTACCCAGTAAAGGTTATGTCCTCCCAGCCTTGCTGCTTGCTTTCGCTGGGACTGCCCTGTGTCGGTGGATTCCAGGGATATAGGTTTTGGTGCTTTCCCTGGTGGGCAGACCCCTGGGAATGTGGGCCCAACAAGTCCCAAATTTATTGCCAACAGTCTTAGTCCAAGTCCTTCATAAGTAGTACATGGTATTTCTCTAACATTAGGGGGTTTCACCGATTTATTCTCTTCCTTAGTCCTGTTAATCTCTAACCTGGGGAAACAACCTTTCTCGGGGAGGTGGTCCTGTTTAAAACACATAGCACTAAGAGGGGGAGCAAACATATGCCATATACGCCAGGTCCCTTGAAACATAAGCTGTGCAGATGTTTCTTCCCTGCAGCAACTGTGTCAAGCAGCAAGGGTGGACCGGCTTCTGGCAAATTTCCCCATTTTTATTTTTTAAATGACAGCACGTGTAAATCAGTGGCCACCTCTCAGATTGGGTAGTTTAAGACTCAGAAGACCTGTTTGTGACTTTGCCAACAGGTCAATCCGAGGCTTAACCCTATATCAGCTCCCCATATAAAATGGCAGAAAGTTACCATGCTTTCTCTATATTTCTTTAGCAGTAAATTAATGGCAAATGCATACAAATTTCCTAACCCTATTAGTAAAGGGTTCATTCAATACTGAGTAGCTTGCCCGGCTGGTGTGGCTCAGTGGTTGAGCATTGACCTATAAACCAGGAGGTCATAGTTCAATTCCTGGTCAAGGCACATGCTTGTTTTGCAGACTGGATAGAGATCATGCAGGAGGCAGCCAATCAATTACTTTCATCATTGATTTTTCTATTTTTACCTCTCCCTTCCTCTCTGAAATCAATAAAAATATATTTTGAAAAATACTGAGGAGAGCAGGCTGTAATTTTTATAAGAATGCATGCCAAATTTGCTGGAATTGTCAGAAAAATGTACTGGGAATTACCAATCCTCTTCTTTCAGAAAAACCCTAATTTATTATTTTTTTCTTATCCTAGATTTTGACACTGACCTGATGGGCCAGGCTTGGGCACAATATCATGTTTTCATTTTCCCCCTCCTCTTTCCTCATCTGGCTTAAATGGGATAGTCAACAGAACAAAACACATATTCCTATGGTTCTCTCATTCCCTATCAAGTTCTCTCTTTGAGGAATTTGCCAGGGATTTGGTCCTTCATACACTGACATTAACTAATTTCTCTATTAAGTACCATATTGACATTAAGCATGATAAAATATATTAAAAGCCAAATCTAGTCAGAAACCATTCCTGTTAAAAAGTTAACATGTAAACAACACAAAACTCTGATGTGAACTTTTCTTACACTTCAGCCAGTGGTGCTGATAGTCTTCAAACTTTTATCTTTTGAGTACTTGAGTAATTTATATTGCTTTGTTAAAATGCATGTTTGAAAGAAAGAAAGTATTAAGTTTTGGGGAGAAAGATTATAGCAGCTAGTACATGAAAAGAGGTTTAAATATTGTCATACATCAATTATATAATTTATTTTTTCTCCAAGATATGTCTCTCACTTCTTCATTTCCATTTTATATAAGAAGATATAGATTTAAGTGATGGAAGACCAATTTTATGCTTTAATTCTCATGTCCCTTTTGCCTATAGCATTATCTAATAGTGTATGAAGACTCACTTTACTTGTATTATCTCATAAAATATTTATAAAAATGGAAGACATTTTCTACATTTTAAGAATAAAGAAAATGGCATAGAGAAATATGAAATCATTTGCTCAAGATTACAAATTTTATATGTGATGGAACAAAGAGAAATATAAGCAGTCTGATATGAGAGCATCCACTCATAACTACAATGCACTACTGATGTAGTACTGTGCACATATGTCATATGTAGTAAAATTATATACATGTATACACACATATAGGCACACATGTGTGCAAATATATCTTGCAAGTGGCAAATAAATATTTCAAGTTGTTACCTATTTAATGGTCTATTACCTTTTGATGAGTCTTGCAAAATACAATTCCACCTTAATAACCCAGATATATATTTTAATCCTCTGGAGTTTGTGATTACACAGAATTACCTTGTGGCTATACATGAAGAATAGAAAGAACTCAAGTCACAATAACTTCTTTTTTTAAAATATATTTTATTGATTTTTTTACAGAGAGGAAGGGAGCGAGATAGAGAGTTAGAAACATCGATGAGAGAGAAACATCAATCAGCTGCCTCCTGCACATCTACTACTGGGGATATGCCCGCAACCAAATGCCCTTGACAGGAATTGAACCTGGGACCTTTCAGTCCGCAGGCCGACGCTCTATCCACTGAGCCAAACCGGTTTCAGCCACAATAACTTTTTAACAGGAATGGTTTCTGACTAGATTGCCATTTTTTGAGTAACTTATAACATCTTGTTTTGGGGTAAAATCAAGCAAGAATTTTTCTAAATAATTAAACATAACCCATAATTTGCTCTAAACTACACTTTTCATATATTGATCAATGTTTTGCAAGGTTCTCCTAGATGTCAATAACAATGCATGAGTTAATCATGTCTACATTGTACTACATTTTTCCTCATTAGATTATCATATTCTGATAGCATATAAGATTAATAGACTATATTTAAATAATGCATAATAAAATGTATTGAAATATGGGTAATGATAAAAGAAAACAAATTATATTTAGGCAATGAATGCCAAATTTAGAAATGAGTAGGTTATAAGAGGATTAAAATCCATAGAGAAAAATAATAAATGGCTATGCATGTGAAAATAAAGTATTGAGGAAACAGTAAAATATGGGGTAGCTTGTTGAGTAGTGTTAATTAAAACCTTGAGATAGAAAGACACCTACATGACTTAGCTCATTTTCCATAGGATGAAAATATTAATGCTGAGAGACTAAAAAGGTGACGATAAAACAGTATAGATGTGAAGTACACATCTACTGAATAAACTTGACCAAATATTACATAGCTGATGTGGAATTAGAGAGTACACACAATTATTAAAAATCAGAAGCTTTCTTCAAACACATAATTATTGTGTCTGTGACAGAATAAAATGAGAAAGCAATTATAATTTAAGAAATATATTCATTGGGTGTGAATTATTATAGCAAAACCAGATGACTTTTTGTGTGTAGCATTTTTATTTGTAAATATTATATTTGGTATATTAAATAGTGCAATCATGTTTATATGAATGGTAGATTTGAAAAGTTTATTATAGTATCAATTCTATAAATATGTTTTATGTATACTTTATGTCAAGAAATATACCAGAATAAATATGTATGGAGAATAGAGAAATAAGAGAAATAATTGAGATGTAATCTTTTCATTTTGGTACACAATAAAAAATAGAAGTGAAAAGTACATAGAAGTACTGATGATGGAAGAAATAAAATATTAAATGGAAAAAGGAGTTAAGCATTTTTACTGAGTAGCTTAATATTTGAGACTTCAATAAAGAGTAGGAGTTTTATGGACCCACAAAAAAGGGAAGAATATTTAAGAATGAAAACAGCTGGGAAATTTCAGAGAGATGTGAAGTAAACATAATTTTCAGAATGGAATTATGAGATGCATGGTATGTTCAAGTTAATTTTTACCATGAGGAAACTTAAGATCAGTGACCATAAGGGGCTTCTTATGAAAATACACAACTTTAATTGAAAAATCAACAGCAGGATTACCTAAAGACAGACTTTTTAGAGCAAAGTTATCTAAGAAACTCCAGATTGCTCATATTAGTCAAAATGAGTATCAATAACATCACAAGTATTGACCAGACTTAATTGATCAAAAAGCTTAGCTCACCCTGGCCAGTGTTGCTCAGTGGATAGAGCGTCGGCCTGCGCACCAAAGGGTCACAGGTTCGATTCCTGGTCAAGAGCATGTGCCTGGGTTGCAGGTTCAATCCCAGGCCCCTTTGGGGCACATGTGGGAGGCAACCAATAAATATGTCTTTCTCTCTCTCTCACATCAATGCTTTTCTCTCTCACTTTCACCCCTCCTCCTTCACTTCCCTCTAAAATTCAATGGAATAAATATCCTCAGGTGAAGAATAACAACAACAACAACAAAGCTAAGCTCTTGTCAAGATGTGTTTAATGCTAAATCTAGATAATAAACAATGACAAAGATGATGAAGATAGATAGACAGATAGATGATAGATAGATAGATAGATAGATAGATAGATAGATAGATAGATAGATAGATAGATAGATAGATGGATGATAGATGGATGATAGATAGATGATAGATGGATGATAGGCAGAAACATGTGTATAGAGTCATGTCCCAGCAATGGGGATATGGTCTTAGAAATACAACATTAGGAGATTTTGTAATTGCATGAACATCATAGAGTGTACTTACACAAACCTAGACAGTAGAGCCTACTATGTAATTGTATGTGCTATACTTTTATATGACTGACAGTGCAGTAGTTTTGTTTACACCAGCATCAGCACAAACTTGTGACTATTGCGTTGCACTATTTCTTTAGGACAGCTACCACATTACTAGGCAATAGGAATTTTTCAGCTCCATTATAATCTTAAGGGGGTACCACCATTTATACAGTCTGTTGTTAATCAGTGCATGACTGCACAATGCATGTAGAATAAGTAGTACTGAGTGGTGAAAGAAATACAGCCTATTTTCTCTAACACAAGCTTCCTAGACCTGACTCTGGATCTCTTACATGAGCCAGGGTGAAAAGGAAGTGGTGGTAGGAACAGGGAGCTGGAGATTTTATTTATAGAACTTATTAGCAGCTTAAAACGTATTTCTGCACATCTGAAGTTACACAATCATTCAAAAAGGACGATTTCCCCCTATCTCCTTGGCATTTGGCTGCTGCTATTATTTATAATAATAACTTCCTTACATAATATTATAGAAACAAAGAATATAGTGTTTGAAATCACAGAGCCTTGAATTCACAATCATGATGAGTCATTTACTATTTGAGAAAGTTAACTAACTTCTTCAGGCCTTTGATCCCTGTGCTGTTCTTGGAGATAATAAGACCTGACTCATGACAGACCTGGAAGATGAATTGAGGCCACCCAGGTTAACTGCTCAGCATATTATCAAACATGCTGCACGTCTGCTATGAGAATGTAACTACGGTGTTTGGAGACAGAGACCCTCCATTTTCTGAGTTTCTTTGTGAAGGGAATTCAGTTAGGGAAAATTTGAATTAATTCCTCATCCCTCACTCTACTTAGTACAGGTGAATGAAGAAACTCAGCTTCTTAGCGTTTCCTAGATTTTCTCTTTTGTATTAGCCTATAGAATAAAATAGCATTCTGCCCTAACCACCCCTATGTGGAAAGATTAATACTGACTCCTGTGTCTCATTTCTCAATTGGTTCCTGAACTTCAATGAGGAAAGTGAGGGTATGTTATATCTCCTTAAAACTCAACAATGTGATAGCCATTATTTTATTAATAACAAGTAACAATTTTGCACTACCCCTTATGAGTTAGAATTTAAAAATACTTCCTGTAATTGTCTTTTAAGAATATGTTTAAACTATAAATTCTATTTAAAATTATCTATATATATAAAAGCCTAAGTGACAGTCTGACTGTTCGTCCATCTGACTGATAGCTATGATGCATACTGACCACCAGGGGGCAGACACTCAATGCAGGAGCTGCTGAACTGTGGTGACTTGGCAGCTGAGGTTCTTGGGTGATGCACCCGGAACCAGAGAAGAGGGAGCCCAATTCCAGTGTGCATCACCCAAGAACCACCCTTTTGCAATCTGAGACCCTTCGGGGGATGTCGGAGAACCGATTTCAGCCTGATCCCAGGCCCAGGGATTCCACCGGTGCATGAATCCTTGTACCGGGCCTCTAGTATCTAATAATTATAATGTTAAAAAGTTTAAAGTGATTTCAGGAAAATACTAAATCTGTACCACGTGAAAAAAAAAAGTATCATCAGAAATGTGATCCTAGAATCAGTATTATTTGAATAGTAAAACTTAGAGATTTATGACATTAACAGATATCATGGGGTGATAATGACAAGAAATTAGTTATTAATAGGACATTGTGTGACAGAGATAGTTAACTCAATTAAATCCTTGTGGTTTTGAAGTCAAGGTCACAAATTTAATTTCCATATGGGCCAGTATACTTCTGACTGGGAAAACTCTGTTCTCTATCACAGACTGCACCCCTAACCTCAATCTGTTATTCCTCAATTATGTACCATTAATTGATGCAAAATCCTACCGATAGCAGGTCATCTGTGCCATCTGCATAAATGAAGGACAGCATGTCTATGAGGCAGCCGACAGAGAACAACTTGAGGCCAATAGTACAAGAAAATTCACTAATAACCTGTTGTTTTCTTCTGGAAAAACATAGCTCTAAATTTTCCAAGAGAAAAGTAATTACAAACATTATTCAAAAGTGAATTGGAATCAACTCACAGTCCCTTTCTTTAAAAATGAGTCAAATAGAAGCTTGATAGACTTAGTATGCCGTTGTAATTTTTTAAACTTATAGTCAACAGATACTTATCTAATAAGATATTCTCTCATGTAGCATGTTTCCTAATAAAGGGAACTTTTTTTCAGTTTGCTACTACTGTCTCTTTCCTCTGTGCTCTGAGTTTCCTTGCATTGTTTCTAAATTCTATTGGGAACTTATAATATATCCCAGTGCCATCCCTTAATAAATATGACATACTACAGGACATATGATTAGCAGGATATATGATACTATAACGTACACATGGCTGGATAGTTCTATTCCATACTTACTAATGAGGGAGCTAAGCTCTATATTCTGGCAAGGAACTGATTCAATGTAATATCTTTAAACCAAGACTTAGAGTTTGAACAGAGGCAGTCAAAGGCTTCTAAACCCCAACTTCCTTTATTTAATTCTTTTGCATCTTTCTCTTTATACAAAAACTCTCCAAATAAGCTCCTTATCAAAACCTTCTTAAAGGAATAGTTGATAAAAATCATTTAGACTCTTATTAATTTATGCTAAAAATATTTCATCTATAAAGAAAAGGATTTGAGGTACTATCTATCTATTAATATATTTCTAGTAGCAATCTTCACCTGGAACAGAATTTTGTGTGTATGTGTTGGGGGATAATGAGACATCAGGACACCCTTGAGAAATATTTTTTTAAAACATTTATGTTAGAGGCATTGCACTAGCAACAGAAGACTTAACAGAATGTTCTATGCTCAATGATTTGGCATCCTAATAGATTAGAGAATAAAAGAGTAAAAAAAAAAAGAGAGAAAGATGAGAGAGAGAGAGCGAGCGAGAGAGAGAGAAAGAGATTATTATTCAGATGAAAATCAATATCCATAAGATTCACATGCTGTTTGATATTAAATGTTATGAAATAGCCCTGAGCGGGTCCCATAAGGGAAAGCAATATTATTTTGATTCCACCATAATTTAATTTCAAAAATTTAAAGTTCAGATTTCCTGCCTTGTATCTGTCTCTTTTTGTGAATACTTTTCTCTTTTCAATCAAGCAAAATTTTACTTCATTATCAGGCTCAACTTCTACACCATCTCATCCCTAGAGCTATTCCAACTGCAAAACAGAGAACTCTCTCACTGCTCAGATTTCACAGGAGATGAAATGTTTCTATTGCTAGACTCATGAGAATCTATGCTTGCACCTTCGTACTTTATGCTCCTGGCTGCCTGAGCTGGCAATACCCAGGTTAACTGTGGAACCCCTCACACCGAGAACAGCCACCTCTGTCAAACTGGGTCTCTAAATGAATGTGTAGGACTAAACCCAATCTCTACAGTCTAATTGAACTCTTATGAGAGCTAGAACTAAAATATTATGTTAAAACAATCATACAGCTTAGATCTATGTTATTATAGCCTAAACCCCCATAATAAGTATACCCCATAACCATCTTCAACATAGCTTACACTTTATCAATGCCATTCTTAGAGAGTGTATTCGTTTGTGTCCTCCAGAAAAAAAGAGTCAACAGAATTGCTAGCTAGCTAGAGACTTACTACATGAAATTGGTTCATGCAGTTCAAAGAAGTCCCATGATCAGCATTCATCAAGCTGGAGACCCAGGAAAGCCAATATATACTATCAATTTGAGTCTAACAGCAGAAGGCTGTCACAGTTTAAAGACAATCAGGCAGAGAGATCAAATCCTCCCTTCCTCTGCTTTGTTGTTCTATTTGGGACTTCAGTGAATTAGATCAGCAACTAGCAGCCTCTTTCATCTCATGGCACACATAAACTAATTACTAAAATTCTGTGGCACAACAAAAAATATATTCTTTTGCCGATCTGACAGGAAAAGGGTATAATTTTTATTCATTCACACTGAATGGCTATTGTTGTGTTAGCTGTTGTCATTTTTTTAATGTGACAATCAAAGGGAAAAGAGATCAGTGCCTCTGACTTAATAGTCAGGTATTGCATGTTTTAAAAGTTCTTGCCACAACAGTGGTTGACAATCTCTGGATTAGATGAAGACCATTCACCCTGGGGAGGGCAATCTGCTTTGCTCAGTCTGAAAGTTCAAATGTTAACCTCATGCAGAAACCCTCTCACAGACACACCCAGAATGATGTTTAATCAAATGTCTGGGCACCTCAGGGCCCAGTCAAGTTGACACATAAAATTACACATCACAGAGAATTTTCCCCAAAACTGAACATGATACTAGAATGGTAACCTGGCCAGTAAACAGTAGAGCAGGATTATTAAGTCCTTTACTCTAAAGATTGCATTTTTGCTAAAAAATATAAACCCAAATTATAATTTTGGAAGCCACATTAATACTGCATTATGTCTTCTCAGAGCCACACATTTCAGATATTTGATCAGCATGTCATTCACAATATTATTCTCAAGAGATTTAGAAAGAGAGGGCTAAATCAGAATATTATGGACGGTGAGTGGATTCATTCTTCATGTTGATTTTAATCCAGATAAAATTTTAATCAAAAAGGTGATTTTAGATATCATTTTGTATGAGAATACAGGACAACATCCGCTTTTCCTGCTGCAAGATAATTATTTTGACTTAAATAGAAAATACAGATGGCTACAATAAAAAGCATAACAACAGAAAACAAAGCATTGTTTCCATTTTACAGGCTAAAAACTGCTGTGACCATCAGGTCATAACTTCTGCTCTAAAGTTTTTCAGGACTGGCTACAAAAATTTTCCCATTCCAAAAAACAAACAAACAAAACAGGTCTCATTTTTCTCATAGAAAACATAGAGTTGTCAGTTATGTTCAAATAATCTTTGGTTAAAGCTACAACGCATGTGTGAAAGGAGTAACAGTACTATAAACAGAAGAGATCCAGGTAAAGTCTCTCACTGCTTTTTGGAGGCCTCTTCAGTATGGTATCTGGTCTTTGGGTAACACCATTATTTTTCTGCTCCTGTGGAAAAGGATGAACTTAGAATTGTCTTTACTTTCTTAGCTCTTGGATAATCAAACAGAAATCAGTATACTAGACTACATTCAATTTCTTTAAATGATAGATATCTAGATTAGTAAAACGAATTTAATTCAGCAAACCAGGGAACATAAACTTAGATTTGACAATTCAGAAAATGCTTACAATGCATACAGTAAAAAAAACAAAACTGTTCTTTCCTTTAGAATGAGGTGATAATCTAATGAACCAAGTCAATCCATAGTCTAGGCCAGTGGTCGGCAAACTCATTAGTCAACAGAGCCAAATATCAACAGTACAACGACTGAAATTTCTTATGAGAGCCAAATTTTTTAAACTTAAACTATATAGGTAGTAACATTGTTATTAACTTAATTAGAGTACTCCTAAGGCTTAGGAAGAGCTACACTCAAGGGGCCAAAGAGTCGCATGTGGCTCGCGAGCCGCAGTTTGCCGACCACTGGCTAGGCTTACCTTCATTAAGTGGCATGACTGTTCAATGTGTTATAATTTAACTTTTAGTTCACTTTTGAGTATCAGAAGTGACACTAGAAATATGTGTTCTTAAATTCAAGTTATTTTGCTATTAAATATCATAATTTACTCTTCTTTCCTCAATACTTTAAAGCTCACAGAGGTAGAGATTGTGTTCACTGATGTATCTCCAATGCCTAGAGCCATCAGTGGCACACAGTAGGTGTTTTAGAAATATTTATTGAATTATATGAAAGATTGAATAAATCTTTCCTTGGTTATCACATTGAAGTCATAGCCACCTAGTTTCTGTTTTTAATATGCTAAGCTACTTCTTGTTTTAGGGGCTTTGCACAAGTTCTTCCCTCTCCTACTCACTGTCTGTCTCACATCTAACAACACTTCCTCACTGAGGCTTTCCTGAGCACTGAAGTGGAAGCCGAATCTTCTCCTCTGGCCTCTCTCTCATACAGCACTCCACTGTCTGTCCCTTGTAGCATCTATCTTTACTACACTGGGATATGGGCTTTGAGGGTAAAGACTACAGCTGTCTTCCTTACCATACTCCATTACTTGAAAGAGTGTTAGGAAAATTAGGTTTTCAAAATATACTGGCTGGTTGCTTGAAAGAGCACAATGTGCTTAACCCTTTGCTCACTACTGAACATGCACTATTGATCAATTTGCTCTCATGGAAGTGACAGTTGGAAAGAAAATGAGAAAAAAAAAAAACAACCCAAAAATCATTTTCCCCCAAATTATAAAATTATGAAAGAAATGAATATGGTAAAATGATAGAGAATAATAAAGGCATCTATATGGATTTTTTTTTTTTTAATCAGCAGAGTCCTCTCAGCTGGCAAAATCAACAAAAATCATAAGGATGATGCAGCAGTCATCTAAAACCCTGGGGGAAAATCTCTCCAGGATGAAGGAACCATATGTATTAAGGCCCAACACAGAAAAGAGCAAGGTGTAGTTGAGAAACTGTAAGAATACAGGGGCCTAGAGTGAGGCAGAAGCCAAGTCAGATAGGGACTTCTTTTCTTCCATATTCACAAAAACTGTACTCACATGTAAACTCAAAA